>NW_026906968.1:480000-819038 GCF_033978795.1 Nerophis ophidion | reverse complement strand
TATGGTAGTAGTTAAGTTGACTTATGATAGTAGTATAGGTTGAGTTATGGTAGTAGTTAAGTTGACTTATGATAGTAGTACAGGTTGAGTTATGGTAGTAGTTAAGTTGACTTATGATAGTAGTACAGGTTGAGTTATGGTAGTAGTTACGTTGACTTATGATAGTAGTACAGGTTGAGTTGTGGTAGTAGTTAAGTTGACTTATGATAGTAGTACAGGTTGAGTTATGGTAGTAGTTAAGTTGACTTATGATAGTAGTACAGGTTGAGTTATGGTAGTAGTTAAGTTGACTTATGATAGTAGTACAGGTTGAGTTATGGTAGTAAAGTTAACTTATGATAGTAGTACAGGTTGAGTTATGGTAGTCGTTAAGTTGACTTATGATAGTAGTACAGGTTGAGTTATGGTAGTAGTTAAGTTGACTTATGATAGTAGTACAGGTTGAGTTGTGGTATTAGTTGAGTTGACTTATGATAGTAGTACAGGTTGAGTTATGGTAGTCGTTAAGTTGACTTATGATAGTAGTACAGGTTGAGTTATGGTAGTAGTTAAGTTGACTTATGATAGTAGTACAGGTTGAGTTATGGTAGTAGTTAAGTTGACTTATGATAGTAGTACAGGTTGAGTTGTGGTAGTAGTTAAGTTGACTTATGATAGTAGTACATGTTGAGTTATGGTAGTAGTTAAGTTGACTTATGATAGTAGTACAGGTTGAGTTATGGTCGTAGTTAAGTTGACTTATGATAGTAGTACAGGTTGAGTTATGGTAGTAGTTAAGTTGACTTATGATAGTAGTACAGGTTGAGTTATGGTAGTCGTTAAGTTGACTTATGATAGTAGTACAGGTTGAGTTATGGTAGTAGTTAAGTTGACTTATGATAGTAGTACAGGTTGAGTTGTGGTAGTAGTTAAGTTGACTTATGATAGTAGTACAGGTTGAGTTATGGTAGTAGTTAAGTTGACTTATGATAGTAGTACAGGTTGAGTTATGGTAGTAGTTAAGTTGACTTATGATAGTAGTACAGGTTGAGTTATGGTAGTAGTTAAGTTGACTTATAATAGTAGTACAGGTTGAGTTGTGGTAGTAGTTAAGTTGACTTATGATAATAGTACAGGTTGAGTTATGGTAGTAGTTAAGTTGACTTATGATAGTAGTACAGGTTGAGTTATGGTAGTAGTTAAGTTGACTTATGATAGTAGTACAGGTTGAGTTATGGTAGTAAAGTTAACTTATGATAGTAGTACAGGTTGAGTTATGGTAGTCGTTAAGTTGACTTATGATAGTAGTACAGGTTGAGTTATGGTAGTAGTTAAGTTGACTTATGATAGTAATACAGGTTGAGTTGTGGTATTAGTTGAGTTGACTTATGATAGTAGTACAGGTTGTGGTAGTAGTTAAGTTGACTTATGATAGTAGTACAGGTTGAGTTATGGTAGGTGTTAAGTGGACTTATGATAGTAGTACAGGTTGAGTTATGGTAGTCGTTAAGTTGACTTATGATAGTAGTACAGGTTGAGTTATGGTAGTAGTTAAGTTGACTTATGATAGTAATACAGGTTGAGTTGTGGTATTAGTTGAGTTGACTTATGATAGTAGTACAGGTTGAGTTATGGTAGTAGTTAAGTTGACTTATGATAGTAGTACAGGTTGAGTTATGGTAGTAGTTAAGTTGACTTATGATAGTAGTACAGGTTGAGTTATGGTCGTAGTTAAGTTGACTTATGATAGTAGTACAGGTTGAGTTATGGTAGTCGTTAAGTTGACTTATGATAGTAGTACAGGTTGAGTTATGGTAGTAGTTAAGTTGTCTTATGATAGTAGTACAGGTTGAGTTGTGGTAGTAGTTAAGTTGACTTATGATAGTAGTACATGTTGAGTTATGGTAGTAGTTAAGTTGACTTATGATAGTAGTACAGGTTGAGTTATGGTAGTAGTTAAGTTGACTTATGATAGTAGTACAGGTTGAGTTATGGTAGTCGTTAAGTTGACTTATGATAGTAGTACAGGTTGAGTTATGGTAGTAGTTAAGTTGACTTATGATAGTAGTACAGGTTGAGTTATGGTAGTAGTTAAGTTGACTTATGATAGTAGTACAGGTTGAGTTATGGTAGTAGTTAAGTTGACTTATGATAGTAGTACAGGTTGAGTTGTGGTAGTAGTTAAGTTGACTTATGATAGTAGTACAGGTTGAGTTATGGTAGTAGTTAAGTTGACTTATGATAGTAGTACAGGTTGAGTTATGGTAGTAGTTAAGTTGACTTATGATAGTAGTACAGGTTGAGTTATGGTAGTAGTTAAGTTGACTTATGATAGTAGTACAGGTTGAGTTATGGTAGTAGTTAAGTTGACTTATGATAGTAGTACAGGTTGAGTTGTGGTAGTAGTTAAGTTGACTTATGATAGTAGTACAGGTTGAGTTATGGTAGTAGTTAAGTTGACTTATGATAGTAGTACAGGTTGAGTTATGGTAGTAGTTAAGTTGACTTATGATAGTAGTACAGGTTGAGTTATGGTAGTAGTTAAGTTGACTTATGATAGTAGTACAGGTTGAGTTATGGTAGTAGTTAAGTTGACTTATGATAGTAGTACAGGTTGAGTTATGGTAGTAGTTAAGTTGACTTATGATAGTAGTACAGGTTGAGTTATGGTAGTAGATGAGTTGACTTATGATAGTAGTACAGGTTGAGTTATGGTAGTAGTTGAGCTGACTTATGATAGTAGTACAGGTTGAGTTATGGTAGTAGTTGAGTTGACTTATGATAGTAGTACAGGTTGAGTTATGGTAGTCGTTAAGTTGACTTATGATAGTAGTACAGGTTGAGTTATGGTAGTAGTTGAGTTGACTTATGATAGTAGTACAGGTTGAGTTATGGTAGTCGTTAAGTTGACTTATGATAGTAGTACAGGTTGAGTTATGGTAGTAGTTAAGTTGACTTATGATAGTAGTACAGGTTGAGTTATGGTAGTAGTTAAGTTGACTTATGATAGTAGTACAGGTTGAGTTACGGTAGTAGTTAAGTTGACTTATGATAGTAGTACAGGTTGAGTTATGGTAGTAGTTAAGTTGACTTATGATAGTAGTACAGGTTGAGTTGTGGTAGTAGTTAAGTTGACTCATGATAGTAGTACAGGTTGAGTTATGGTAGTAGTTAAGGTGACTTATGATAGTAGTACAGGTTGAGTTATGGTAGTCGTTAAGTTGACTTATGATAGTAGTACAGGTTGAGTTATGGTAGTAGTTAAGTTGACTTATGATAGTAGTACAGGTTGAGTTATGGTAGTCGTTAAATTGACTTATGATAGTAGTACAGGTTGAGTTATGGTAGTAAAGTTAACTTATGATAGTAGTACAGGTTGAGTTATGGTAGTCGTTAAGTGAACTTATGATAGTAGTACAGGTTGAGTTATGGCAGTAGTTAAGTTGACTTATGATAGTAGTACAGGTTGAGTTATGGTAGTAGTTAAGTTGACTTATGATAGTAGTACAGGTTGAGTTATGGTAGTAGGTAGTAGTTAAGTTGACTTATGATAGTAGTACAGGTTGAGTTATGGTAGTAGTTAAGTTGACTTATGATAGTAGTACAGGTTGAGTTATGGTAGTAGTTAAGTTGACTTATGATAGTAGTACAGGTTGAGTTATGGTATTAGTTAAGTTGACTTATGATAGTAGTACAGGTTGAGTTATGGTAGTCGTTAAGTTGACTTATGATAGTAGTACAGGTTGAGTTATGGTAGTCGTTAAGTTGACTTATGATAGTAGTACAGGTTGAGTTATGGTAGTAGTTAAGTTGACTTATGATAGTAGTACAGGTTGAGTTGTGGTATTAGTTGAGTTGACTTATGATAGTAGTACAGGTTGAGTTATGGTAGTAGTTAAGTTGACTTATGATAGTAGTACAGGTTGACCTATGGTAGTAGTTAAGTTGACTTATAATAGTAGTACAGGTTGAGTTATGGTAGTCGTTAAGTTGACTTATGATAGTAGTACAGGTTGAGTTATGGTAGTAGTTAAGTTGACTTATGATAGTAGTACAGGTTGAGTTATGGTAGTCGTTAAGTTGACTTATGATAGTAGTACAGGTTGACCTATGGTAGTAGTTAAGTTGACTTATGATAGTAGTACAGGTTGAGTTATGGTAGTAGTTAAGTTGACTTATGATAGTAGTACAGGTTGAGTTATGGTAGTAGTTAAGTTGACTTATGATAGTAGTACAGGTTGAGTTATGGCAGTCGTTAAGTTCACTTATGATAGTAGTACAGGTTGAGTTATGGTAGTAGTTAAGTTGACTTATGATAGTAGTACAGGTTGAGTTATGGTAGTAGTTAAGTTGACTTATGATAGTAGTACAGGTTGAGTTATGGTAGTAGTTAAGTTGACTTATGATAGTAGTACAGGTTGAGTTGTGGTAGTAGTTAAGTTGACTTATGATAGTAGTACAGGTTGAGTTGTGGTAGTAGTTAAGTTGACTTATGATAGTAGTACAGGTTGAGTTATGGTAGTAGTTGAGTTGACTTATGATAGTAGTACAGGTTGAGTTATGGTAGTAGTTAAGTTGACTTATGATAGTAGTACAGGTTGAGTTATGGTAGTAGTTAAGTTGACTTATGATAGTAGTACAGGTTGAGTTGTGGTAGTAGTTAAGTTGACTTATGATAGTAGTACAGGTTGAGTTATGGTAGTAGTTAAGTTGACTTATGATAGTAGTACAGGTTGAGTTATGGTAGTAGTTAAGTTTACTTATGATAGTAGTACAGGTTGAGTTATGGTAGTCGTTAAGTTGACTAATGATAGTAGTACAGGTTGAGTTATGGTAGTAGTTAAGTTGACTTATGATAGTAGTACAGGTTGAGTTATGGTCGTAGTTAAGTTGACTTATGATAGTAGTACAGGTTGAGTTATGGTAGTAGTTAAGTTGACTTATGATAGTAGTACAGGTTGAGTTATGGTCGTAGTTAAGTTGACTTATGATAGTAGTACAGGTTGAGTTATGGTAGTAGTTAAGTTGACTCATGATAGTAGTACAGGTTGAGTTATGGTCGTAGTTAAGTTGACTTATGATAGTAGTACATGTTGAGTTATGGTAGTAGTTAAGTTGACTTATGATAGTAGTACAGGTTGAGTTATGGTCATAGTTAAGTTGACTTATGATAGTAGTACAGGTTGAGTTATGGTAGTAGTTAAGTTGACTTATGATAGTAGTACAGGTTGAGTTATGGTAGTAGTTAAGTTGACTTATGATAGTAGTACAGGTTGAGTTATGGTCCTAGTTAAGTTGACTTATGATAGTAGTACAGGTTGAGTTATGGTAGTAGTTAAGTTGACTTATGATAGTAGTACAGGTTGAGTTATGGTCGTAGTTAAGTTGACTTATGATAGTAGTACATGTTGAGTTATGGTAGTAGTTAAGTTGACTTATGATAGTAGTACAGGTTGAGTTATGGTCGTAGTTAAGTTGACTTATGATAGTAGTACAGGTTGAGTTATGGTAGTAGTTAAGTTGACTTATGATAGTAGTACAGGTTGAGTTATGGTAGTAGTTAAGTTGACTTATGATAGTAGTACAGGTTGAGTTATGGTAGTAGTTAAGTTGACTTATGATAGTAGTACAGGTTGAGTTATGGTAGTAGTTAAGTTGAATTATGATAGTAGTACAGGTTGAGTTATGGTCGTAGTTAAGTTGACTTATGATAGTAGTACAGGTTGAGTTATGGTAGTAGTTAAGTTGACTTATGATAGTAGTACAGGTTGAGTTATGGTCGTAGTTAAGTTGACTTATGATAGTAGTACAGGTTGAGTTATGGTCGTAGTTAAGTTGACTTATGATAGTAGTACAGGTTGAGTTATGGTAGTAAAGTTAACTTATGATAGTAGTACAGGTTGAGTTATGGTAGTCGTTAAGTTGACTTATGATAGTAGTACAGGTTGAGTTATGGTAGTAGTTAAGTTGACTTATGATAGTAGTACAGGTTGAGTTATGGTCGTAGTTAAGTTGACTTATGATAGTAGTACAGGTTGAGTTATGGTCGTAGTTAAGTTGACTTATGATAGTAGTACAGGTTGAGTTATGGTAGTAGTTAAGTTGACTTATGATAGTAGTACAGGTTGAGTTATGGTCGTAGTTAAGTTGACTTATGATAGTAGTACAGGTTGAGTTATGGTCGTAGTTAAGTTGACTTATGATAGTAGTACAGGTTGAGTTATGGTAGTAGTTAAGTTGACTTATGATAGTAGTACAGGTTGAGTTATGGTCGTAGTTAAGTTGACTAATGATAGTAGTACAGGTTGAGTTATGGTAGTATTTAAGTTGACTTATGATAGTAGTACAGGTTGAGTTATGGTCGTAGTTAAGTTGACTTATGATAGTAGTACAGGTTGAGTTATGGTCGTAGTTAAGTTGACTTATGATAGGAGTACAGGTTGAGTTATGGTAGTAAAGTTGACTCACGATAGTAGTACAGGTTGAGTTATGGTAGTAGTTAAGTTGACTTATGATAGTAGTACAGGTTGAGTTATGGTAGTAGTTAAGTTGACTTATGATAGTAGTACAGGTTGAGTTGTGGTAGTAGTTAAGTTGACTTATGATAGTAGTACAGGTTGAGTTATGGTAGTAGTTAAGTTGACTTATGATAGTAGTACAGGTTGAGTTATGGTAGTAGTTAAGTTGACTTATGATAGTAGTACAGGTTGAGTTATGGTAGTAGTTAAGTTGACTTATGATAGTAGTACAGGTTGAGTTATGGTAGTAGTTAAGTTGACTTATGATAGTAGTACAGGTTGAGTTATGGTAGTAGTTAAGTTGACTTATGATAGTAGTACAGGTTGAGTTATGGTAGTAGATGAGTTGACTTATGATAGTAGTACAGGTTGAGTTATGGTAGTAGTTGAGTTGACTTATGATAGTAGTACAGGTTGAGTTATGGTAGTAGTTGAGTTGACTTATGATAGTAGTACAGGTTGAGTTATGGTAGTCGTTAAGTTGACTTATGATAGTAGTACAGGTTGAGTTATGGTAGGTGTTAAGTGGACTTATGATAGTAGTACAGGTTGAGTTATGGTAGTCGTTAAGTTGACTTATGATAGTAGTACAGGTTGAGTTATGGTAGTAGTTAAGTTGACTTATGATAGGAGTACAGGTTGAGTTATGGTAGTCGTTAAGTTGACTTATGATAGTAGTACAGGTTGAGTTATGGTAGTAGTTAAGTTGACTTATGATAGTAGTACAGGTTGAGTTATGGTAGTAGTTAAGTTGACTTATGATAGTAGTACAAGTTGAGTTATGGTAGTCGTTAAGTTGACTTATGATAGTAGTACAGGTTGAGTTATGGTAGTAGTTAAGTTGACTTATGATAGGAGTACAGGTTGAGTTATGGTAGTCGTTAAGTTGACTTATGATAGTAGTACAGGTTGAGTTATGGTAGTCGTTAAGTTGACTTATGATAGTAGTACAGGTTGAGTTATAGTAGTCGTTAAGTTGACTTATGATAGTAGTACAGGTTGAGTTATGGTAGTAGTTAAGTTGACTTATGATAGGAGTACAGGTTGAGTTATGGTAGTCGTTAAGTTGACTTATGATAGTAGTACAGGTTGAGTTATGGTAGTAAAGTTAACTTATGATAGTAGTACAGGTTGAGTTATGGTAGTCGTTAAGTTGACTTATGATAGTAGTACAAGTTGAGTTATGGTAGTCGTTAAGTTGACTTATGATAGGAGTACAGGTTGAGTTATGGTAGTCGTTAAGTTGACTTATGATAGTAGTACAGGTTGAGTTATGGTAGTAAAGTTAACTTATGATAGTAGTACAGGTTGAGTTATGGTAGTCGTTAAGTTGACTTATGATAGTAGTACAGGTTGAGTTATGGCAGTAGTTAAGTTGACTTATGATAGTAGTACAGGTTGAGTTATGGTAGTAGTTAAGTTGACTTATGATAGTAGTACAGGTTGAGTTATGGTAGTAGGTAGTAGTTAAGTTGACTTATGATAGTAGTACAGGTTGAGTTATGGTAGTAGGTAGTAGTTAAGTTGACTTATGATAGTAGTACAGGTTGAGTTATGGTAGTAGTTAAGTTGACTTATGATAGTAGTACAGGTTGAGTTATGGTAGTAGTTAAGTTGACTTATGATAGTAGTACAGGTTGAGTTATGGTAGTCGTCAAGTTGACTTATGATAGTAGTACATGTTGAGTTATGGTAGTAGTTAAGTTGACTTATGATAGTAGTACAGGTTGAGTTGTGGTAGTAGTTAAGTTGACTTATGATAGTAGTACAGGTTGAGTTATGGTAGTAGTTAAGTTGACTTATGATAGTAGTACAGGTTGAGTTATGGTAGTAGTTAAGTTGACTTATGATAGTAGTACAGGTTGAGTTATGGTAGTAGTTAAGTTGACTTATGATAGTAGTACAGGTTGAGTTATGGTAGTAGTTAAGTTGACTTATGATAGTAGTACAGGTTGAGTTATGGTAGTAGTTAAGTTGACTTATGATAGTAGTACAGGTTGAGTTATGGTAGTAGATGAGTTGACTTATGATAGTAGTACAGGTTGAGTTATGGTAGTAGTTGAGTTGACTTATGATAGTAGTACAGGTTGAGTTATGGTAGTAGTTGAGTTGACTTATGATAGTAGTACAGGTTGAGTTATGGTAGTCGTTAAGTTGACTTATGATAGTAGTACAGGTTGAGTTATGGTAGGTGTTAAGTGGACTTATGATAGTAGTACAGGTTGAGTTATGGTAGTCGTTAAGTTGACTTATGATAGTAGTACAGGTTGAGTTATGGTAGTAGTTAAGTTGACTTATGATAGTAGTACAGGTTGAGTTATGGTAGTAGTTAAGTTGACTTATGATAGTAGTACAGGTTGAGTTATGGTAGTAGTTAAGTTGACTTATGATAGTAGTACAGGTTGAGTTGTGGTAGTAGTTAAGTTGACTCATGATAGTAGTACAGGTTGAGTTATGGTAGTAGTTAAGTTGACTTATGATAGTAGTACAGGTTGAGTTATGGTAGTCGTTAAGTTGACTTATGATAGTAGTACAGGTTGAGTTATGGTAGTAGTTAAGTTGACTTATGATAGTAGTACAGGTTGAGTTATGGTAGTCGTTAAGTTGACTTATGATAGTAGTACAGGTTGAGTTATGGTAGTAAAGTTAACTTATGATAGTAGTACAGGTTGAGTTATGGTAGTCGTTAAGTTGACTTATGTCAGTAGTACAGGTTGAGTTATGGCAGTAGTTAAGTTGACTTATGATAGTAGTACAGGTTGAGTTATGGTAGTAGTTAAGTTGACTTATGATAGTAGTACAGGTTGAGTTATGGTAGTAGGTAGTAGTTAAGTTGACTTATGATAGTAGTACAGGTTGAGTTATGGTAGTAGGTAGTAGTTAAGTTGACTTATGATAGTAGTACAGGTTGAGTTATGGTAGTAGTTAAGTTGACTTATGATAGTAGTACAGGTTGAGTTATGGTAGTAGTTAAGTTGACTTATGATAGTAGTACAGGTTGAGTTATGGTAGTCGTTAAGTTGACTTATGATAGTAGTACAGGTTGAGTTATGGTAGTCGTTAAGTTGACTTATGATAGTAGTACAGGTTGAGTTATGGTAGTAGTTAAGTTGACTTATGATAGTAGTACAGGTTGAGTTATGGTAGTAGTTAAGTTGAATTATGATTGTAGTACAGGTTGAGTTATGGTCGTAGTTAAGTTGACTTATGATAGTAGTACAGGTTGAGTTATGGTAGTAGTTAAGTTGACTTATGATAGTAGTACAGGTTGAGTTATGGTCGTAGTTAAGTTGACTTATGATAGTAGTACAGGTTGAGTTATGGTCGTAGTTAAGTTGACTTATGATAGTAATACAGGTTGAGTTATGGTAGTAGTTAAGTTGACTTATGATAGTAGTACAGGTTGAGTTATGGTCGTAGTTAAGTTGACTTATGATAGTAGTACAGGTTGAGTTATGGTAGTAGTTAAGTTGACTTATGATAGTAGTACAGGTTGAGTTATGGTCGTAGTTAAGTTGACTTATGATAGTAGTACAGGTTGAGTTATGGTAGTAGTTAAGTTGACTTATGATAGTAGTACAGGTTGAGTTATGGTAGTAGTTAAGTTGACTTATGATAGTAGTACAGGTTGAGTTATGGTAGTAGTTAAGTTGACTTATGATAGTAGTACAGGTTGAGTTGTGGTAGTAGTTAAGTTGACTCATGATAGTAGTACAGGTTGAGTTATGGTAGTAGTTAAGGTGACTTATGATAGTAGTACAGGTTGAGTTATGGAAGTAGTTGAGTTGACTTATGATAGTAGTACAGGTTGAGTTATGGTAGTCGTTAAGTTGACTTATGATAGTAGTACAGGTTGAGTTATGGTAGTAGTTAAGTTGACTTATGATAGTAGTACAGGTTGAGTTATGGTAGTAGTTAAGTTGACTTATGATAGTAGTACAGGTTGAGTTGTGGTAGTAGTTAAGTTGACTCATGATAGTAGTACAGGTTGAGTTATGGTAGTAGTTAAGGTGACTTATGATAGTAGTACAGGTTGAGTTATGGTAGTAGTTGAGTTGACTTATGATAGTAGTACAGGTTGAGTTATGGTAGTCGTTAAGTTGACTTATGATAGTAGTACAGGTTGAGTTATGGTCGTAGTTAAGTTGACTTATGATAGTAGTACAGGTTGAGTTATGGTCGTAGTTAAGTTGACTTATGATAGTAGTACAGGTTGAGTTATGGTCGTAGTTAAGTTGACTTATGATAGTAGTACAGGTTGAGTTATGGTCGTAGTTAAGTTGATTATGATAGTAGTACAGGTTGAGTTATGGTCGTAGTTAAGTTGACTTATGATAGTAGTACAGGTTGAGTTATGGTAGTCGTTAAGTTGACTTATGATAGTAGTACAGGTTGAGTTATGGTAGTCGTTAAGTTGACTTATGATAGTAGTACAGGTTGAGTTATGGTAGTAGTTAAGTTGACTTATGATAGTAGTACAGGTTGAGTTATGGTAGTAGTTAAGTTGACTTATGATAGTAGTACAGGTTGAGTTGTGGTAGTAGTTAAGTTGACTCATGATAGTAGTACAGGTTGAGTTATGGTAGTAGTTAAGGTGACTTATGATAGTAGTACAGGTTGAGTTATGGTAGTAGTTGAGTTGACTTATGATAGTAGTACAGGTTGAGTTATGGTAGTCGTTAAGTTGACTTATGATAGTAGTACAGGTTGAGTTATGGTAGTAGTTAAGTTGACTTATGATAGTAGTACAGGTTGAGTTATGGTAGTAGTTAAGTTGACTTATGATAGTAGTACAGGTTGAGTTGTGGTAGTAGTTAAGTTGACTCATGATAGTAGTACAGGTTGAGTTATGGTAGTAGTTAAGGTGACTTATGATAGTAGTACAGGTTGAGTTATGGTAGTAGTTGAGTTGACTTATGATAGTAGTACAGGTTGAGTTATGGTAGTCGTTAAGTTGACTTATGATAGTAGTACAGGTTGAGTTATGGTCGTAGTTAAGTTGACTTATGATAGTAGTACAGGTTGAATTATGGTCGTAGTTAAGTTGACTTATGATAGTAGTACAGGTTGAGTTATGGTCGTAGTTAAGTTGACTTATGATAGTAGTACAGGTTGAGTTATGGTCGTAGTTAAGTTGACTTATGATAGTAGTACAGGTTGAGTTATGGTAGTCGTTAAGTTGACTTATGATAGTAGTACAGGTTGAGTTATGGTAGTCGTTAAGTTGACTTATGATAGTAGTACAGGTTGAGTTATGGTAGTAGTTAAGTTGACTTATGATAGTAGTACAGGTTGAGTTGTGGTAGTAGTTAAGTTGACTTATGATAGTAGTACAGGTTGAGTTATGGTAGTAGTTAAGTTGACTTATGATAGTAGTACAGGTTGAGTTATGGTAGTAGTTAAGTTGACTTATGATAGTAGTACAGGTTGAGTTATGGTAGTATTTAAGTTGACTTATGAAAGTAGTACAGGTTGAGTTATGGTAGTAAAGTTGACTCACGATAGTAGTACAGGTTGAGTTATGGTAGTAGTTAAGTTGACTTATGATAGAAGTACAGGTTGAGTTATGGTAGTAGTTAAGTTGACTTATGATAGTAGTACAGGTTGAGTTATGGTAGTAGTTAAGTTGACTTATGATAGTAGTACAGGTTGAGTTATGGTAGTCGTTGACTTATGATAGTAGTACAAGTTGAGTTGTGGTAGTAGTTAAGTTGACTTATGATAGTAGTACAGGTTGAGTTATGGTAGTAGTTAAGTTGACTTATGATAGTAGTACAGGTTGAGTTATGGTCGTAGTTAAGTTGACTTATGATAGTAGTACAGGTTGAGTTATGGTCGTAGTTAAGTTGACTTATGATAGTAGTACAGGTTGAGTTATGGTAGTAAAGTTGACTCACGATAGTAGTACAGGTTGAGTTATGGTAGTAGTTAAGTTGACTTATGATAGTAGTACAGGTTGAGTTGTGGTAGTAGTTAAGTTGACTTATGATAGTAGTACAGGTTGAGTTATGGTAGTAGTTAAGTTGACTTATGATAGTAGTACAGGTTGAGTTATGGTAGTAGTTAAGTTGACTTATGATAGTAGTACAGGCTGAGTTATGGTAGTAGTTAAGTTGACTTATGATAGTAGTAGAGGTTGAGTTATGGTAGTAGTTAAGTTGACTTATGATAGTAGTACAGGTTGAGTTATGGTAGTAGTTAAGTTGACTTATGATAGTAGTACAGGTTGAGTTATGGTAGTAGATGAGTTGACTTATGATAGTAGTACAGGTTGAGTTATGGTAGTAGTTGAGTTGACTTATGATAGTAGTACAGGTTGAGTTATGGTAGTAGTTGAGTTGACTTATGATAGTAGTACAGGTTGAGTTATGGTAGTCGTTAAGTTGACTTATGATAGTAGTACAGGTTGAGTTATGGTAGGTGTTAAGTGGACTTATGATAGTAGTATAGGTTGAGTTATGGTAGTCGTTAAGTTGACTTATGATAGTAGTACAGGTTGAGTTATGGTAGTAGTTAAGTTGACTTATGATAGTAGTACAGGTTGAGTTATGGTAGTAGTTAAGTTGACTTATGATAGTAGTACAGGTTGAGTTATGGTAGTAGTTAAGTTGACTTATGATAGTAGTACAGGTTGAGTTATGGTAGTAGTTAAGTTGACTTATGATAGTAGTACAGGTTGAGTTGTGGTAGTAGTTAAGTTGACTTATGATAGTAGTACATGTTGAGTTATGGTAGTAGTTAAGTTGACTTATGATAGTAGTACAGGTTGAGTTATGGTAGTAGTTAAGTTGACTTATGATAGTAGTACAGGTTGAGTTATGGTAGTAGTTAAGTTGACTTATGATAGTAGTACAGGTTGAGTTATGGTAGTAGTTAAGTTGACTTATGATAGTAGTACAGGTTGAGTTATGGTAGTAGTTAATTTGACTTATGATAGTAGTACAGGTTGAGTTATGGTCGTAGTTAAGTTGACTTATGATAGTAGTACAGGTTGAGTTATGGTCGTAGTTAAGTTGACTTATGATAGTAGTACAGGTTGAGTTATGGTAGTAAAGTTGACTCACGATAGTAGTACAGGTTGAGTTATGGTAGTAGTTAAGTTGACTTATGATAGTAGTACAGGTTGAGTTATGGTAGTAGTTAAGTTGACTTATGATAGTAGTACAGGTTGAGTTATGGTAGTAGTTAAGTTGACTTATGATAGTAGTACAGGTTGAGTTATGGTAGTCGTTGACTTATGATAGTAGTACAAGTTGAGTTGTGGTAGTAGTTAAGTTGACTTATGATAGTAGTACAGGTTGAGTTATGGTAGTAGTTAAGTTGACTTATGATAGTAGTACAGGTTGAGTTATGCTCGTAGTTAAGTTGACTTATGATAGTAGTACAGGTTCAGTTATGGTCGTAGTTAAGTTGACTTATGATAGTAGTACAGGTTGAGTTATGGTAGTAAAGTTGACTCACGATAGTAGTACAGGTTGAGTTATGGTAGTAGTTAAGTTGACTTATGATAGTAGTACAGGTTGAGTTGTGGTAGTAGTTAAGTTGACTTATGATAGTAGTACAGGTTGAGTTATGGTAGTAGTTAAGTTCACTTATGATAGTAGTACAGGTTGAGTTATGGTAGTAGTTAAGTTGACTTATTATAGTAGTACAGGTTGAGTTATGGTAGTAGTTAAGTTGACTTATGATAGTAGTACAGGTTGAGTTATGGTAGTAGTTAAGTTGACTTATGATAGTAGTACAGGTTGAGTTATGGTAGTAGTTAAGTTGACTTATGATAGTAGTACAGGTTGAGTTATGGTAGTAGATGAGTTGACTTATGATAGTAGTACAGGTTGAGTTATGGTAGTAGTTGAGTTGACTTATGATAGTAGTACAGGTTGAGTTATGGTAGTAGTTGAGTTGACTTATGATAGTAGTACAGGTTGAGTTATGGTAGTCGTTAAGTTGACTTATGATAGTAGTACAGGTTGAGTTATGGTAGGTGTTAAGTGGACTTATGATAGTAGTACAGGTTGAGTTATGGTAGTCGTTAAGTTGACTTATGATAGTAGGACAGGTTGAGTTATGGTAGTAGTTAAGTTGACTTATGATAGTAGTACAGGTTGAGTTATGGTAGTCGTTAAGTTGACTTATGATAGTAGTACAGGTTGAGTTATGGTAGTAGTTAAGTTGACTTATGATAGTAGTACAGGTTGAGTTATGGTAGTAGTTAAGTTGACTTATGATAGTAGTACAGGTTGAGTTGTGGTAGTAGTTAAGTTGACTTATGATAGTAGTACAGGTTGAGTTATGGTAGTCGTTAAGTTGACTTATGATAGTAGTACAGGTTGAGTTATGGTAGTAGTTAAGTTGACTTATGATAGTAGTACAGGTTGAGTTATGGTAGTAGTTAAGTTGAATTATGATTGTAGTACAGGTTGAGTTATGGTCGTAGTTAAGTTGACTTATGATAGTAGTACAGGTTGAGTTATGGTAGTAGTTAAGTTGACTTATGATAGTAGTACAGGTTGAGTTATGGTCGTAGTTAAGTTGACTTATGATAGTAGTACAGGTTGAGTTATGGTCGTAGTTAAGTTGACTTATGATAGTAATACAGGTTGAGTTATGGTAGTAGTTAAGTTGACTTATGATAGTAGTACAGGTTGAGTTATGGTCGTAGTTAAGTTGACTTATGATAGTAGTACAGGTTGAGTTATGGTAGTAGTTAAGTTGACTTATGATAGTAGTACAGGTTGAGTTATGGTCGTAGTTAGGTTGACTTATGATAGTAGTACAGGTTGAGTTATGGTAGTAGTTAAGTTGACTTATGATAGTAGTACAGGTTGAGTTATGGTAGTAGTTAAGTTGACTTATGATAGTAGTACAGGTTGAGTTATGGTAGTAGTTAAGTTGACTTATGATAGTAGTACAGGTTGAGTTGTGGTAGTAGTTAAGTTGACTCATGATAGTAGTACAGGTTGAGTTATGGTAGTAGTTAAGGTGACTTATGATAGTAGTACAGGTTGAGTTATGGAAGTAGTTGAGTTGACTTATGATAGTAGTACAGGTTGAGTTATGGTAGTCGTTAAGTTGACTTATGATAGTAGTACAGGTTGAGTTATGGTAGTAGTTAAGTTGACTTATGATAGTAGTACAGGTTGAGTTATGGTAGTAGTTAAGTTGACTTATGATAGTAGTACAGGTTGAGTTGTGGTAGTAGTTAAGTTGACTCATGATAGTAGTACAGGTTGAGTTATGGTAGTAGTTAAGGTGACTTATGATAGTAGTACAGGTTGAGTTATGGTAGTAGTTGAGTTGACTTATGATTGTAGTACAGGTTGAGTTATGGTAGTCGTTAAGTTGACTTATGATAGTAGTACAGGTTGAGTTATGGTCGTAGTTAAGTTGACTTATGATAGTAGTACAGGTTGAGTTATGGTCGTAGTTAAGTTGACTTATGATAGTAGTACAGGTTGAGTTATGGTCGTAGTTAAGTTGACTTATGATAGTAGTACAGGTTGAGTTATGGTCGTAGTTAAGTTGATTATGATAGTAGTACAGGTTGAGTTATGGTCGTAGTTAAGTTGACTTATGATAGTAGTACAGGTTGAGTTATGGTAGTCGTTAAGTTGACTTATGATAGTAGTACAGGTTGAGTTATGGTAGTCGTTAAGTTGACTTATGATAGTAGTACAGGTTGAGTTATGGTAGTAGTTAAGTTGACTTATGATAGTAGTACAGGTTGAGTTATGGTAGTAGTTAAGTTGACTTATGATAGTAGTACAGGTTGAGTTGTGGTAGTAGTTAAGTTGACTCATGATAGTAGTACAGGTTGAGTTATGGTAGTAGTTAAGGTGACTTATGATAGTAGTACAGGTTGAGTTATGGTAGTAGTTGAGTTGACTTATGATAGTAGTACAGGTTGAGTTATGGTAGTCGTTAAGTTGACTTATGATAGTAGTACAGGTTGAGTTATGGTAGTAGTTAAGTTGACTTATGATAGTAGTACAGGTTGAGTTATGGTAGTAGTTAAGTTGACTTATGATAGTAGTACAGGTTGAGTTGTGGTAGTAGTTAAGTTGACTCATGATAGTAGTACAGGTTGAGTTATGGTAGTAGTTAAGGTGACTTATGATAGTAGTACAGGTTGAGTTATGGTAGTAGTTGAGTTGACTTATGATAGTAGTACAGGTTGAGTTATGGTAGTCGTTAAGTTGACTTATGATAGTAGTACAGGTTGAGTTATGGTCGTAGTTAAGTTGACTTATGATAGTAGTACAGGTTGAATTATGGTCGTAGTTAAGTTGACTTATGATAGTAGTACAGGTTGAGTTATGGTCGTAGTTAAGTTGACTTATGATAGTAGTACAGGTTGAGTTATGGTCGTAGTTAAGTTGACTTATGATAGTAGTACAGGTTGAGTTATGGTAGTCGTTAAGTTGACTTATGATAGTAGTACAGGTTGAGTTATGGTAGTCGTTAAGTTGTCTTATGATAGTAGTACAGGTTGAGTTATGGTAGTAGTTAAGTTGACTTATGATAGTAGTACAGGTTGAGTTGTGGTAGTAGTTAAGTTGACTTATGATAGTAGTACAGGTTGAGTTATGGTAGTAGTTAAGTTGACTTATGATAGTAGTACAGGTTGAGTTATGGTAGTAGTTAAGTTGACTTATGATAGTAGTACAGGTTGAGTTATGGTAGTAGTTAAGTTGACTTATGAAAGTAGTACAGGTTGAGTTATGGTAGTAGTTAAGTTGACTTATGATAGTAGTACAGGTTGAGTTATGGTAGTCGTTAAGTTGTCTTATGATAGTAGTACAGGTTGAGTTATGGTAGTAGTTAAGTTGACTTATGATAGTAGTACAGGTTGAGTTATGGTAGTAGTTAAGTTGACTTATGATAGAAGTACAGGTTGAGTTATGGTAGTAGTTAAGTTGACTTATGATAGTAGTACAGGTTGAGTTATGGTAGTAGTTAAGTTGACTTATGATAGTAGTACAGGTTGAGTTATGGTAGTCGTTGACTTATGATAGTAGTACAAGTTGAGTTGTGGTAGTAGTTAAGTTGACTTATGATAGTAGTACAGGTTGAGTTATGGTAGTAGTTAAGTTGACTTATGATAGTAGTACAGGTTGAGTTATGGTCGTAGTTAAGTTGACTTATGATAGTAGTACAGGTTGAGTTATGGTCGTAGTTAAGTTGACTTATGATAGTAGTACAGGTTGAGTTATGGTAGTAAAGTTGACTCACGATAGTAGTACAGGTTGAGTTATGGTAGTAGTTAAGTTGACTTATGATAGTAGTACAGGTTGAGTTGTGGTAGTAGTTAAGTTGACTTATGATAGTAGTACAGGTTGAGTTATGGTAGTAGTTAAGTTGACTTATGATAGTAGTACAGGTTGAGTTATGGTAGTAGTTAAGTTGACTTATGATAGTAGTACAGGCTGAGTTATGGTAGTAGTTAAGTTGACTTATGATAGTAGTAGAGGTTGAGTTATGGTAGTAGTTAAGTTGACTTATGATAGTAGTACAGGTTGAGTTATGGTAGTAGTTAAGTTGACTTATGATAGTAGTACAGGTTGAGTTATGGTAGTAGATGAGTTGACTTATGATAGTAGTACAGGTTGAGTTATGGTAGTAGTTGAGTTGACTTATGATAGTAGTACAGGTTGAGTTATGGTAGTAGTTGAGTTGACTTATGATAGTAGTACAGGTTGAGTTATGGTAGTAAAGTTGACTCACGATAGTAGTACAGGTTGAGTTATGGTAGTAGTTAAGTTGACTTATGATAGTAGTACAGGTTGAGTTGTGGTAGTAGTTAAGTTGACTTATGATAGTAGTACAGGTTGAGTTATGGTAGTAGTTAAGTTCACTTATGATAGTAGTACAGGTTGAGTTATGGTAGTAGTTAAGTTGACTTATTATAGTAGTACAGGTTGAGTTATGGTAGTAGTTAAGTTGACTTATGATAGTAGTACAGGTTGAGTTATGGTAGTAGTTAAGTTGACTTATGATAGTAGTACAGGTTGAGTTATGGTAGTAGTTAAGTTGACTTATGATAGTAGTACAGGTTGAGTTATGGTAGTAGATGAGTTGACTTATGATAGTAGTACAGGTTGAGTTATGGTAGTAGTTGAGTTGACTTATGATAGTAGTACAGGTTGAGTTATGGTAGTAGTTGAGTTGACTTATGATAGTAGTACAGGTTGAGTTATGGTAGTCGTTAAGTTGACTTATGATAGTAGTACAGGTTGAGTTATGGTAGGTGTTAAGTGGACTTATGATAGTAGTACAGGTTGAGTTATGGTAGTCGTTAAGTTGACTTATGATAGTAGTACAGGTTGAGTTATGGTAGTAGTTAAGTTGACTTATGATAGTAGTACAGGTTGAGTTATGGTAGTAGTTAAGTTGACTTATGATAGTAGTACAGGTTGAGTTGTGGTAGTAGTTAAGTTGACTTATGATAGTAGTACATGTTGAGTTATGGTAGTAGTTAAGTTGACTTATGATAGTAGTACAGGTTGAGTTATGGTAGTAGTTAAGTTGACTTATGATAGTAGTACAGGTTGAGTTATGGTAGTAGTTAAGTTGACTTATGATAGTAGTACAGGTTGAGTTATGGTAGTAGTTAAGTTGACTTATGATAGTAGTACAGGTTGAGTTATGGTAGTAGTTAAGTTGACTTATGATAGTAGTACAGGTTGAGTTATGGTAGTAGTTAAGTTGACTTATGATAGTAGTACAGGTTGAGTTATGGTAGTAGTTAAGTTGACTTATGATAGTAGTACAGGTTGAGTTATGGTAGTCGTTAAGTTGACTTATGATAGTAGTACAGGTTGAGTTATGGTAGTCGTTAAGTTGACTTATGATAGTAGTACAGGTTGAGTTATGGTAGTAGTTCAGTTGACTTATGATAGTAGTACAGGTTGAGTTGTGGTATTAGTTGAGTTGACTTATGATAGTAGTACAGGTTGAGTTATGGTATTCGTTAAGTTGACTTATGATAGTAGTACAGGTTGAGTTATGGTAGTAGTTAAGTTGACTTATGATAGTAGTACAGGTTGAGTTATGGTAGTCGTTAAGTTGACTTATGATAGTAGTACAGGTTGACCTATGGTAGTAGTTAAGTTGACTTATAATAGTAGTACAGGTTGAGTTATGGTAGTCGTTAAGTTGACTTATGATAGTAGTACAGGTTGAGTTATGGTAGTAGTTAAGTTGACTTATGATAGTAGTACAGGTTGAGTTATGGTCGTAGTTAAGTTGACTTATGATAGTAGTACAGGTTGAGTTATGGTCGTAGTTAAGTTGACTTATGATAGTAGTACAGGTTGAGTTATGGTAGTAAAGCCGACTCACGATAGTAGTACAGGTTGAGTTATGGTAGTAGTTAAGTTGACTTATGATAGTAGTACAGGTTGAGTTTTGGTAGTAGTTAAGTTGACTTATGATAGTAGTACAGGTTGAGTTATGGTAGTAGTTAAGTTGACTTATGATAGTAGTACAGGTTGAGTTATGGTAGTAGTTAAGTTGACTTATGATAGTAGTACAGGTTGAGTTATGGTAGTAGTTAAGTTGACTTATGATAGTAGTACAGGTTGAGTTATGGTAGTAGTTAAGTTGACTTATGATAGTAGTACAGGTTGAGTTATGGTAGTAGTTAAGTTGACTTATGATAGTAGTACAGGTTGAGTTATGGTTGTAGATGAGTTGACTTATGATAGTAGTACAGGTTGAGTTATGGTAGTAGTTGAGTTGACTTATGATAGTAGTACAGGTTGAGTTATGGTAGTAGTTGAGTTGACTTATGATAGTAGTACAGGTTGAGTTATGGTAGTCGTTAAGTTGACTTATGATAGTAGTACAGGTTGAGTTATGGTAGGTGTTAAGTGGACTTATGATAGTAGTACAGGTTGAGTTATGGTAGTCGTTAAGTTGACTTATGATAGTAGTACAGGTTGAGTTATGGTAGTAGTTAAGTTGACTTATGATAGTAGTACAGGTTGAGTTATGGTAGTCGTTAAGTTGACTTATGATAGTAGTACAGGTTGAGTTATGGTAGTAGTTAAGTTGACTTATGATAGTAGTACAGGTTGAGTTATGGTAGTAGTTAAGTTGACTTATGATAGTAGTACAGGTTGAGTTGTGGTAGTAGTTAAGTTGACTTATGATAGTAGTACATGTTGAGTTATGGTAGTAGTTAAGTTGACTTATGATAGTAGTACAGGTTGAGTTATGGTAGTAGTTAAGTTGACTTATGATAGTAGTACAGGTTGAGTTATGGTAGTAGTTAAGTTGACTTATGATAGTAGTACAGGTTGAGTTATGGTAGTAGTTAAGTTGACTTATGATAGTAGTACAGGTTGAGTTATGGTAGTAGTTAAGTTGACTTATGATAGTAGTACAGGTTGAGTTATGGTAGTAGTTAAGTTGACTTATGATAATATTACAGGTTGAGTTATGGTAGTAGTTAAGTTGACTTATGATAGTAGTACAGGTTGAGTTATGGTAGTCGTTAAGTTGACTTATGATAGTAGTACAGGTTGAGTTATGGTAGTCGTTAAGTTGACTTATGATAGTAGTACAGGTTGAGTTATGGTAGTAGTTAAGTTGACTTATGATAGTAGTACAGGTTGAGATGTGGTATTAGTTGAGTTGACTTATGATAGTAGTACAGGTTGAGTTATGGTAGTCGTTAAGTTGACTTATGATAGTAGTACAGGTTGAGTTATGGTAGTAGTTAAGTTGACTTATGATAGTAGTACAGGTTGAGTTATGGTAGTCGTTAAGTTGACTTATGATAGTAGTACAGGTTGACCTATGGTAGTAGTTAAGTTGACTTATAATAGTAGTACAGGTTGAGTTATGGTAGTCGTTAAGTTGACTTATGATAGTAGTACAGGTTGAGTTATGGTAGTAGTTAAGTTGACTTATGATAGTAGTACAGGTTGAGTTATGGTAGTCGTTAAGTTGACTTATGATAGTAGTACAGGTTGACCTACGGTAGTAGTTAAGTTGACTTATGATAGTAGTACAGGTTGAGTTATGGTAGTAGTTAAGTTGAATTATGATAGTAGTACAGGTTGAGTTATGGCAGTCGTTAAGTTGACTTATGATAGTAGTACAGGTTGAGTTATGGTAGTAGTTAAGTTGACTTATGATAGTAGTACAGGTTGAGTTATGGTAGTAGTTAAGTTGACTTATGATAGTAGTACAGGTTGAGTTATGGTAGTAGTTAAGTTGACTTATGATAGTAGTACAGGTTGAGTTGTGGTAGTAGTTAAGTTGACTTATGATAGTAGTACAGGTTGAGTTGTGGTAGTAGTTAAGTTGACTTATGATAGTAGTACAGGTTGAGTTATGGTAATAGTTAAGTTGACTTATGATAGTAGTACAGGTTGAGTTATGGTAGTAGTTAAGTTGACTTATGATAGTAGTACGGGTTGAGTTATGGTAGTAGTTAAGTTGACTTATGATAGTAGTACAGGTTGAGTTATGGTAGTAGTTAAGTTGACTTATGATAGTAGTACAGGTTGTGGTAGTAGTTAAGTTGACTTATGATAGTAGTACAGGTTGAGTTGTGGTAGTAGTTAAGTTGACTTATGATAGTAGTACAGGTTGAGTTATGGTAGTAGTTAAGTTGACTTATGATAGTAGTACAGGTTGAGTTATGGTAGTAGTTAAGTTGACTTATGATAGTAGTACAGGTTGAGTTATGGTAGTAGTTAAGTTGACTTATGATAGTAGTACAGGTTGAGTTATGGTAGTAGTTAAGTTGACTTATGATAGTAGTACAGGTTGAGTTATGGTAGTAGTTAAGTTGACTTATGATAGTAGTACAGGTTGAGTTATGGTAGTAGTTAAGTTGACTTATGATAGTAGTATAGGTTGAGTTATGGTAGTAGGTAAGTTGACTTATGATAGTAGTACAGGTTGAGTTATGGTAGTAGTTAAGTTGACTTATGATAGTAGTACAGGTTGAGTTATGGTAGTAGTTAAGTTGACTTATGATAGTAGTACAGGTTGAGTTATGGTAGTAGTTAAGTTGACTTATAATAGTAGTACAGGTTGAGTTGTGGTAGTAGTTAAGTTGACTTATGATAATGGTACAGGTTGAGTTATGGTAGTAGTTAAGTTGACTTATGATAGTAGTACAGGTTGAGTTATGGTAGTAGTTAAGTTGACTTATGATAGTAGTACAGGTTGAGTTATGGTAGTAAAGTTAACTTATGATAGTAGTACAGGTTGAGTTATGGTAGTCGTTAAGTTGACTTATGATAGTAGTACAGGTTGAGTTATGGTAGTAGTTAAGTTGACTTATGATAGTAATACAGGTTGAGTTGTGGTATTAGTTGAGTTGACTTATGATAGTAGTACAGGTTGTGGTAGTAGTTAAGTTGACTTATGATAGTAGTACATGTTGAGTTATGGTAGGTGTTAAGTGGACTTATGATAGTAGTACAGGTTGAGTTATGGTAGTCGTTAAGTTGACTTATGATAGTAGTACAGGTTGAGTTATGGTAGTAGTTAAGTTGACTTATGATAGTAATACAGGTTGAGTTGTGGTATTAGTTGAGTTGACTTATGATAGTAGTACAGGTTGAGTTATGGTAGTAGTTAAGTTGACTTATGATAGTAGTACAGGTTGAGTTATGGTAGTAGTTAAGTTGACTTATGATAGTAGTACAGGTTGAGTTATGGTAGTAGTTAAGTTGTCTTATGATAGTAGTACAGGTTGAGTTGTGGTAGTAGTTAAGTTGACTTATGATAGTAGTACATGTTGAGTTATGGTAGTAGTTAAGTTGACTTATGATAGTAGTACAGGTTGAGTTATGGTAGTAGTTAAGTTGACTTATGATAGTAGTACAGGTTGAGTTATGGTAGTAGTTAAGTTGACTTATGATAGTAGTACAGGTTGAGTTATGGTAGTAGTTAAGTTGACTTATGATAGTAGTACAGGTTGAGTTATGGTAGTAGTTAAGTTGACTTATGATAGTAGTACAGGTTGAGTTGTGGTAGTAGTTAAGTTGACTTATGATAGTAGTACAGGTTGAGTTATGGTAGTAGTTAAGTTGACTTATGATAGTAGTACAGGTTGAGTTATGGTAGTAGTTAAGTTGACTTATGATAGTAGTACAGGTTGAGTTATGGTAGTAGTTAAGTTGACTTATGATAGTAGTACAGGTTGAGTTATGGTAGTAGTTAAGTTGACTTATGATAGTAGTACAGGTTGAGTTATGGTAGTAGTTAAGTTGACTTATGATAGTAGTACAGGTTGAGTTATGGTAGTAGATGAGTTGACTTATGATAGTAGTACAGGTTGAGTTATGGTAGTAGTTGAGTTGACTTATGATAGTAGTACAGGTTGAGTTATGGTAGTAGTTGAGTTGACTTATGATAGTAGTACAGGTTGAGTTATGGTAGTCGTTAAGTTGACTTATGATAGTAGTACAGGTTGAGTTATGGTAGGTGTTAAGTGGACTTATGATAGTAGTACAGGTTGAGTTATGGTAGTCGTTAAGTTGACTTATGATAGTAGTACAGGTTGAGTTATGGTAGTAGTTAAGTTGACTTATGATAGTAGTACAGGTTGAGTTATGGTAGTAGTTAAGTTGACTTGTGATAGTAGTACAGGTTGAGTTACGGTAGTAGTTAAGTTGACTTATGATATTAGTACAGGTTGAGTTATGGTAGTAGTTAAGTTGACTTATGATAGTAGTACAGGTTGAGTTGTGGTAGTAGTTAAGTTGACTCATGATAGTAGTACAGGTTGAGTTATGGTAGTAGTTAAGGTGACTTATGATAGTAGTACAGGTTGAGTTATGGTAGTCGTTAAGTTGACTTATGATAGTAGTACAGGTTGAGTTATGGTAGTAGTTAAGTTGACTTATGATAGTAGTACAGGTTGAGTTATGGTAGTCGTTAAATTGACTTATGATAGTAGTACAGGTTGAGTTATGGTAGTAAAGTTAACTTATGATAGTAGTACAGGTTGAGTTATGGTAGTCGTTAAGTGAACTTATGATAGTAGTACAGGTTGAGTTATGGCAGTAGTTAAGTTGACTTATGATAGTAGTACAGGTTGAGTTATGGTAGTAGTTAAGTTGACTTATGATAGTAGTACAGGTTGAGTTATGGTAGTAGGTAGTAGTTAAGTTGACTTATGATAGTAGTACAGGTTGAGTTATGGTAGTAGTTAAGTTGACTTATGATAGTAGTACAGGTTGAGTTATGGTAGTAGTTAAGTTGACTTATGATAGTAGTACAGGTTGAGTTATGGTAGTAGTTAAGTTGACTTATGATAGTAGTACAGGTTGAGTTATGGTAGTAGTTAAGTTGACTTATGATAGTAGTACAGGTTGAGTTATGGTAGTAGTTAAGTTGACTTATAATAGTAGTACAGGTTGAGTTGTGGTAGTAGTTAAGTTGACTTATGATAGTAGTACAGGTTGAGTTATGGTAGTAGTTAAGTTGACTTATGATAGTAGTACAGGTTGAGTTATGGTAGTAGTTAAGTTGACTTATGATAGTAGTACAGGTTGAGTTATGGTAGTAAAGTTAACTTATGATAGTAGTACAGGTTGAGTTATGGTAGTCGTTAAGTTGACTTATGATAGTAGTACAGGTTGAGTTGTGGTATTAGTTGAGTTGACTTATGATAGTAGTATAGGTTGAGTTATGGTAGTAGTTAAGTTGACTTATGATAGTAGTACAGGTTGAGTTATGGTAGTAGTTAAGTTGACTTATGATAGTAGTACAGGTTGAGTTATGGTAGTAGTTAAGTTGACTTATGATAGTAGTACAGGTTGAGTTGTGGTAGTAGTTAAGTTGACTTATGATAGTAGTACAGGTTGAGTTGTGGTAGTAGTTAAGTTGACTTATGATAGTAGTACAGGTTGAGTTATGGTAGTAGTTGAGTTGACTTATGATAGTAGTACAGGTTGAGTTATGGTAGTAGTTAAGTTGACTTATGATAGTAGTACAGGTTGAGTTATGGTAGTAGTTAAGTTGACTTATGATAGTAGTACAGGTTGAGTTGTGGTAGTAGTTAAGTTGACTTATGATAGTAGTACAGGTTGAGTTATGGTAGTAGTTAAGTTGACTTATGATAGTAGTACAGGTTGAGTTATGGTAGTAGTTAAGTTGACTTATGATAGTAGTACAGGTTGAGTTATGGTAGTAGTTAAGTTGACTTATGATAGTAGTACAGGTTGAGTTATGGTAGTAGTTAAGTTGACTTATGATAGTAGTACAGGTTGAGTTATGGTAGTAGTTAAGTTGACTTATGATAGTAGTACAGGTTGAGTTATGGTAGTAGTTAAGTTGACTTATGATAGTAGTACATGTTGAGTTATGGTAGTAGTTAAGTTGACTTATGATAGTAGTACAGGTTGAGTTATGGTCGTAGTTAAGTTGACTTATGATAGTAGTACAGGTTGAGTTATGGTAGTAGTTAAGTTGACTTATGATAGTAGTACAGGTTGAGTTATGGTAGTAGTTAAGTTGACTTATGATAGTAGTACAGGTTGAGTTATGGTAGTAGTTAAGTTGACTTATGATAGTAGTACAGGTTGAGTTATGGTAGTAAAGTTAACTTATGATAGTAGTACAGGTTGAGTTATGGTAGTCGTTAAGTTGACTTATGATAGTAGTACAGGTTGAGTTATGGTAGTAGTTAAGTTGACTTATGATAGTAGTACAGGTTGAGTTGTGGTATTAGTTGAGTTGACTTATGATAGTAGTACAGGTTGAGTTATGGTAGTAGTTAAGTTGACTTATGATAGTAGTACAGGTTGAGTTATGGTAGTAGTTAAGTTGACTTATGATAGTAGTACAGGTTGAGTTATGGTAGTAGTTAAGTTGACTTATGATAGTAGTACAGGTTGAGTTGTGGTAGTAGTTAAGTTGACTTATGATAGTAGTACATGTTGAGTTATGGTAGTAGTTAAGTTGACTTATGATAGTAGTACAGGTTGAGTTATGGTCGTAGTTAAGTTGACTTATGATAGTAGTACAGGTTGAGTTATGGTAGTAGTTAAGTTGACTTATGATAGTAGTACAGGTTGAGTTATGGTAGTCGTTAAGTTGACTTATGATAGTAGTACAGGTTGAGTTATGGTAGTAGTTAAGTTGACTTATGATAGTAGTACAGGTTGAGTTGTGGTAGTAGTTAAGTTGACTTATGATAGTAGTACAGGTTGAGTTATGGTAGTAAAGTTAACTTATGATAGTAGTACAGGTTGAGTTATGGTAGTCGTTAAGTTGACTTATGATAGTAGTACAGGTTGAGTTATGGTAGTAGTTAAGTTGACTTATGATAGTAATACAGGTTGAGTTGTGGTATTAGTTGAGTTGACTTATGATAGTAGTACAGGTTGTGGTAGTAGTTAAGTTGACTTATGATAGTAGTACAGGTTGAGTTATGGTAGGTGTTAAGTGGACTTATGATAGTAGTACAGGTTGAGTTATGGTAGTCGTTAAGTTGACTTATGATAGTAGTACAGGTTGAGTTATGGTAGTAGTTAAGTTGACTTATGATAGTAATACAGGTTGAGTTGTGGTATTAGTTGAGTTGACTTATGATAGTAGTACAGGTTGAGTTATGGTAGTAGTTAAGTTGACTTATGATAGTAGTACAGGTTGAGTTATGGTAGTAGTTAAGTTGACTTATGATAGTAGTACAGGTTGAGTTATGGTCGTAGTTAAGTTGACTTATGATAGTAGTACAGGTTGAGTTATGGTAGTCGTTAAGTTGACTTATGATAGTAGTACAGGTTGAGTTATGGTAGTAGTTAAGTTGTCTTATGATAGTAGTACAGGTTGAGTTGTGGTAGTAGTTAAGTTGACTTATGATAGTAGTACATGTTGAGTTATGGTAGTAGTTAAGTTGACTTATGATAGTAGTACAGGTTGAGTTATGGTAGTAGTTAAGTTGACTTATGATAGTAGTACAGGTTGAGTTATGGTAGTCGTTAAGTTGACTTATGATAGTAGTACAGGTTGAGTTATGGTAGTAGTTAAGTTGACTTATGATAGTAGTACAGGTTGAGTTATGGTAGTAGTTAGGTTGACTTATGATAGTAGTACAGGTTGAGTTGTGGTAGTAGTTAAGTTGACTTATGATAGTAGTACAGGTTGAGTTATGGTAGTAGTTAAGTTGACTTATGATAGTAGTACAGGTTGAGTTATGGTAGTAGTTAAGTTGACTTATGATAGTAGTACAGGTTGAGTTATGGTAGTAGTTAAGTTGACTTATGATAGTAGTACAGGTTGAGTTATGGTAGTAGTTAAGTTGACTTATGATAGTAGTACAGGTTGAGTTATGGTAGTAGTTAAGTTGACTTATGATAGTAGTACAGGTTGAGTTATGGTAGTAGATGAGTTGACTTATGATAGTAGTACAGGTTGAGTTATGGTAGTAGTTGAGTTGACTTATGATAGTAGTACAGGTTGAGTTATGGTAGTAGTTGAGTTGACTTATGATAGTAGTACAGGTTGAGTTATGGTAGTCGTTAAGTTGACTTATGATAGTAGTACAGGTTGAGTTATGGTAGGTGTTAAGTGGACTTATGATAGTAGTACAGGTTGAGTTATGGTAGTCGTTAAGTTGACTTATGATAGTAGTACAGGTTGAGTTATGGTAGTAGTTAAGTTGACTTATGATAGTAGTACAGGTTGAGTTATGGTAGTAGTTAAGTTGACTTATGATAGTAGTACAGGTTGAGTTACGGTAGTAGTTAAGTTGACTTATGATAGTAGTACAGGTTGAGTTATGGTAGTAGTTAAGTTGACTTATGATAGTAGTACAGGTTGAGTTGTGGTAGTAGTTAAGTTGACTCATGATAGTAGTACAGGTTGAGTTATGGTAGTAGTTAAGGTGACTTATGATAGTAGTACAGGTTGAGTTATGGTAGTCGTTAAGTTGACTTATGATAGTAGTACAGGTTGAGTTATGGTAGTAGTTAAGTTGACTTATGATAGTAGTACAGGTTGAGTTATGGTAGTCGTTAAATTGACTTATGATAGTAGTACAGGTTGAGTTATGGTAGTAAAGTTAACTTATGATAGTAGTACAGGTTGAGTTATGGTAGTCGTTAAGTGAACTTATGATAGTAGTACAGGTTGAGTTATGGCAGTAGTTAAGTTGACTTATGATAGTAGTACAGGTTGAGTTATGGTAGTAGGTAGTAGTTAAGTTGACTTATGATAGTAGTACAGGTTGAGTTATGGTAGTAGTTAAGTTGACTTATGATAGTAGTACAGGTTGAGTTATGGTAGTAGTTAAGTTGACTTATGATAGTAGTACAGGTTGAGTTATGGTAGTAGTTAAGTTGACTTATGATAGTAGTACAGGTTGAGTTATGGTAGTCGTTAAGTTGACTTATGATAGTAGTACAGGTTGAGTTATGGTAGTCGTTAAGTTGACTTATGATAGTAGTACAGGTTGAGTTATGGTAGTAGTTAAGTTGACTTATGATAGTAGTACAGGTTGAGTTGTGGTATTAGTTGAGTTGACTTATGATAGTAGTACAGGTTGAGTTATGGTAGTAGTTAAGTTGACTTATGATAGTAGTACAGGTTGACCTATGGTAGTAGTTAAGTTGACTTATAATAGTAGTACAGGTTGAGTTATGGTAGTCGTTAAGTTGACTTATGATAGTAGTACAGGTTGAGTTATGGTAGTAGTTAAGTTGACTTATGATAGTAGTACAGGTTGAGTTATGGTAGTCGTTAAGTTGACTTATGATAGTAGTACAGGTTGACCTATGGTAGTAGTTAAGTTGACTTATGATAGTAGTACAGGTTGAGTTATGGTAGTAGTTAAGTTGACTTATGATAGTAGTACAGGTTGAGTTATGGTAGTAGTTAAGTTGACTTATGATAGTAGTACAGGTTGAGTTATGGCAGTCGTTAAGTTCACTTATGATAGTAGTACAGGTTGAGTTATGGTAGTAGTTAAGTTGACTTATGATAGTAGTACAGGTTGAGTTATGGTAGTAGTTAAGTTGACTTATGATAGTAGTACAGGTTGAGTTATGGTAGTAGTTAAGTTGACTTATGATAGTAGTACAGGTTGAGTTGTGGTAGTAGTTAAGTTGACTTATGATAGTAGTACAGGTTGAGTTGTGGTAGTAGTTAAGTTGACTTATGATAGTAGTACAGGTTGAGTTATGGTAGTAGTTGAGTTGACTTGTGATAGTAGTACAGGTTGAGTTATGGTAGTAGTTAAGTTGACTTATGATAGTAGTACAGGTTGAGTTATGGTAGTAGTTAAGTTGACTTATGATAGTAGTACAGGTTGAGTTGTGGTAGTAGTTAAGTTGACTTATGATAGTAGTACAGGTTGAGTTATGGTAGTAGTTAAGTTGACTTATGATAGTAGTACAGGTTGAGTTATGGTAGTAGTTAAGTTTACTTATGATAGTAGTACAGGTTGAGTTATGGTAGTCGTTAAGTTGACTTATGATAGTAGTACAGGTTGAGTTATGGTAGTAGTTAAGTTGACTTATGATAGTAGTACAGGTTGAGTTATGGTCGTAGTTAAGTTGACTTATGATAGTAGTACAGGTTGAGTTATGGTAGTAGTTAAGTTGACTTATGATAGTAGTACAGGTTGAGTTATGGTCGTAGTTAAGTTGACTTATGATAGTAGTACAGGTTGAGTTATGGTAGTAGTTAAGTTGACTTATGATAGTAGTACAGGTTGAGTTATGGTCGTAGTTAAGTTGACTTACGATAGTAGTACATGTTGAGTTATGGTAGTAGTTAAGTTGACTTATGATAGTAGTACAGGTTGAGTTATGGTCATAGTTAAGTTGACTTATGATAGTAGTACAGGTTGAGTTATGGTAGTAGTTAAGTTGACTTATGATAGTAGTACAGGTTGAGTTATGGTAGTAGTTAAGTTGACTTATGATAGTAGTACAGAAGGAGTTATGGTACTAGTTAAGTTGACTTATGATAGTAGTACAGGTTGAGTTATGGTAGTAGTTAAGTTGACTTATGATAGTAGTACAGGTTGAGTTATGGTCGTAGTTAAGTTGACTTATGATAGTAGTACATGTTGAGTTATGGTAGTAGTTAAGTTGACTTATGATAGTAGTACAGGTTGAGTTATGGTCGTAGTTAAGTTGACTTATGATAGTAGTACAGGTTGAGTTATGGTCGTAGTTAAGTTGACTTATGATAGTAGTACAGGTTGAGTTATGGTAGTAGTTAAGTTGACTTATGATAGTAGTACAGGTTGAGTTATGGTCGTAGTTAAGTTGACTTATGATAGTAGTACAGGTTGAGTTATGGTCGTAGTTAAGTTGACTTATGATAGTAGTACAGGTTGAGTTATGGTAGTAAAGTTAACTTATGATAGTAGTGCAGGTTGAGTTATGGTAGTCGTTAAGTTGACTTATGATAGTAGTACAGGTTGAGTTATGGTAGGTGTTAAGTGGACTTATGATAGTAGTACAGGTTGAGTTATGGTAGTCGTTAAGTTGACTTATGATAGTAGTACAGGTTGAGTTATGGTAGTAGTTAAGTTGACTTATGATAGTAGTACAGGTTGAGTTATGGTAGTAGTTAAGTTGACTTATGATAGTAGTACAGGTTGAGTTATGGTAGTAGTTAAGTTGACTTATGATAGTAGTACAGGTTGAGTTGTGGTAGTAGTTAAGTTGACTCATGATAGTAGTACAGGTTGAGTTATGGTAGTAGTTAAGTTGACTTATGATAGTAGTACAGGTTGAGTTATGGTAGTCGTTAAGTTGACTTATGATAGTAGTACAGGTTGAGTTATGGTAGTAGTTAAGTTGACTTATGATAGTAGTACAGGTTGAGTTATGGTAGTCGTTAAGTTGACTTATGATAGTAGTACAGGTTGAGTTATGGTAGTAAAGTTAACTTATGATAGTAGTACAGGTTGAGTTATGGTAGTCGTTAAGTTGACTTATGTCAGTAGTACAGGTTGAGTTATGGCAGTAGTTAAGTTGACTTATGATAGTAGTACAGGTTGAGTTATGGTAGTAGTTAAGTTGACTTATGATAGTAGTACAGGTTGAGTTATGGTAGTAGGTAGTAGTTAAGTTGACTTATGATAGTAGTACAGGTTGAGTTATGGTAGTAGGTAGTAGTTAAGTTGACTTATGATAGTAGTACAGGTTGAGTTATGGTAGTAGTTAAGTTGACTTATGATAGTAGTACAGGTTGAGTTATGGTAGTAGTTAAGTTGACTTATGATAGTAGTACAGGTTGAGTTATGGTAGTCGTTAAGTTGACTTATGATAGTAGTACAGGTTGAGTTATGGTAGTCGTTAAGTTGACTTATGATAGTAGTACAGGTTGAGTTATGGTAGTAGTTAAGTTGACTTATGATAGTAGTACAGGTTGAGTTATGGTAGTAGTTAAGTTGAATTATTATTGTAGTACAGGTTGAGTTATGGTCGTAGTTAAGTTGACTTATGATAGTAGTACAGGTTGAGTTATGGTAGTAGTTAAGTTGACTTATGATAGTAGTACAGGTTGAGTTATGGTCGTAGTTAAGTTGACTTATGATAGTAGTACAGGTTGAGTTATGGTCGTAGTTAAGTTGACTTATGATAGGAGTACAGGTTGAGTTATGGTAGTAGTTAAGTTGACTTATGATAGTAGTACAGGTTGAGTTATGGTCGTAGTTAAGTTGACTTATGATAGTAGTACAGGTTGAGTTATGGTAGTAGTTAAGTTGACTTATGATAGTAGTACAGGTTGAGTTATGGTCGTAGTTAAGTTGACTTATGATAGTAGTACAGGTTGAGTTATGGTCGTAGTTAAGTTGACTTATGATAGTAGTACAGGTTGAGTTATGGTAGTAGTTAAGGTGACTTATGATAGTAGTACAGGTTGAGTTATGGTAGTAGTTGAGTTGACTTATGATAGTAGTACAGGTTGAGTTATGGTAGTCGTTAAGTTGACTTATGATAGTAGTACAGGTTGAGTTATGGTAGTAGTTAAGTTGACTTATGATAGTAGTACAGGTTGAGTTATGGTAGTAGTTAAGTTGACTTATGATAGTAGTACAGGTTGAGTTGTGGTAGTAGTTAAGTTGACTCATGATAGTAGTACAGGTTGAGTTATGGTAGTAGTTAAGGTGACTTATGATAGTAGTACAGGTTGAGTTATGGTAGTAGTTGAGTTGACTTATGATAGTAGTACAGGTTGAGTTATGGTAGTCGTTAAGTTGACTTATGATAGTAGTACAGGTTGAGTTATGGTCGTAGTTAAGTTGACTTATGATAGTAGTACAGGTTGAGTTATGGTCGTAGTTAAGTTGACTTATGATAGTAGTACAGGTTGAGTTATGGTGGTAGTCAAGTTGACTTATGATAGTAGTACAGGTTGAGTTATGGTAGTAGTTAAGTTGACTTATGATAGTAGTACAGGTTGAGTTATGGTAGTAGTTAAGTTGACTTATGATAGTAGTACAGGTTGAGTTATGGTAGTAGTTAAGTTGACTTATGATAGTAGTACAGGTTGAGTTATGGTAGTAAAGTTGACTCACGATAGTAGTACAGGTTGAGTTATGGTAGTAGTTAAGTTGACTTATGATAGTAGTACAGGTTGAGTTATGGTAGTAGTTAAGTTGACTTATGATAGTAGTACAGGTTGAGTTATGGTAGTAGTTAAGTTGACTTATGATAGTAGTACAGGTTGAGTTATGGTAGTCGTTGACTTATGATAGTAGTACAAGTTGAGTTGTGGTAGTAGTTAAGTTGACTTATGATAGTAGTACAGGTTGAGTTATGGTAGTAGTTAAGTTGACTTATGATAGTAGTACAGGTTGAGTTATGGTCGTAGTTAAGTTGACTTATGATAGTAGTACAGGTTGAGTTATGGTCGTAGTTAAGTTGACTTATGATAGTAGTACAGGTTGAGTTATGGTAGTAAAGTTGACTCACGATAGTAGTACAGGTTGAGTTATGGTAGTAGTTAAGTTGACTTATGATAGTAGTACAGGTTGAGTTGTGGTAGTAGTTAAGTTGACTTATGATAGTAGTACAGGTTGAGTTATGGTAGTAGTTAAGTTGACTTATGATAGTAGTACAGGTTGAGTTATGGTAGTAGTTAAGTTGACTTATGATAGTAGTACAGGCTGAGTTATGGTAGTAGTTAAGTTGACTTATGATAGTAGTAGAGGTTGAGTTATGGTAGTAGTTAAGTTGACTTATGATAGTAGTACAGGTTGAGTTATGGTAGTAGTTAAGTTGACTTATGATAGTAGTACAGGTTGAGTTATGGTAGTAGATGAGTTGACTTATGATAGTAGTACAGGTTGAGTTATGGTAGTAGTTGAGTTGACTTATGATAGTAGTACAGGTTGAGTTATGGTAGTAGTTGAGTTGACTTATGATAGTAGTACAGGTTGAGTTATGGTAGTCGTTAAGTTGACTTATGATAGTAGTACAGGTTGAGTTATGGTAGGTGTTAAGTGGACTTATGATAGTAGTACAGGTTGAGTTATGGTAGTCGTTAAGTTGACTTATGATAGTAGTACAGGTTGAGTTATGGTAGTAGTTAAGTTGACTTATGATAGTAGTACAGGTTGAGTTATGGTAGTAGTTAAGTTGACTTATGATAGTAGTACAGGTTGAGTTATGGTAGTAGTTAAGTTGACTTATGATAGTAGTACAGGTTGAGTTATGGTAGTAGTTAAGTTGACTTATGATAGTAGTACAGGTTGAGTTGTGGTAGTAGTTAAGTTGACTTATGATAGTAGTACATGTTGAGTTATGGTAGTAGTTAAGTTGACTTATGATAGTAGTACAGGTTGAGTTATGGTAGTAGTTAAGTTGACTTATGATAGTAGTACAGGTTGAGTTATGGTAGTAGTTAAGTTGACTTATGATAGTAGTACAGGTTGAGTTATGGTAGTAGTTAAGTTGACTTATGATAGTAGTACAGGTTGAGTTATGGTAGTAGTTAAGTTGACTTATGATAGTAGTACAGGTTGAGTTATGGTCGTAGTTAAGTTGACTTATGATAGTAGTACAGGTTGAGTTGTGGTAGTAGTTAAGTTGACTTATGATAGTAGTACAGGTTGAGTTATGGTAGTAAAGTTGACTCACGATAGTAGTACAGGTTGAGTTATGGTAGTAGTTAAGTTGACTTATGATAGTAGTACAGGTTGAGTTATGGTAGTAGTTAAGTTGACTTATGATAGTAGTACAGGTTGAGTTATGGTAGTAGTTAAGTTGACTTATGATAGTAGTACAGGTTGAGTTATGGTAGTCGTTGACTTATGATAGTAGTACAGGTTGAGTTGTGGTAGTAGTTAAGTTGACTTATGATAGTAGTACAGGTTGAGTTATGGTAGTAGTTAAGTTGACTTATGATAGTAGTACAGGTTGAGTTATGCTCGTAGTTAAGTTGACTTATGATAGTAGTACAGGTTCAGTTATGGTCGTAGTTAAGTTGACTCATGATAGTAGTACAGGTTGAGTTATGGTAGTAAAGTTGACTCACGATAGTAGTACAGGTTGAGTTATGGTAGTAGTTAAGTTGACTTATGATAGTAGTACAGGTTGAGTTGTGGTAGTAGTTAAGTTGACTTATGATAGTAGTACCGGTTGAGTTATGGTAGTAGTTAAGTTGACTTATGATAGTAGTACAGGTTGAGTTATGGTAGTAGTTAAGTTGACTTATTATAGTAGTACAGGTTGAGTTATGGTAGTAGTTAGGTTGACTTATGATAGTAGTACAGGTTGAGTTATGGTAGTAGTTAAGTTGACTTATGATAGTAGTACAGGTTGAGTTATGGTAGTAGTTAAGTTGACTTATGATAGTAGTACAGGTTGAGTTATGGTAGTAGATGAGTTGACTTATGATAGTAGTACAGGTTGAGTTATGGTAGTAGTTGAGTTGACTTATGATAGTAGTACAGGTTGAGTTATGGTAGTAGTTGAGTTGACTTATGATAGTAGTACAGGTTGAGTTATGGTAGTCGTTAAGTTGACTTATGATAGTAGTACAGGTTGAGTTATGGTAGGTGTTAGGTGGACTTATGATAGTAGTACAGGTTGAGATATGGTAGTCGTTAAGTTGACTTATGATAGTAGGACAGGTTGAGTTATGGTAGTAGTTAAGTTGACTTATGATAGTAGTACAGGTTGAGTTATGGTAGTCGTTAAGTTGACTTATGATAGTAGTACAGGTTGAGTTATGGTAGTAGTTAAGTTGACTTATGATAGTAGTACAGGTTGAGTTATGGTAGTAGTTAAGTTGACTTATGATAGTAGTACAGGTTGAGTTGTGGTAGTAGTTAAGTTGACTTATGATAGTAGTACATGTTGAGTTATGGTAGTAGTTAAGTTGACTTATGATAGTAGTACAGGTTGAGTTATGGTAGTAGTTAAGTTGACTTATGATAGTAGTACAGGTTGAGTTATGGTAGTAGTTAAGTTGACTTATGATAGTAGTACAGGTTGAGTTATGGTAGTAGTTAAGTTGACTTATGATAGTAGTACAGGTTGAGTTATGGTAGTAGTTAAGTTGACTTATGATAGTAGTACAGGTTGAGTTATGGTAGTAGTTAAGTTGACTTATGATAGTAGTACAGGTTGAGTTATGGTAGTCGTTAAGTTGACTTATGATAGTAGTACAGGTTGAGTTATGGTAGTCGTTAAGTTGACTTATGATAGTAGTACAGGTTGAGTTATGGTAGTAGTTAAGTTGACTTATGATAGTAGTACAGGTTGAGTTGTGGTATTAGTTGAGTTGACTTATGATAGTAGTACAGGTTGAGTTATGGTAGTCGTTAAGTTGACTTATGATAGTAGTACAGGTTGACCTATGGTAGTAGTTAAGTTGACTTATAATAGTAGTACAGGTTGAGTTATGGTAGTCGTTAAGTTGACTTATGATAGTAGTACAGGTTGAGTTATGGTAGTAGTTAAGTTGACTTATGATAGTAGTACAGGTTGAGTTATGGTCGTAGTTAAGTTGACTTATGATAGTAGTACAGGTTGAGTTATGGTCGTAGTTAAGTTGACTTATGATAGTAGTACAGGTTGAGTTATGGTAGTAAAGTTGACTCACGATAGTAGTACAGGTTGAGTTATGGTAGTAGTTAAGTTGACTTATGATAGTAGTACAGGTTGAGTTGTGGTAGTAGTTAAGTTGACTTATGATAGTAGTACAGGTTGAGTTATGGTAGTAGTTAAGTTGACTTATGATAGTAGTACAGGTTGAGTTATGGTAGTAGTTAAGTTGACTTATGATAGTAGTACAGGTTGAGTTATGGTAGTAGTTAAGTTGACTTATGATAGTAGTACAGGTTGAGTTATGGTAGTAGTTAAGTTGACTTATGATAGTAGTACAGGTTGAGTTATGGTAGTAGTTAAGTTGACTTATGATAGTAGTACAGGTTGAGTTATGGTAGTAGTTAAGTTGACTTATGATAGTAGTACAGGTTGAGTTATGGTTGTAGATGAGTTGACTTATGATAGTAGTACAGGTTGAGTTATGGTAGTAGTTGAGTTGACTTATGATAGTAGTACAGGTTGAGTTATGGTAGTAGTTGAGTTGACTTATGATAGTAGTACAGGTTGAGTTATGGTAGTCGTTAAGTTGACTTATGATAGTAGTACAGGTTGAGTTATGGTAGGTGTTAAGTGGACTTATGATAGTAGTACAGGTTGAGTTATGGTAGTCGTTAAGTTGACTTATGATAGTAGTACAGGTTGAGTTATGGTAGGTGTTAAGTGGACTTATGATAGTAGTACAGGTTGAGTTATGGTAGTCGTTAAGTTGACTTATGATAGTAGTACAGGTTGAGTTATGGTAGTAGTTAAGTTGACTTATGATAGTAGTACAGGTTGAGTTATGGTAGTAGTTAAGTTGACTTATGATAGTAGTACAGGTTGAGTTGTGGTAGTAGTTAAGTTGACTTATGATAATAGTACAGGTTGAGTTATGGTAGTAGTTAAGTTGACTTATGATAGTAGTACAGGTTGAGTTATGGTAGTAGTTAAGTTGACTTATGATAGTAGTACAGGTTGAGTTATGGTAGTAAAGTTAACTTATGATAGTAGTACAGGTTGAGTTATGGTAGTCGTTAAGTTGACTTATGATAGTAGTACAGGTTGAGTTATGGTAGTAGTTAAGTTGACTTATGATAGTAATACAGGTTGAGTTGTGGTATTAGTTGAGTTGACTTATGATAGTAGTACAGGTTGTGGTAGTAGTTAAGTTGACTTATGATAGTAGTACAGGTTGAGTTATGGTAGGTGTTAAGTGGACTTATGATAGTAGTACAGGTTGAGTTATGGTAGTCGTTAAGTTGACTTATGATAGTAGTACAGGTTGAGTTATGGTAGTAGTTAAGTTGACTTATGATAGTAATACAGGTTGAGTTGTGGTATTAGTTGAGTTGACTTATGATAGTAGTACAGGTTGAGTTATGGTAGTAGTTAAGTTGACTTATGATAGTAGTACAGGTTGAGTTATGGTAGTAGTTAAGTTGACTTATGATAGTAGTACAGGTTGAGTTATGGTAGTAGTTAAGTTGTCTTATGATAGTAGTACAGGTTGAGTTGTGGTAGTAGTTAAGTTGACTTATGATAGTAGTACATGTTGAGTTATGGTAGTAGTTAAGTTGACTTATGATAGTAGTACAGGTTGAGTTATGGTAGTAGTTAAGTTGACTTATGATAGTAGTACAGGTTGAGTTATGGTAGTAGTTAAGTTGACTTATGATAGTAGTACAGGTTGAGTTATGGTAGTAGTTAAGTTGACTTATGATAGTAGTACAGGTTGAGTTATGGTAGTAGTTAAGTTGACTTATGATAGTAGTACAGGTTGAGTTGTGGTAGTAGTTAAGTTGACTTATGATAGTAGTACAGGTTGAGTTATGGTAGTAGTTAAGTTGACTTATGATAGTAGTACAGGTTGAGTTATGGTAGTAGTTAAGTTGACTTATGATAGTAGTACAGGTTGAGTTATGGTAGTAGTTAAGTTGACTTATGATAGTAGTACAGGTTGAGTTATGGTAGTAGTTAAGTTGACTTATGATAGTAGTACAGGTTGAGTTATGGTAGTAGTTAAGTTGACTTATGATAGTAGTACAGGTTGAGTTATGGTAGTAGATGAGTTGACTTATGATAGTAGTACAGGTTGAGTTATGGTAGTAGTTGAGTTGACTTATGATAGTAGTACAGGTTGAGTTATGGTAGTAGTTGAGTTGACTTATGATAGTAGTACAGGTTGAGTTATGGTAGTCGTTAAGTTGACTTATGATAGTAGTACAGGTTGAGTTATGGTAGGTGTTAAGTGGACTTATGATAGTAGTACAGGTTGAGTTATGGTAGTCGTTAAGTTGACTTATGATAGTAGTACAGGTTGAGTTATGGTAGTAGTTAAGTTGACTTATGATAGTAGTACAGGTTGAGTTATGGTAGTAGTTAAGTTGACTTATGATAGTAGTACAGGTTGAGTTACGGTAGTAGTTAAGTTGACTTATGATAGTAGTACAGGTTGAGTTATGGTAGTAGTTAAGTTGACTTATGATAGTAGTACAGGTTGAGTTGTGGTAGTAGTTAAGTTGACTCATGATAGTAGTACAGGTTGAGTTATGGTAGTAGTTAAGGTGACTTATGATAGTAGTACAGGTTGAGTTATGGTAGTCGTTAAGTTGACTTAAGATAGTAGTACAGGTTGAGTTATGGTAGTAGTTAAGTTGACTTATGATAGTAGTACAGGTTGAGTTATGGTAGTCGTTAAATTGACTTATGATAGTAGTACAGGTTGAGTTATGGTAGTAAAGTTAACTTATGATAGTAGTACAGGTTGAGTTATGGTAGTCGTTAAGTGAACTTATGATAGTAGTACAGGTTGAGTTATGGCAGTAGTTAAGTTGACTTATGATAGTAGTACAGGTTGAGTTATGGTAGTAGTTAAGTTGACTTATGATAGTAGTACAGGTTGAGTTATGGTAGTAGGTAGTAGTTAAGTTGACTTATGATAGTAGTACAGGTTGAGTTATGGTAGTAGTTAAGTTGACTTATGATAGTAGTACAGGTTGAGTTATGGTAGTAGTTAAGTTGACTTATGATAGTAGTACAGGTTGAGTTATGGTAGTAGTTAAGTTGACTTATGATAGTAGTACAGGTTGAGTTATGGTAGTAGTTAAGTTGACTTATGATAGTAGTACAGGTTGAGTTGTGGTATTAGTTGAGTTGACTTATGATAGTAGTATAGGTTGAGTTATGGTAGTAGTTAAGTTGACTTATGATAGTAGTACAGGTTGAGTTATGGTAGTAGTTAAGTTGACTTATGATAGTAGTACAGGTTGAGTTATGGTAGTAGTTAAGTTGACTTATGATAGTAGTACAGGTTGAGTTGTGGTAGTAGTTAAGTTGACTTATGATAGTAGTACAGGTTGAGTTGTGGTAGTAGTTAAGTTGACTTATGATAGTAGTACAGGTTGAGTTATGGTAGTAGTTGAGTTGACTTATGATAGTAGTACAGGTTGAGTTATGGTAGTAGTTAAGTTGACTTATGATAGTAGTACAGGTTGAGTTATGGTAGTAGTTAAGTTGACTTATGATAGTAGTACAGGTTGAGTTGTGGTAGTAGTTAAGTTGACTTATGATAGTAGTACAGGTTGAGTTATGGTAGTAGTTAAGTTGACTTATGATAGTAGTACAGGTTGAGTTATGGTAGTAGTTAAGTTGACTTATGATAGTAGTACAGGTTGAGTTATGGTAGTAGTTAAGTTGACTTATGATAGTAGTACAGGTTGAGTTATGGTAGTAGTTAAGTTGACTTATGATAGTAGTACAGGTTGAGTTATGGTAGTAGTTAAGTTGACTTATGATAGTAGTACAGGTTGAGTTGTGGTATTAGTTGAGTTGACTTATGATAGTAGTATAGGTTGAGTTATGGTAGTAGTTAAGTTGACTTATGATAGTAGTACAGGTTGAGTTATGGTAGTAGTTAAGTTGACTTATGATAGTAGTACAGGTTGAGTTATGGTAGTATTTAAGTTGACTTATGATAGTAGTACAGGTTGAGTTGTGGTAGTAGTTAAGTTGACTTATGATAGTAGTACAGGTTGAGTTGTGGTAGTAGTTAAGTTGACTTATGATAGTAGTACAGGTTGAGTTATGGTAGTAGTTGAGTTGACTTATGATAGTAGTACAGGTTGAGTTATGGTAGTAGTTAAGTTGACTTATGATAGTAGTACAGGTTGAGTTATGGTAGTAGTTAAGTTGACTTATGATAGTAGTACAGGTTGAGTTGTGGTAGTAGTTAAGTTGACTTATGATAGTAGTACAGGTTGAGTTATGGTAGTAGTTAAGTTGACTTATGATAGTAGTACAGGTTGAGTTATGGTAGTAGTTAAGTTGACTTATGATAGTAGTACAGGTTGAGTTATGGTAGTAGTTAAGTTGACTTATGATAGTAGTACAGGTTGAGTTGTGGTAGTAGTTAAGTTGACTTATGATAGTAAAACAGGTTGAGTTGTGGTATTAGTTGAGTTGACTTATGATAGTAGTACAGGTTGTGGTAGTAGTTAAGTTGACTTATGATAGTAGTACAGGTTGAGTTATGGTAGGTGTTAAGTGGACTTATGATAGTAGTACAGGTTGAGTTATGGTAGTCGTTAAGTTGACTTATGATAGTAGTACAGGTTGAGTTATGGTAGTAGTTAAGTTGACTTATGATAGTAATACAGGTTGAGTTGTGGTATTAGTTGAGTTGACTTATGATAGTAGTACAGGTTGAGTTATGGTAGTAGTTAAGTTGACTTATGATAGTAGTACAGGTTGAGTTATGGTAGTAGTTAAGTTGACTTATGATAGTAGTACAGGTTGAGTTATGGTCGTAGTTAAGTTGACTTATGATAGTAGTACAGGTTGAGTTATGGTAGTCGTTAAGTTGACTTATGATAGTAGTACAGGTTGAGTTATGGTAGTAGTTAAGTTGTCTTATGATAGTAGTACAGGTTGAGTTGTGGTAGTAGTTAAGTTGACTTATGATAGTAGTACATGTTGAGTTATGGTAGTAGTTAAGTTGACTTATGATAGTAGTACAGGTTGAGTTATGGTAGTAGTTAAGTTGACTTATGATAGTAGTACAGGTTGAGTTATGGTAGTAGTTAAGTTGACTTATGATAGTAGTACAGGTTGAGTTATGGTAGTAGTTAAGTTGACTTATGATAGTAGTACAGGTTGAGTTATGGTAGTAGTTAAGTTGACTTATGATAGTAGTACAGGTTGAGTTGTGGTAGTAGTTAAGTTGACTTATGATAGTAGTACAGGTTGAGTTATGGTAGTAGTTAAGTTGACTTATGATAGTAGTACAGGTTGAGTTATGGTAGTAGTTAAGTTGACTTATGATAGTAGTACAGGTTGAGTTATGGTAGTAGTTAAGTTGACTTATGATAGTAGTACAGGTTGAGTTATGGTAGTAGTTAAGTTGACTTATGATAGTAGTACAGGTTGAGTTATGGTAGTAGTTAAGTTGACTTATGATAGTAGTACAGGTTGAGTTATGGTAGTAGATGAGTTGACTTATGATAGTAGTACAGGTTGAGTTATGGTAGTAGTTGAGTTGACTTATGATAGTAGTACAGGTTGAGTTATGGTAGTAGTTGAGTTGACTTATGATAGTAGTACAGGTTGAGTTATGGTAGTCGTTAAGTTGACTTATGATAGTAGTACAGGTTGAGTTATGGTAGGTGTTAAGTGGACTTATGATAGTAGTACAGGTTGAGTTATGGTAGTCGTTAAGTTGACTTATGATAGTAGTACAGGTTGAGTTATGGTAGTAGTTAAGTTGACTTATGATAGTAGTACAGGTTGAGTTATGGTAGTAGTTAAGTTGACTGATGATAGTAGTACAGGTTGAGTTACGGTAGTAGTTAAGTTGACTTCTGATAGTAGTACAGGTTGAGTTATGGTAGTAGTTAAGTTGACTTATGATAGTAGTACAGGTTGAGTTGTGGTAGTAGTTAAGTTGACTCATGATAGTAGTACAGGTTGAGTTATGGTAGTAGTTAAGGTGACTTATGATAGTAGTACAGGTTGAGTTATGGTAGTCGTTAAGTTGACTTATGATAGTAGTACAGGTTGAGTTATGGTAGTAGTTAAGTTGACTTATGATAGTAGTACAGGTTGAGTTATGGTAGTCGTTAAATTGACTTATGATAGTAGTACAGGTTGAGTTATGGTAGTAAAGTTAACTTATGATAGTAGTACAGGTTGAGTTATGGTAGTCGTTAAGTGAACTTATGATAGTAGTACAGGTTGAGTTATGGCAGTAGTTAAGTTGACTTATGATAGTAGTACAGGTTGAGTTATGGTAGTAGTTAAGTTGACTTATGATAGTAGTACAGGTTGAGTTATGGTAGTAGGTAGTAGTTAAGTTGACTTATGATAGTAGTACAGGTTGAGTTATGGTAGTAGTTAAGTTGACTTATGATAGTAGTACAGGTTGAGTTATGGTAGTAGTTAAGTTGACTTATGATAGTAGTACAGGTTGAGTTATGGTAGTAGTTAAGTTGACTTATGATAGTAGTACAGGTTGAGTTATGGTAGTCGTTAAGTTGACTTATGATAGTAGTACAGGTTGAGTTATGGTAGTCGTTAAGTTGACTTATGATAGTAGTACAGGTTGAGTTATGGTAGTAGTTAAGTTGACTTATGATAGTAGTACAGGTTGAGTTGTGGTATTAGTTGAGTTGACTTATGATAGTAGTACAGGTTGAGTTATGGTAGTAGTTAAGTTGACTTATGATAGTAGTACAGGTTGACCTATGGTAGTAGTTAAGTTGACTTATAATAGTAGTACAGGTTGAGTTATGGTAGTCGTTAAGTTGACTTATGATAGTAGTACAGGTTGAGTTATGGTAGTAGTTAAGTTGACTTATGATAGTAGTACAGGTTGAGTTATGGTAGTCGTTAAGTTGACTTATGATAGTAGTACAGGTTGACCTATGGTAGTAGTTAAGTTGACTTATGATAGTAGTACAGGTTGAGTTATGGTAGTAGTTAAGTTGACTTATGATAGTAGTACAAGTTGAGTTATGGTAGTAGTTAAGTTGACTTATGATAGTAGTACAGGTTGAGTTATGGCAGTCGTTAAGTTCACTTATGATAGTAGTACAGGTTGAGTTATGGTAGTAGTTAAGTTGACTTATGATAGTAGTACAGGTTGAGTTATGGTAGTAGTTAAGTTGACTTATGATAGTAGTACAGGTTGAGTTATGGTAGTAGTTAAGTTGACTTATGATAGTAGTACAGGTTGAGTTGTGGTAGTAGTTAAGTTGACTTATGATAGTAGTACAGGTTGAGTTGTGGTAGTAGTTAAGTTGACTTATGATAGTAGTACAGGTTGAGTTATGGTAGTAGTTGAGTTGACTTATGATAGTAGTACAGGTTGAGTTATGGTAGTAGTTAAGTTGACTTATGATAGTAGTACAGGTTGAGTTATGGTAGTAGTTAAGTTGACTTATGATAGTAGTACAGGTTGAGTTGTGGTAGTAGTTAAGTTGACTTATGATAGTAGTACAGGTTGAGTTATGGTAGTAGTTAAGTTGACTTATGATAGTAGTACAGGTTGAGTTATGGTAGTAGTTAAGTTTACTTATGATAGTAGTACAGGTTGAGTTATGGTAGTCGTTAAGTTGACTTATGATAGTAGTACAGGTTGAGTTATGGTAGTAGTTAAGTTGACTTATGATAGTAGTACAGGTTGAGTTATGGTCGTAGTTAAGTTGACTTATGATAGTAGTACAGGTTGAGTTATGGTAGTAGTTAAGTTGACTTATGATAGTAGTACAGGTTGAGTTATGGTCATAGTTAAGGTGACTTATGATAGTAGTACAGGTTGAGTTATGGTAGTAGTTAAGTTGACTTATGATAGTAGTACAGGTTGAGTTATGGTCGTAGTTAAGTTGACTTATGATAGTAGTACATGTTGAGTTATGGTAGTAGTTAAGTTGACTTATGATAGTAGTACAGGTTGAGTTATGGTCATAGTTAAGTTGACTTATGATAGTAGTACAGGTTGAGTTATGGTAGTAGTTAAGTTGACTTATGATAGTAGTACAGGTTGAGTTATGGTAGTAGTTAAGTTGACTTATGATAGTAGTACAGGTTGAGTTATGGTCCTAGTTAAGTTGACTTATGATAGTAGTACAGGTTGAGTTATGGTAGTAGTTAAGTTGACTTATGATAGTAGTACAGGTTGAGTTATGGTCGTAGTTAAGTTGACTTATGATAGTAGTACATGTTGAGTTATGGTAGTAGTTAAGTTGACTTATGATAGTAGTACAGGTTGAGTTATGGTCGTAGTTAAGTTGACTTATGATAGTAGTACAGGTTGAGTTATGGTAGTAGTTAAGTTGACTTATGATAGTAGTACAGGTTGAGTTATGGTAGTAGTTAAGTTGACTTATGATAGTAGTACAGGTTGAGTTATGGTAGTAGTTAAGTTGACTTATGATAGTAGTACAGGTTGAGTTATGGTAGTAGTTAAGTTGAATTATGATAGTAGTACAGGTTGAGTTATGGTCGTAGTTAAGTTGACTTATGATAGTAGTACAGGTTGAGTTATGGTAGTAGTTAAGTTGACTTATGATAGTAGTACAGGTTGAGTTATGGTCGTAGTTAAGTTGACTTATGATAGTAGTACAGGTTGAGTTATGGTCGTAGTTAAGTTGACTTATGATAGTAGTACAGGTTGAGTTATGGTAGTAGTTAAGTTGACTTATGATAGTAGTACAGGATGAGTTATGGTCGTAGTTAAGTTGACTTATGATAGTAGTACAGGTTGAGTTATGGTAGTAGTTAAGTTGACTTATGATAGTAGTACAGGTTGAGTTATGGTCGTAGTTAAGTTGACTTATGATAGTAGTACAGGTTGAGTTATGGTCGTAGTTAAGTTGACTTATGATAGTAGTACAGGTTGAGTTATGGTAGTAGTTAAGTTGACTTATGATAGTAGTACAGGTTGAGTTATGGTCGTAGTTAAGTTGACTTATGATAGTAGTACAGGTTGAGTTATGGTCGTAGTTAAGTTGACTTATGATAGTAGTACAGGTTGAGTTATGGTAGTAGTTAAGTTGACTTATGATAGTAGTACAGGTTGAGTTATGGTCGTAGTTAAGTTGACTAATGATAGTAGTACAGGTTGAGTTATGGTAGTATTTAAGTTGACTTATGATAGTAGTACAGGTTGAGTTATGGTCGTAGTTAAGTTGACTTATGATAGTAGTACAGGTTGAGTTATGGTCGTAGTTAAGTTGACTTATGATAGGAGTACAGGTTGAGTTATGGTAGTAAAGTTGACTCACGATAGTAGTACAGGTTGAGTTATGGTAGTAGTTAAGTTGACTTATGATAGTAGTACAGGTTGAGTTATGGTAGTAGTTAAGTTGACTTATGATAGTAGTACAGGTTGAGTTATGGTAGTCGTTAAGTTGACTTATGATAGTAGTACAGGTTGAGTTATGGTAGTCGTTAAGTTGACTTATGATAGTAGTACAGGTTGAGTTATGGTAGTAGTTAAGTTGACTTATGATAGTAGTACAGGTTGAGTTGTGGTAGTAGTTAAGTTGACTTATGATAGTAGTACAGGTTGAGTTATGGTCGTAGTTAAGTTGACTTATGATAGTAGTACAGGTTGAGTTATGGTCGTAGTTAAGTTGACTTATGATAGTAGTACAGGTTGAGTTATGGTAGTAAAGTTGACTCACGATAGTAGTACAGGTTGAGTTATGGTAGTAGTTAAGTTGACTTATGATAGTAGTACAGGTTGAGTTGTGGTAGTAGTTAAGTTGACTTATGATAGTAGTACAGGTTGAGTTATGGTAGTAGTTAAGTTGACTTATGATAGTAGTACAGGTTGAGTTATGGTAGTAGTTAAGTTGACTTATGATAGTAGTACAGGTTGAGTTATGGTAGTAGTTAAGTTGACTTATGATAGTAGTACAGGTTGAGTTATGGTAGTCGTTAAGTTGACTTATGATAGTAGTACAGGTTGAGTTGTGGTAGTAGTTAAGTTGACTCATGATAGTAGTACAGGTTGAGTTATGGTAGTAGTTAAGTTGACTTATGATAGTAGTACAAGTTGAGTTATGGTAGTCGTTAAGTTGACTGATGATAGTAGTACAGGTTGAGTTATGGTAGTAGTTAAGTTGACTTATGATAGGAGTACAGGTTGAGTTATGGTAGTCGTTAAGTTGACTTATGATAGTAGTACAGGTTGAGTTATGGTAGTAAAGTTAACTTATGATAGTAGTACAGGTTGAGTTATGGTAGTCGTTAAGTTGACTTATGATGGTAGTACAGGTTGAGTTATGGCAGTAGTTAAGTTGACTTATGATAGTAGTACAGGTTGAGTTATGGTAGTAGTTAAGTTGACTTATGATAGTAGTACAGGTTGAGTTATGGTAGTAGGTAGTAGTTAAGTTGACTTATGATAGTAGTACAGGTTGAGTTATGGTAGTAGGTAGTAGTTAATTTGACTTATGATAGTAGTACAGGTTGAGTTATGGTAGTAGTTAAGTTGACTTATGATAGTAGTACAGGTTGAGTTATGGTAGTAGTTAAGTTGACTTATGATAGTAGTACAGGTTGAGTTATGGTAGTCGTCAAGTTGACTTATGATAGTAGTACATGTTGAGTTATGGTAGTAGTTAAGTTGACTTATGATAGTAGTACAGGTTGAGTTGTGGTAGTAGTTGAGTTGACTTATGATAGTAGTACAGGTTGAGTTATGGTAGTAGTTAAGTTGACTTATGATAGTAGTACAGGTTGAGTTATGGTAGTAGTTAAGTTGACTTATGATAGTAGTACAGGTTGAGTTATGGTAGTAGTTAAGTTGACTTATGATAGTAGTACAGGTTGAGTTATGGTAGTAGTTAAGTTGACTTATGATAGTAGTACAGGTTGAGTTATGGTCGTAGTTAAGTTGACTTATGATAGTAGTACAGGTTGAGTTATGGTCGTAGTTAAGTTGACTTATGATAGTAGTACAGGTTGAGTTATGGTAGTAGTTAAGTTGACTTATGAAAGTAGTACAGGTTGAGTTATGGTAGTAGTTAAGTTGACTTATGATAGTAGTACAGGTTGAGTTATGGTAGTAGTTAAGTTGACTTATGATAGTAGTACAGGTTGAGTTATGGTAGTCGTTGACTTATGATAGTAGTACAAGTTGAGTTGTGGTAGTAGTTAAGTTGACTTATGATAGTAGTACAGGTTGAGTTATGGTAGTAGTTAAGTTGACTTATGATAGTAGTACAGGTTGAGTTATGGTCGTAGTTAAGTTGACTTATGATAGTAGTACAGGTTGAGTTATGGTCGTAGTTAAGTTGACTTATGATAGTAGTACAGGTTGAGTTATGGTAGTAAAGTTGACTCACGATAGTAGTACAGGTTGAGTTATGGTAGTAGTTAAGTTGACTTATGATAGTAGTACAGGTTGAGTTGTGGTAGTAGTTAAGTTGACTTATGATAGTAGTACAGGTTGAGTTATGGTAGTAGTTAAGTTGACTTATGATAGTAGTACAGGTTGAGTTATGGTAGTAGTTAAGTTGACTAATGATAGTAGTACAGTTTGAGTTATGGTAGTAGTTAAGTTGACTTATGATAGTAGTACAGGTTGAGTTATGGTTGTAGTTAAGTTGACTTATGATAGTAGTACAGGTTGAGTTATGGTAGTAGTTAAGTTGACTTATGATAGTAGTACAGGTTGAGTTATGGTAGTAGTTAAGTTGACTTATGATAGTAGTACAGGTTGAGTTATGGTAGTAGTTGAGTTGACTTATGATAGTAGTACAGGTTGAGTTATGGTAGTAGTTGAGTTGACTTATGATAGTAGTACAGGTTGAGTTATGGTAGTCGTTAAGTTGACTTATGATAGTAGTACAGGTTGAGTTATGGTAGGTGTTAAGTGGACTTATGATAGTAGTACAGGTTGAGTTATGGTAGTCGTTAAGTTTACTTATGATAGTAGTACAGGTTGAGTTATGGTAGTAGTTAAGTTGACTTATGATAGTAGTACAGGTTGAGTTATGGTAGTAGTTAAGTTGACTTATGATAGTAGTACAGGTTGAGTTATGGTAGTAGTTAAGTTGACTTATGATAGTAGTACAGGTTGAGTTGTGGTAGTAGTTAAGTTGACTCATGATAGTAGTACAGGTTGAGTTATGGTAGTAGTTAAGTTGACTTATGATAGTAGTACAAGTTGAGTTATGGTAGTCGTTAAGTTGACTTATGATAGTAGTACAGGTTGAGTTATGGTAGTAGTTAAGTTGACTTATGATAGTAGTACAGGTTGAGTTATGGTAGTCGTTAAGTTGACTTATGATAGTAGTACAGGTTGAGTTATGGTAGTAAAGTTAACTTATGATAGTAGTACAGGTTGAGTTATGGTAGTCGTTAAGTTGACTTATGATAGTAGTACAGGTTGAGTTATGGCAGTAGTTGAGTTGACTTATGATAGTAGTACAGGTTGAGTTATGGTAGTAGTTAAGTTGACTTATGATAGTAGTACAGGTTGAGTTATGGTAGTAGGTAGTAGTTAAGTTGACTTATGATAGTAGTACAGGTTGAGTTATGGTAGTAGTTAAGTTGACTTATGATAGTAGTACAGGTTGAGTTATGGTAGTAGTTAAGTTGACTTATGATAGTAGTACAAGTTGAGTTATGGTAGTCGTTAAGTTGACTTATGATAGTAGTACAGGTTGAGTTATGGTAGTAGTTAAGTTGACTTATGATAGTAGTACAGGTTGAGTTATGGTAGTCGTTAAGTTGACTTATGATAGTAGTACAGGTTGAGTTATGGCAGTAGTTGAGTTGACTTATGATAGTAGTACAGGTTGAGTTATGGTAGTAGTTAAGTTGACTTATGATAGTAGTACAGGTTGAGTTATGGTAGTAGGTAGTAGTTAAGTTGACTTATGATAGTAGTACAGGTTGAGTTATGGTAGTAGTTAAGTTGACTCATGATAGTAGTACAGGTTGAGGTATGGTAGTAGTTAAGTTGACTTATGATAGTAGTACAGGTTGAGTTATGGTAGTCGTTAAGTTGACTTATGATAGTAGTACAGGTTTAGTTATGGTAGTAGTTAAGTTGACTTATGATAGTAGTACAGGTTGAGTTATGGTAGTAGTTAAGTTGACTTATGATAGTAGTACAGGTTGAGTTATGGTAGTAGTTAAGTTGACTTATGATAGTAGTACAGGTTCAGTTATGGTAGTCGTTAAGTTGACTTATGATAGTAGTACAGGTTGAGTTATGGTAGTCGTTAAGTTGACTTATGATAGTAGTACAGGTTGAGTTATGGTAGTAGTTAAGTTGACTTATGATAGTAGTACAGGTTGAGTTGTGGTAGTAGTTAAGTTGACTTATGATAGTAGTACAGGTTGAGTTATGGTAGTAGTTAAGTTGACTTATGATAGTAGTACAGGTTGAGTTATGGTAGTAGTTAAGTTGACTTATGATAGTAGTACAGGTTGAGTTATGGTAGTAGTTAAGTTGACTTATGATAGTAGTACAGGTTGAGTTATGGTAATAGTTAAGTTGACTTATGATAGTAGTACAGGTTGAGTTATGGTAGTAGTTAAGTTGACTTATGATAGTAGTACAGGTTGAGTTATGGTAGTAGATGAGTTGACTTATGATAGTAGTACAGGTTGAGTTATGGTAGTAGTTGAGTTGACTTATGATAGTAGTACAGGTTGAGTTATGGTAGTAGTTGAGTTGACTTATGATAGTAGTACAGGTTGAGTTATGGTAGTCGTTAAGTTGACTTATGATAGTAGTACAGGTTGAGTTATGGTAGGTGATAAGTGGACTTATGATAGTAGTACAGGTTGAGTTATGGTAGTCGTTAAGTTGACTTATGATAGTAGTACAGGTTGAGTTATGGTAGTAGTTAAGTTGACTTATGATAGTAGTACAGGTTGAGTTATGGTAGTAATTAAGTTGACTTATGATAGTAGTACAGGTTGAGTTATGGTAGTAGTTAAGTTGACTTATGATAGTAGTACAGGTTGAGTTGTGGTAGTAGTTAAGTTGACTCATGATAGTAGTACAGGTTGAGGTATGGTAGTAGTTAAGTTGACTTATGATAGTAGTACAGGTTGAGTTATGGTAGTCGTTAAGTTGACTTATGATAGTAGTACAGGTTTAGTTATGGTAGTAGTTAAGTTGACTTATGATAGTAGTACAGGTTGAGTTATGGTAGTCGGTAAGTTGACTTATGATAGTAGTACAGGTTGAGTTATGGTAGTAAAGTTAACTTATGATAGTAGTACAGGTTGAGTTATGGTAGTCGTTAAGTTGACTTATGATAGTAGTACAGGTTGAGTTATGGCAGTAAAGTTGACTTATGATAGTAGTACAGGTTGAGTTATGGTAGTAGTTAAGTTGACTTATGATAGTAGTACAGGTTGAGTTATGGTAGTAGGTAGTAGTTAAGTTGACTTATGATAGTAGTACAGGTTGAGTTATGGTAGTAGTTAAGTTGACTTATGATAGTAGTACAGGTTGAGTTATGGTAGTAGTTAAGTTGACTTATGATAGTAGTACAGGTTGAGTTATGGTAGTAGTTAAGTTGACTTATGATAGTAGTACAGGTTGAGTTATGGTAGTCGTTAAGTTGACTTATGATAGTAGTACAGGTTGAGTTATGGTAGTCGTTAAGTTGACTTATGGTAGTAGTACAGGTTGAGTTATGGTAGTAGTTAAGTTGACTTATGATAGTAGTACAGGTTGAGTTGTGGTAGTAGTTAAGTTGACTTATGATAGTAGTACAGGTTGAGTTATGGTAGTAGTTAAGTTGACTTATGATAGTAGTACAGGTTGAGTTATAGTAGTAGTTAAGTTGACTTATGATAGTAGTACAGGTTGAGTTATGGTAGTAGTTAAGTTGACTTATGATAGTAGTACAGGTTGAGTTATGGTAGTAGTTAAGTTGACTTATGATAGTAGTACAGGTTGAGTTATGGTAGTAGTTAAGTTGACTTATGATAGTAGTACAGTTTGAGTTATGGTAGTAGATGAGTTGACTTATGATAGTAGTACAGGTTGAGTTATGGTAGTAGTTGAGTTGACTTATGATAGTAGTACAGGTTGAGTTATGGTAGTAGTTGAGTTGACTTATGATAGTAGTACAGGTTGAGTTATGGTAGTAGTTAAGTTGACTTATGATAGTAGTACAGGTTGAGTTGTGGTAGTAGTTAAGTTGACTCATGATAGTAGTACAGGTTGAGTTATGGTAGTAGTTAAGTTGACTTATGATAGTAGTACAAGTTGAGTTATGGTAGTCGTTAAGTTGACTTATGATAGTAGTACAGGTTGAGTTATGGTAGTAGTTAAGTTGACTTATGATAGTAGTACAGGTTGAGTTATGGTAGTCGTTAAGTTGACTTATGATAGTAGTACAGGTTGAGTTATGGTAGTAAAGTTAACTTATGATAGTAGTACAGGTTGAGTTATGGTAGTCGTTAAGTTGACTTATGATAGTAGTACAGGTTGAGTTATGGCAGTAGTTGAGTTGACTTATGATAGTAGTACAGGTTGAGTTATGGTAGTAGTTAAGTTGACTTATGATAGTAGTACAGGTTGAGTTATGGTAGTAGGTAGTAGTTAAGTTGACTTATGATAGTAGTATAGGTTGAGTTATGGTAGTAGTTAAGTTGACTTATGATAGTAGTACAGGTTGAGTTATGGTAGTAGTTAAGTTGACTTATGATAGTAGTACAGGTTGAGTTATGGTAGTATTTAAGTTGACTTATGATAGTAGTACAGGTTGAGTTGTGGTAGTAGTTAAGTTGACTTATGATAGTAGTACAGGTTGAGTTGTGGTAGTAGTTAAGTTGACTTATGATAGTAGTACAGGTTGAGTTATGGTAGTAGTTGAGTTGACTTATGATAGTAGTACAGGTTGAGTTATGGTAGTAGTTAAGTTGACTTATGATAGTAGTACAGGTTGAGTTATGGTAGTAGTTAAGTTGACTTATGATAGTAGTACAGGTTGAGTTGTGGTAGTAGTTAAGTTGACTTATGATAGTAGTACAGGTTGAGTTATGGTAGTAGTTAAGTTGACTTATGATAGTAGTACAGGTTGAGTTATGGTAGTAGTTAAGTTGACTTATGATAGTAGTACAGGTTGAGTTATGGTAGTAGTTAAGTTGACTTATGATAGTAGTACAGGTTGAGTTGTGGTAGTAGTTAAGTTGACTTATGATAGTAAAACAGGTTGAGTTGTGGTATTAGTTGAGTTGACTTATGATAGTAGTACAGGTTGTGGTAGTAGTTAAGTTGACTTATGATAGTAGTACAGGTTGAGTTATGGTAGGTGTTAAGTGGACTTATGATAGTAGTACAGGTTGAGTTATGGTAGTCGTTAAGTTGACTTATGATAGTAGTACAGGTTGAGTTATGGTAGTAGTTAAGTTGACTTATGATAGTAATACAGGTTGAGTTGTGGTATTAGTTGAGTTGACTTATGATAGTAGTACAGGTTGAGTTATGGTAGTAGTTAAGTTGACTTATGATAGTAGTACAGGTTGAGTTATGGTAGTAGTTAAGTTGACTTATGATAGTAGTACAGGTTGAGTTATGGTCGTAGTTAAGTTGACTTATGATAGTAGTACAGGTTGAGTTATGGTAGTCGTTAAGTTGACTTATGATAGTAGTACAGGTTGAGTTATGGTAGTAGTTAAGTTGTCTTATGATAGTAGTACAGGTTGAGTTGTGGTAGTAGTTAAGTTGACTTATGATAGTAGTACATGTTGAGTTATGGTAGTAGTTAAGTTGACTTATGATAGTAGTACAGGTTGAGTTATGGTAGTAGTTAAGTTGACTTATGATAGTAGTACAGGTTGAGTTATGGTAGTAGTTAAGTTGACTTATGATAGTAGTACAGGTTGAGTTATGGTAGTAGTTAAGTTGACTTATGATAGTAGTACAGGTTGAGTTATGGTAGTAGTTAAGTTGACTTATGATAGTAGTACAGGTTGAGTTGTGGTAGTAGTTAAGTTGACTTATGATAGTAGTACAGGTTGAGTTATGGTAGTAGTTAAGTTGACTTATGATAGTAGTACAGGTTGAGTTATGGTAGTAGTTAAGTTGACTTATGATAGTAGTACAGGTTGAGTTATGGTAGTAGTTAAGTTGACTTATGATAGTAGTACAGGTTGAGTTATGGTAGTAGTTAAGTTGACTTATGATAGTAGTACAGGTTGAGTTATGGTAGTAGTTAAGTTGACTTATGATAGTAGTACAGGTTGAGTTATGGTAGTAGATGAGTTGACTTATGATAGTAGTACAGGTTGAGTTATGGTAGTAGTTGAGTTGACTTATGATAGTAGTACAGGTTGAGTTATGGTAGTAGTTGAGTTGACTTATGATAGTAGTACAGGTTGAGTTATGGTAGTCGTTAAGTTGACTTATGATAGTAGTACAGGTTGAGTTATGGTAGGTGTTAAGTGGACTTATGATAGTAGTACAGGTTGAGTTATGGTAGTCGTTAAGTTGACTTATGATAGTAGTACAGGTTGAGTTATGGTAGTAGTTAAGTTGACTTATGATAGTAGTACAGGTTGAGTTATGGTAGTAGTTAAGTTGACTGATGATAGTAGTACAGGTTGAGTTACGGTAGTAGTTAAGTTGACTTCTGATAGTAGTACAGGTTGAGTTATGGTAGTAGTTAAGTTGACTTATGATAGTAGTACAGGTTGAGTTGTGGTAGTAGTTAAGTTGACTCATGATAGTAGTACAGGTTGAGTTATGGTAGTAGTTAAGGTGACTTATGATAGTAGTACAGGTTGAGTTATGGTAGTCGTTAAGTTGACTTATGATAGTAGTACAGGTTGAGTTATGGTAGTAGTTAAGTTGACTTATGATAGTAGTACAGGTTGAGTTATGGTAGTCGTTAAATTGACTTATGATAGTAGTACAGGTTGAGTTATGGTAGTAAAGTTAACTTATGATAGTAGTACAGGTTGAGTTATGGTAGTCGTTAAGTGAACTTATGATAGTAGTACAGGTTGAGTTATGGCAGTAGTTAAGTTGACTTATGATAGTAGTACAGGTTGAGTTATGGTAGTAGTTAAGTTGACTTATGATAGTAGTACAGGTTGAGTTATGGTAGTAGGTAGTAGTTAAGTTGACTTATGATAGTAGTACAGGTTGAGTTATGGTAGTAGTTAAGTTGACTTATGATAGTAGTACAGGTTGAGTTATGGTAGTAGTTAAGTTGACTTATGATAGTAGTACAGGTTGAGTTATGGTAGTAGTTAAGTTGACTTATGATAGTAGTACAGGTTGAGTTATGGTAGTCGTTAAGTTGACTTATGATAGTAGTACAGGTTGAGTTATGGTAGTCGTTAAGTTGACTTATGATAGTAGTACAGGTTGAGTTATGGTAGTAGTTAAGTTGACTTATGATAGTAGTACAGGTTGAGTTGTGGTATTAGTTGAGTTGACTTATGATAGTAGTACAGGTTGAGTTATGGTAGTAGTTAAGTTGACTTATGATAGTAGTACAGGTTGACCTATGGTAGTAGTTAAGTTGACTTATAATAGTAGTACAGGTTGAGTTATGGTAGTCGTTAAGTTGACTTATGATAGTAGTACAGGTTGAGTTATGGTAGTAGTTAAGTTGACTTATGATAGTAGTACAGGTTGAGTTATGGTAGTCGTTAAGTTGACTTATGATAGTAGTACAGGTTGACCTATGGTAGTAGTTAAGTTGACTTATGATAGTAGTACAGGTTGAGTTATGGTAGTAGTTAAGTTGACTTATGATAGTAGTACAAGTTGAGTTATGGTAGTAGTTAAGTTGACTTATGATAGTAGTACAGGTTGAGTTATGGCAGTCGTTAAGTTCACTTATGATAGTAGTACAGGTTGAGTTATGGTAGTAGTTAAGTTGACTTATGATAGTAGTACAGGTTGAGTTATGGTAGTAGTTAAGTTGACTTATGATAGTAGTACAGGTTGAGTTATGGTAGTAGTTAAGTTGACTTATGATAGTAGTACAGGTTGAGTTGTGGTAGTAGTTAAGTTGACTTATGATAGTAGTACAGGTTGAGTTGTGGTAGTAGTTAAGTTGACTTATGATAGTAGTACAGGTTGAGTTATGGTAGTAGTTGAGTTGACTTATGATAGTAGTACAGGTTGAGTTATGGTAGTAGTTAAGTTGACTTATGATAGTAGTACAGGTTGAGTTATGGTAGTAGTTAAGTTGACTTATGATAGTAGTACAGGTTGAGTTGTGGTAGTAGTTAAGTTGACTTATGATAGTAGTACAGGTTGAGTTATGGTAGTAGTTAAGTTGACTTATGATAGTAGTACAGGTTGAGTTATGGTAGTAGTTAAGTTTACTTATGATAGTAGTACAGGTTGAGTTATGGTAGTCGTTAAGTTGACTTATGATAGTAGTACAGGTTGAGTTATGGTAGTAGTTAAGTTGACTTATGATAGTAGTACAGGTTGAGTTATGGTCGTAGTTAAGTTGACTTATGATAGTAGTACAGGTTGAGTTATGGTAGTAGTTAAGTTGACTTATGATAGTAGTACAGGTTGAGTTATGGTCATAGTTAAGGTGACTTATGATAGTAGTACAGGTTGAGTTATGGTAGTAGTTAAGTTGACTTATGATAGTAGTACAGGTTGAGTTATGGTCGTAGTTAAGTTGACTTATGATAGTAGTACATGTTGAGTTATGGTAGTAGTTAAGTTGACTTATGATAGTAGTACAGGTTGAGTTATGGTCATAGTTAAGTTGACTTATGATAGTAGTACAGGTTGAGTTATGGTAGTAGTTAAGTTGACTTATGATAGTAGTACAGGTTGAGTTATGGTAGTAGTTAAGTTGACTTATGATAGTAGTACAGGTTGAGTTATGGTCCTAGTTAAGTTGACTTATGATAGTAGTATAGGTTGAGTTATGGTAGTAGTTAAGTTGACTTATGATAGTAGTACAGGTTGAGTTATGGTCGTAGTTAAGTTGACTTATGATAGTAGTACATGTTGAGTTATGGTAGTAGTTAAGTTGACTTATGATAGTAGTACAGGTTGAGTTATGGTCGTAGTTAAGTTGACTTATGATAGTAGTACAGGTTGAGTTATGGTAGTAGTTAAGTTGACTTATGATAGTAGTACAGGTTGAGTTATGGTAGTAGTTAAGTTGACTTATGATAGTAGTACAGGTTGAGTTATGGTAGTAGTTAAGTTGACTTATGATAGTAGTACAGGTTGAGTTATGGTAGTAGTTAAGTTGAATTATGATAGTAGTACAGGTTGAGTTATGGTCGTAGTTAAGTTGACTTATGATAGTAGTACAGGTTGAGTTATGGTAGTAGTTAAGTTGACTTATGATAGTAGTACAGGTTGAGTTATGGTCGTAGTTAAGTTGACTTATGATAGTAGTACAGGTTGAGTTATGGTCGTAGTTAAGTTGACTTATGATAGTAGTACAGGTTGAGTTATGGTAGTAGTTAAGTTGACTTATGATAGTAGTACAGGATGAGTTATGGTCGTAGTTAAGTTGACTTATGATAGTAGTACAGGTTGAGTTATGGTAGTAGTTAAGTTGACTTATGATAGTAGTACAGGTTGAGTTATGGTCGTAGTTAAGTTGACTTATGATAGTAGTACAGGTTGAGTTATGGTCGTAGTTAAGTTGACTTATGATAGTAGTACAGGTTGAGTTATGGTAGTAGTTAAGTTGACTTATGATAGTAGTACAGGTTGAGTTATGGTCGTAGTTAAGTTGACTTATGATAGTAGTACAGGTTGAGTTATGGTCGTAGTTAAGTTGACTTATGATAGTAGTACAGGTTGAGTTATGGTAGTAGTTAAGTTGACTTATGATAGTAGTACAGGTTGAGTTATGGTCGTAGTTAAGTTGACTAATGATAGTAGTACAGGTTGAGTTATGGTAGTATTTAAGTTGACTTATGATAGTAGTACAGGTTGAGTTATGGTCGTAGTTAAGTTGACTTATGATAGTAGTACAGGTTGAGTTATGGTCGTAGTTAAGTTGACTTATGATAGGAGTACAGGTTGAGTTATGGTAGTAAAGTTGACTCACGATAGTAGTACAGGTTGAGTTATGGTAGTAGTTAAGTTGACTTATGATAGTAGTACAGGTTGAGTTATGGTAGTAGTTAAGTTGACTTATGATAGTAGTACAGGTTGAGTTATGGTAGTCGTTAAGTTGACTTATGATAGTAGTACAGGTTGAGTTATGGTAGTCGTTAAGTTGACTTATGATAGTAGTACAGGTTGAGTTATGGTAGTAGTTAAGTTGACTTATGATAGTAGTACAGGTTGAGTTGTGGTAGTAGTTAAGTTGACTTATGATAGTAGTACAGGTTGAGTTATGGTCGTAGTTAAGTTGACTTATGATAGTAGTACAGGTTGAGTTATGGTCGTAGTTAAGTTGACTTATGATAGTAGTACAGGTTGAGTTATGGTAGTAAAGTTGACTCACGATAGTAGTACAGGTTGAGTTATGGTAGTAGTTAAGTTGACTTATGATAGTAGTACAGGTTGAGTTGTGGTAGTAGTTAAGTTGACTTATGATAGTAGTACAGGTTGAGTTATGGTAGTAGTTAAGTTGACTTATGATAGTAGTACAGGTTGAGTTATGGTAGTAGTTAAGTTGACTTATGATAGTAGTACAGGTTGAGTTATGGTAGTAGTTAAGTTGACTTATGATAGTAGTACAGGTTGAGTTATGGTAGTCGTTAAGTTGACTTATGATAGTAGTACAGGTTGAGTTGTGGTAGTAGTTAAGTTGACTCATGATAGTAGTACAGGTTGAGTTATGGTAGTAGTTAAGTTGACTTATGATAGTAGTACAAGTTGAGTTATGGTAGTCGTTAAGTTGACTGATGATAGTAGTACAGGTTGAGTTATGGTAGTAGTTAAGTTGACTTATGATAGGAGTACAGGTTGAGTTATGGTAGTCGTTAAGTTGACTTATGATAGTAGTACAGGTTGAGTTATGGTAGTAAAGTTAACTTATGATAGTAGTACAGGTTGAGTTATGGTAGTCGTTAAGTTGACTTATGATGGTAGTACAGGTTGAGTTATGGCAGTAGTTAAGTTGACTTATGATAGTAGTACAGGTTGAGTTATGGTAGTAGTTAAGTTGACTTATGATAGTAGTACAGGTTGAGTTATGGTAGTAGGTAGTAGTTAAGTTGACTTATGATAGTAGTACAGGTTGAGTTATGGTAGTAGGTAGTAGTTAAGTTGACTTATGATAGTAGTACAGGTTGAGTTATGGTAGTAGTTAAGTTGACTTATGATAGTAGTACAGGTTGAGTTATGGTAGTAGTTAAGTTGACTTATGATAGTAGTACAGGTTGAGTTATGGTAGTCGTCAAGTTGACTTATGATAGTAGTACATGTTGAGTTATGGTAGTAGTTAAGTTGACTTATGATAGTAGTACAGGTTGAGTTGTGGTAGTAGTTGAGTTGACTTATGATAGTAGTACAGGTTGAGTTATGGTAGTAGTTAAGTTGACTTATGATAGTAGTACAGGTTGAGTTATGGTAGTAGTTAAGTTGACTTATGATAGTAGTACAGGTTGAGTTATGGTAGTAGTTAAGTTGACTTATGATAGTAGTACAGGTTGAGTTATGGTAGTAGTTAAGTTGACTTATGATAGTAGTACAGGTTGAGTTATGGTCGTAGTTAAGTTGACTTATGATAGTAGTACAGGTTGAGTTATGGTCGTAGTTAAGTTGACTTATGATAGTAGTACAGGTTGAGTTATGGTAGTAGTCAAGTTGACTTATGATAGTAGTACAGGTTGAGTTATGGTAGTAGTTAAGTTGACTTATGATAGTAGTACAGGTTGAGTTATGGTAGTAGTTAAGTTGACTTATGATAGTAGTACAGGTTGAGTTATGGTAGTCGTTGACTTATGATAGTAGTACAAGTTGAGTTGTGGTAGTAGTTAAGTTGACTTATGATAGTAGTACAGGTTGAGTTATGGTAGTAGTTAAGTTGACTTATGATAGTAGTACAGGTTGAGTTATGGTCGTAGTTAAGTTGACTTATGATAGTAGTACAGGTTGAGTTATGGTCGTAGTTAAGTTGACTTATGATAGTAGTACAGGTTGAGTTATGGTAGTAAAGTTGACTCACGATAGTAGTACAGGTTGAGTTATGGTAGTAGTTAAGTTGACTTATGATAGTAGTACAGGTTGAGTTGTGGTAGTAGTTAAGTTGACTTATGATAGTAGTACAGGTTGAGTTATGGTAGTAGTTAAGTTGACTTATGATAGTAGTACAGGTTGAGTTATGGTAGTAGTTAAGTTGACTAATGATAGTAGTACAGTTTGAGTTATGGTAGTAGTTAAGTTGACTTATGATAGTAGTACAGGTTGAGTTATGGTTGTAGTTAAGTTGACTTATGATAGTAGTACAGGTTGAGTTATGGTAGTAGTTAAGTTGACTTATGATAGTAGTACAGGTTGAGTTATGGTAGTAGTTAAGTTGACTTATGATAGTAGTACAGGTTGAGTTATGGTAGTAGTTGAGTTGACTTATGATAGTAGTACAGGTTGAGTTATGGTAGTAGTTGAGTTGACTTATGATAGTAGTACAGGTTGAGTTATGGTAGTCGTTAAGTTGACTTATGATAGTAGTACAGGTTGAGTTATGGTAGGTGTTAAGTGGACTTATGATAGTAGTACAGGTTGAGTTATGGTAGTCGTTAAGTTTACTTATGATAGTAGTACAGGTTGAGTTATGGTAGTAGTTAAGTTGACTTATGATAGTAGTACAGGTTGAGTTATGGTAGTAGTTAAGTTGACTTATGATAGTAGTACAGGTTGAGTTATGGTAGTAGTTAAGTTGACTTATGATAGTAGTACAGGTTGAGTTGTGGTAGTAGTTAAGTTGACTCATGATAGTAGTACAGGTTGAGTTATGGTAGTAGTTAAGTTGACTTATGATAGTAGTACAAGTTGAGTTATGGTAGTCGTTAAGTTGACTTATGATAGTAGTACAGGTTGAGTTATGGTAGTAGTTAAGTTGACTTATGATAGTAGTACAGGTTGAGTTATGGTAGTCGTTAAGTTGACTTATGATAGTAGTACAGGTTGAGTTATGGTAGTAAAGTTAACTTATGATAGTAGTACAGGTTGAGTTATGGTAGTCGTTAAGTTGACTTATGATAGTAGTACAGGTTGAGTTATGGCAGTAGTTGAGTTGACTTATGATAGTAGTACAGGTTGAGTTATGGTAGTAGTTAAGTTGACTTATGATAGTAGTACAGGTTGAGTTATGGTAGTAGGTAGTAGTTAAGTTGACTTATGATAGTAGTACAGGTTGAGTTATGGTAGTAGTTAAGTTGACTTATGATAGTAGTACAGGTTGAGTTGTGGTAGTAGTTAAGTTGACTCATGATAGTAGTACAGGTTGAGTTATGGTAGTAGTTAAGTTGACTTATGATAGTAGTACAAGTTGAGTTATGGTAGTCGTTAAGTTGACTTATGATAGTAGTACAGGTTGAGTTATGGTAGTAGTTAAGTTGACTTATGATAGTAGTACAGGTTGAGTTATGGTAGTCGTTAAGTTGACTTATGATAGTAGTACAGGTTGAGTTATGGCAGTAGTTGAGTTGACTTATGATAGTAGTACAGGTTGAGTTATGGTAGTAGTTAAGTTGACTTATGATAGTAGTACAGGTTGAGTTATGGTAGTAGGTAGTAGTTAAGTTGACTTATGATAGTAGTACAGGTTGAGTTATGGTAGTAGTTAAGTTGACTCATGATAGTAGTACAGGTTGAGGTATGGTAGTAGTTAAGTTGACTTATGATAGTAGTACAGGTTGAGTTATGGTAGTCGTTAAGTTGACTTATGATAGTAGTACAGGTTTAGTTATGGTAGTAGTTAAGTTGACTTATGATAGTAGTACAGGTTGAGTTATGGTAGTAGTTAAGTTGACTTATGATAGTAGTACAGGTTGAGTTATGGTAGTAGTTAAGTTGACTTATGATAGTAGTACAGGTTCAGTTATGGTAGTCGTTAAGTTGACTTATGATAGTAGTACAGGTTGAGTTATGGTAGTCGTTAAGTTGACTTATGATAGTAGTACAGGTTGAGTTATGGTAGTAGTTAAGTTGACTTATGATAGTAGTACAGGTTGAGTTGTGGTAGTAGTTAAGTTGACTTATGATAGTAGTACAGGTTGAGTTATGGTAGTAGTTAAGTTGACTTATGATAGTAGTACAGGTTGAGTTATGGTAGTAGTTAAGTTGACTTATGATAGTAGTACAGGTTGAGTTATGGTAGTAGTTAAGTTGACTTATGATAGTAGTACAGGTTGAGTTATGGTAATAGTTAAGTTGACTTATGATAGTAGTACAGGTTGAGTTATGGTAGTAGTTAAGTTGACTTATGATAGTAGTACAGGTTGAGTTATGGTAGTAGATGAGTTGACTTATGATAGTAGTACAGGTTGAGTTATGGTAGTAGTTGAGTTGACTTATGATAGTAGTACAGGTTGAGTTATGGTAGTAGTTGAGTTGACTTATGATAGTAGTACAGGTTGAGTTATGGTAGTCGTTAAGTTGACTTATGATAGTAGTACAGGTTGAGTTATGGTAGGTGATAAGTGGACTTATGATAGTAGTACAGGTTGAGTTATGGTAGTCGTTAAGTTGACTTATGATAGTAGTACAGGTTGAGTTATGGTAGTAGTTAAGTTGACTTATGATAGTAGTACAGGTTGAGTTATGGTAGTAATTAAGTTGACTTATGATAGTAGTACAGGTTGAGTTATGGTAGTAGTTAAGTTGACTTATGATAGTAGTACAGGTTGAGTTGTGGTAGTAGTTAAGTTGACTCATGATAGTAGTACAGGTTGAGGTATGGTAGTAGTTAAGTTGACTTATGATAGTAGTACAGGTTGAGTTATGGTAGTCGTTAAGTTGACTTATGATAGTAGTACAGGTTTAGTTATGGTAGTAGTTAAGTTGACTTATGATAGTAGTACAGGTTGAGTTATGGTAGTCGGTAAGTTGACTTATGATAGTAGTACAGGTTGAGTTATGGTAGTAAAGTTAACTTATGATAGTAGTACAGGTTGAGTTATGGTAGTCGTTAAGTTGACTTATGATAGTAGTACAGGTTGAGTTATGGCAGTAAAGTTGACTTATGATAGTAGTACAGGTTGAGTTATGGTAGTAGTTAAGTTGACTTATGATAGTAGTACAGGTTGAGTTATGGTAGTAGGTAGTAGTTAAGTTGACTTATGATAGTAGTACAGGTTGAGTTATGGTAGTAGTTAAGTTGACTTATGATAGTAGTACAGGTTGAGTTATGGTAGTAGTTAAGTTGACTTATGATAGTAGTACAGGTTGAGTTATGGTAGTAGTTAAGTTGACTTATGATAGTAGTACAGGTTGAGTTATGGTAGTCGTTAAGTTGACTTATGATAGTAGTACAGGTTGAGTTATGGTAGTCGTTAAGTTGACTTATGGTAGTAGTACAGGTTGAGTTATGGTAGTAGTTAAGTTGACTTATGATAGTAGTACAGGTTGAGTTGTGGTAGTAGTTAAGTTGACTTATGATAGTAGTACAGGTTGAGTTATGGTAGTAGTTAAGTTGACTTATGATAGTAGTACAGGTTGAGTTATAGTAGTAGTTAAGTTGACTTATGATAGTAGTACAGGTTGAGTTATGGTAGTAGTTAAGTTGACTTATGATAGTAGTACAGGTTGAGTTATGGTAGTAGTTAAGTTGACTTATGATAGTAGTACAGGTTGAGTTATGGTAGTAGTTAAGTTGACTTATGATAGTAGTACAGTTTGAGTTATGGTAGTAGATGAGTTGACTTATGATAGTAGTACAGGTTGAGTTATGGTAGTAGTTGAGTTGACTTATGATAGTAGTACAGGTTGAGTTATGGTAGTAGTTGAGTTGACTTATGATAGTAGTACAGGTTGAGTTATGGTAGTCGTTAAGTTGACTTATGATAGTAGTACAGGTTGAGTTATGGTAGGTGTTAAGTGGACTTATGATAGTAGTACAGGTTGAGTTATGGTAGTCGTTAAGTTGACTTATGATAGTAGTACAGGTTGAGTTATGGTAGTAGTTAAGTTGACTTATGATAGTAGTACAGGTTGAGTTATGGTAGTAGTTAAGTTGACTTATGATAGTAGTACAGGTTGAGTTATGTTAGTAGTTAAGTTGACTTATGAAAGTAGTACAGGTTGAGTTGTGGTAGTAGTTAAGTTGACTCATGATAGTAGTACAGGTTGAGTTATGGTAGTAGTTAAGTTGACTTATGATAGTAGTACAGGTTGAGTTATGGTAGTCGTTAAGTTGACTTATGATAGTAGTACAGGTTGAGTTATGGTAGTAGTTAAGTTGACTTATGATAGTAGTACAGGTTGAGTTATGGTAGTCGTTAAGTTGACTTATGATAGTAGTACAGGTTGAGTTATGGTAGTAAAGTTAACTTATGATAGTAGTACAAGTTGAGTTATGGTAGTCGTTAAGTTGACTTATGATAGTAGTACAGGTTGAGTTATGGCAGTAGTTAAGTTGACTTATGATAGTAGTACAGGTTGAGTTATGGTAGTAGTTAAGTTGACTTATGATAGTAGTACAGGTTGAGTTATGGTAGTAGGTAGTAGTTAAGTTGACTTATGATAGTAGTACAGGTTGAGTTATGGTAGTAGGTAGTAGTTAAGTTGACTTATGATAGTAGTACAGGTTGAGTTATGGTAGTAGTTAAGTTGACTTATGATAGTAGTACAGGTTGAGTTATGGTAGTAGTTAAGTTGACTTATGATAGTAGTACAGGTTGAGTTATGGTAGTAGTTAAGTTGACTTATGATAGTAGTACAGGTTGAGTTATGGTAGTAGTTAAGTTGACTTATGATAGTAGTACAGGTTGAGTTATGGTAGTCGTTAAGTTGACTTATGATAGTAGTACAGGTTGAGTTATCGTAGTAGTTAAGTTGACTTATGATAGTAGTACAGGTTGAGTTGTGGTATTAGTTGAGTTGACTTATGATAGTAGTACAGGTTGAGTTATGGTAGTAGTTAAGTTGACTTATGATAGTAGTACAGGTTGACCTATGGTAGTAGTTAAGTTGACTTATAATAGTAGTACAGGTTGAGTTATGGTAGTCGTTAAGTTGACTTATGATAGTAGTACAGGTTGAGTTATGGTAGTAGTTAAGTTGACTTATGATAGTAGTACAGGTTGAGTTATGGTAGTCGTTAAGTTGACTTATGATAGTAGTACAGGTTGACCTATGGTAGTAGTTAAGTTGACTTATGATAGTAGTACAGGTTGAGTTATGGTAGTAGTTAAGTTGACTTATGATAGTAGTACAGGTTGAGTTATGGTAGTAGTTAAGTTGACTTATGATAGTAGTACAGGTTGAGTTATGGTAGTCGTTAAGTTGACTTATGATAGTAGTACAGGTTGACCTATGGTAGTAGTTAAGTTGACTTATGATAGTAGTACAGGTTGAGTTATGGTAGTAGTTAAGTTGACTTATGATAGTAGTACAAGTTGAGTTATGGTAGTAGTTAAGTTGACTTATGATAGTAGTACAGGTTGAGTTATGGCAGTCGTTAAGTTCACTTATGATAGTAGTACAGGTTGAGTTATGGTAGTAGTTAAGTTGACTTATGATAGTAGTACAGGTTGAGTTATGGTAGTAGTTAAGTTGACTTATGATAGTAGTACAGGTTGAGTTATGGTAGTAGTTAAGTTGACTTATGATAGTAGTACAGGTTGAGTTGTGGTAGTAGTTAAGTTGACTTATGATAGTAGTACAGGTTGAGTTGTGGTAGTAGTTAAGTTGACTTATGATAGTAGTACAGGTTGAGTTATGGTAGTAGTTGAGTTGACTTATGATAGTAGTACAGGTTGAGTTATGGTAGTAGTTAAGTTGACTTATGATAGTAGTACAGGTTGAGTTATGGTAGTAGTTAAGTTGACTTATGATAGTAGTACAGGTTGAGTTGTGGTAGTAGTTAAGTTGACTTATGATAGTAGTACAGGTTGAGTTATGGTAGTAGTTAAGTTGACTTATGATAGTAGTACAGGTTGAGTTATGGTAGTAGTTAAGTTTACTTATGATAGTAGTACAGGTTGAGTTATGGTAGTCGTTAAGTTGACTTATGATAGTAGTACAGGTTGAGTTATGGTAGTAGTTAAGTTGACTTATGATAGTAGTACAGGTTGAGTTATGGTCGTAGTTAAGTTGACTTATGATAGTAGTACAGGTTGAGTTATGGTAGTAGTTAAGTTGACTTATGATAGTAGTACAGGTTGAGTTATGGTCATAGTTAAGGTGACTTATGATAGTAGTACAGGTTGAGTTATGGTAGTAGTTAAGTTGACTTATGATAGTAGTACAGGTTGAGTTATGGTCGTAGTTAAGTTGACTTATGATAGTAGTACATGTTGAGTTATGGTAGTAGTTAAGTTGACTTATGATAGTAGTACAGGTTGAGTTATGGTCATAGTTAAGTTGACTTATGATAGTAGTACAGGTTGAGTTATGGTAGTAGTTAAGTTGACTTATGATAGTAGTACAGGTTGAGTTATGGTAGTAGTTAAGTTGACTTATGATAGTAGTACAGGTTGAGTTATGGTCCTAGTTAAGTTGACTTATGATAGTAGTACAGGTTGAGTTATGGTAGTAGTTAAGTTGACTTATGATAGTAGTACAGGTTGAGTTATGGTCGTAGTTAAGTTGACTTATGATAGTAGTACATGTTGAGTTATGGTAGTAGTTAAGTTGACTTATGATAGTAGTACAGGTTGAGTTATGGTCGTAGTTAAGTTGACTTATGATAGTAGTACAGGTTGAGTTATGGTAGTAGTTAAGTTGACTTATGATAGTAGTACAGGTTGAGTTATGGTAGTAGTTAAGTTGACTTATGATAGTAGTACAGGTTGAGTTATGGTAGTAGTTAAGTTGACTTATGATAGTAGTACAGGTTGAGTTATGGTAGTAGTTAAGTTGAATTATGATAGTAGTACAGGTTGAGTTATGGTCGTAGTTAAGTTGACTTATGATAGTAGTACAGGTTGAGTTATGGTAGTAGTTAAGTTGACTTATGATAGTAGTACAGGTTGAGTTATGGTCGTAGTTAAGTTGACTTATGATAGTAGTACAGGTTGAGTTATGGTCGTAGTTAAGTTGACTTATGATAGTAGTACAGGTTGAGTTATGGTAGTAGTTAAGTTGACTTATGATAGTAGTACAGGATGAGTTATGGTCGTAGTTAAGTTGACTTATGATAGTAGTACAGGTTGAGTTATGGTAGTAGTTAAGTTGACTTATGATAGTAGTACAGGTTGAGTTATGGTCGTAGTTAAGTTGACTTATGATAGTAGTACAGGTTGAGTTATGGTCGTAGTTAAGTTGACTTATGATAGTAGTACAGGTTGAGTTATGGTAGTAGTTAAGTTGACTTATGATAGTAGTACAGGTTGAGTTATGGTCGTAGTTAAGTTGACTTATGATAGTAGTACAGGTTGAGTTATGGTCGTAGTTAAGTTGACTTATGATAGTAGTACAGGTTGAGTTATGGTAGTAGTTAAGTTGACTTATGATAGTAGTACAGGTTGAGTTATGGTCGTAGTTAAGTTGACTAATGATAGTAGTACAGGTTGAGTTATGGTAGTATTTAAGTTGACTTATGATAGTAGTACAGGTTGAGTTATGGTCGTAGTTAAGTTGACTTATGATAGTAGTACAGGTTGAGTTATGGTCGTAGTTAAGTTGACTTATGATAGGAGTACAGGTTGAGTTATGGTAGTAAAGTTGACTCACGATAGTAGTACAGGTTGAGTTATGGTAGTAGTTAAGTTGACTTATGATAGTAGTACAGGTTGAGTTATGGTAGTAGTTAAGTTGACTTATGATAGTAGTACAGGTTGAGTTATGGTAGTCGTTAAGTTGACTTATGATAGTAGTACAGGTTGAGTTATGGTAGTCGTTAAGTTGACTTATGATAGTAGTACAGGTTGAGTTATGGTAGTAGTTAAGTTGACTTATGATAGTAGTACAGGTTGAGTTGTGGTAGTAGTTAAGTTGACTTATGATAGTAGTACAGGTTGAGTTATGGTCGTAGTTAAGTTGACTTATGATAGTAGTACAGGTTGAGTTATGGTCGTAGTTAAGTTGACTTATGATAGTAGTACAGGTTGAGTTATGGTAGTAAAGTTGACTCACGATAGTAGTACAGGTTGAGTTATGGTAGTAGTTAAGTTGACTTATGATAGTAGTACAGGTTGAGTTGTGGTAGTAGTTAAGTTGACTTATGATAGTAGTACAGGTTGAGTTATGGTAGTAGTTAAGTTGACTTATGATAGTAGTACAGGTTGAGTTATGGTAGTAGTTAAGTTGACTTATGATAGTAGTACAGGTTGAGTTATGGTAGTAGTTAAGTTGACTTATGATAGTAGTACAGGTTGAGTTATGGTAGTAGTTAAGTTGACTTATGATAGTAGTACAGGTTGAGTTGTGGTAGTAGTTAAGTTGACTCATGATAGTAGTACAGGTTGAGTTATGGTAGTAGTTAAGTTGACTTATGATAGTAGTACAAGTTGAGTTATGGTAGTCGTTAAGTTGACTGATTATAGTAGTACAGGTTGAGTTATGGTAGTAGTTAAGTTGACTTATGATAGGAGTACAGGTTGAGTTATGGTAGTCGTTAAGTTGACTTATGATAGTAGTACAGGTTGAGTTATGGTAGTAAAGTTAACTTATGATAGTAGTACAGGTTGAGTTATGGTAGTCGTTAAGTTGACTTATGATGGTAGTACAGGTTGAATTATGGCAGTAGTTAAGTTGACTTATGATAGTAGTACAGGTTGAGTTATGGTAGTAGTTAAGTTGACTTATGATAGTAGTACAGGTTGAGTTATGGTAGTAGGTAGTAGTTAAGTTGACTTATGATAGTAGTACAGGTTGAGTTATGGTAGTAGGTAGTAGTTAAGTTGACTTATGATAGTAGTACAGGTTGAGTTATGGTAGTAGTTAAGTTGACTTATGATAGTAGTACAGGTTGAGTTATGGTAGTAGTTAAGTTGACTTATGATAGTAGTACAGGTTGAGTTATGGTAGTCGTCAAGTTGACTTATGATAGTAGTACATGTTGAGTTATGGTAGTAGTTAAGTTGACTTATGATAGTAGTACAGGTTGAGTTGTGGTAGTAGTTAAGTTGACTTATGATAGTAGTACAGGTTGAGTTATGGTAGTAGTTAAGTTGACTTATGATAGTAGTACAGGTTGAGTTATGGTAGTAGTTAAGTTGACTTATGATAGTAGTACAGGTTGAGTTATGGTAGTAGTTAAGTTGACTTATGATAGTAGTACAGGTTGAGTTATGGTAGTAGTTAAGTTGACTTATGATAGTAGTACAGGTTGAGTTATGGTCGTAGTTAAGTTGACTTATGATAGTAGTACAGGTTGAGTTATGGTCGTAGTTAAGTTGACTTATGATAGTAGTACAGGTTGAGTTATGGTAGTAGTTAAGTTGACTTATGATAGTAGTACAGGTTGAGTTATGGTAGTAGTTAAGTTGACTTATGATAGTAGTACAGGTTGAGTTATGGTAGTAGTTAAGTTGACTTATGATAGTAGTACAGGTTGAGTTATGGTAGTCGTTGACTTATGATAGTAGTACAAGTTGAGTTGTGGTAGTAGTTAAGTTGACTTATGATAGTAGTACAGGTTGAGTTATGGTAGTAGTTAAGTTGACTTATGATAGTAGTACAGGTTGAGTTATGGTCGTAGTTAAGTTGACTTATGATAGTAGTACAGGTTGAGTTATGGTCGTAGTTAAGTTGACTTATGATAGTAGTACAGGTTGAGTTATGGTAGTAAAGTTGACTCACGATAGTAGTACAGGTTGAGTTATGGTAGTAGTTAAGTTGACTTATGATAGTAGTACAGGTTGAGTTGTGGTAGTAGTTAAGTTGACTTATGATAGTAGTACAGGTTGAGTTATGGTAGTAGTTAAGTTGACTTATGATAGTAGTACAGGTTGAGTTATGGTAGTAGTTAAGTTGACTAATGATAGTAGTACAGTTTGAGTTATGGTAGTAGTTAAGTTGACTTATGATAGTAGTACAGGTTGAGTTATGGTTGTAGTTAAGTTGACTTATGATAGTAGTACAGGTTGAGTTATGGTAGTAGTTAAGTTGACTTATGATAGTAGTACAGGTTGAGTTATGGTAGTAGTTAAGTTGACTTATGATAGTAGTACAGGTTGAGTTATGGTAGTAGTTGAGTTGACTTATGATAGTAGTACAGGTTGAGTTATGGTAGTAGTTGAGTTGACTTATGATAGTAGTACAGGTTGAGTTATGGTAGTCGTTAAGTTGACTTATGATAGTAGTACAGGTTTAGTTATGGTAGGTGTTAAGTGGACTTATGATAGTAGTACAGGTTGAGTTATGGTAGTCGTTAAGTTTACTTATGATAGTAGTACAGGTTGAGTTATGGTAGTAGTTAAGTTGACTTATGATAGTAGTACAGGTTGAGTTATGGTAGTAGTTAAGTTGACTTATGATAGTAGTACAGGTTGAGTTATGGTAGTAGTTAAGTTGACTTATGATAGTAGTACAGGTTGAGTTGTGGTAGTAGTTAAGTCGACTCATGATAGTAGTACAGGTTGAGTTATGGTAGTAGTTAAGTTGACTTATGATAGTAGTACAAGTTGAGTTATGGTAGTCGTTAAGTTGACTTATGATAGTAGTACAGGTTGAGTTATGGTAGTAGTTAAGTTGACTTATGATAGTAGTACAGGTTGAGTTATGGTAGTCGTTAAGTTGACTTATGATAGTAGTACAGGTTGAGTTATGGTAGTAAAGTTAACTTATGATAGTAGTACAGGTTGAGTTATGGTAGTCGTTAAGTTGACTTATGATAGTAGTACAGGTTGAGTTATGGCAGTAGTTGAGTTGACTTATGATAGTAGTACAGGTTGAGTTATGGTAGTAGTTAAGTTGACTTATGATAGTAGTACAGGTTGAGTTATGGTAGTAGGTAGTAGTTAAGTTGACTTATGATAGTAGTACAGGTTGAGTTATGGTAGTAGTTAAGTTGACTTATGATAGTAGTACAGGTTGAGTTGTGGTAGTAGTTAAGTTGACTCATGATAGTAGTACAGGTTGAGTTATGGTAGTAGTTAAGTTGACTTATGATAGTAGTACAAGTTGAGTTATGGTAGTCGTTAAGTTGACTTATGATAGTAGTACAGGTTGAGTTATGGTAGTAGTTAAGTTGACTTATGATAGTAGTACAGGTTGAGTTATGGTAGTCGTTAAGTTGACTTATGATAGTAGTACAGGTTGAGTTATGGCAGTAGTTGAGTTGACTTATGATAGTAGTACAGGTTGAGTTATGGTAGTAGTTAAGTTGACTTATGATAGTAGTACAGGTTGAGTTATGGTAGTAGGTAGTAGTTAAGTTGACTTATGATAGTAGTACAGGTTGAGTTATGGTAGTAGTTAAGTTGACTCATGATAGTAGTACAGGTTGAGGTATGGTAGTAGTTAAGTTGACTTATGATAGTAGTACAGGTTGAGTTATGGTAGTCGTTAAGTTGACTTATGATAGTAGTACAGGTTTAGTTATGGTAGTAGTTAAGTTGACTTATGATAGTAGTACAGGTTGAGTTATGGTAGTAGTTAAGTTGACTTATGATAGTAGTACAGGTTGAGTTATGGTAGTAGTTAAGTTGACTTATGATAGTAGTACAGGTTCAGTTATGGTAGTCGTTAAGTTGACTTATGATAGTAGTACAGGTTGAGTTATGGTAGTCGTTAAGTTGACTTATGATAGTAGTACAGGTTGAGTTATGGTAGTAGTTAGGTTGACTTATGATAGTAGTACAGGTTGAGTTGTGGTAGTAGTTAAGTTGACTTATGATAGTAGTACAGGTTGAGTTATGGTAGTAGTTAAGTTGACTTATGATAGTAGTACAGGTTGAGTTATGGTAGTAGTTAAGTTGACTTATGATAGTAGTACAGGTTGAGTTATGGTAGTAGTTAAGTTGACTTATGATAGTAGTACAGGTTGAGTTATGGTAATAGTTAAGTTGACTTATGATAGTAGTACAGGTTGAGTTATGGTAGTAGTTAAGTTGACTTATGATAGTAGTACAGGTTGAGTTATGGTAGTAGATGAGTTGACTTATGATAGTAGTACAGGTTGAGTTATGGTAGTAGTTGAGTTGACTTATGATAGTAGTACAGGTTGAGTTATGGTAGTAGTTGAGTTGACTTATGATAGTAGTACAGGTTGAGTTATGGTAGTCGTTAAGTTGACTTATGATAGTAGTACAGGTTGAGTTATGGTAGGTGATAAGTGGACTTATGATAGTAGTACAGGTTGAGTTATGGTAGTCGTTAAGTTGACTTATGATAGTAGTACAGGTTGAGTTATGGTAGTAGTTAAGTTGACTTATGATAGTAGTACAGGTTGAGTTATGGTAGTAATTAAGTTGACTTATGATAGTAGTACAGGTTGAGTTATGGTAGTAGTTAAGTTGACTTATGATAGTAGTACAGGTTGAGTTGTGGTAGTAGTTAAGTTGACTCATGATAGTAGTACAGGTTGAGGTATGGTAGTAGTTAAGTTGACTTATGATAGTAGTACAGGTTGAGTTATGGTAGTCGTTAAGTTGACTTATGATAGTAGTACAGGTTTAGTTATGGTAGTAGTTAAGTTGACTTATGATAGTAGTACAGGTTGAGTTATGGTAGTCGGTAAGTTGACTTATGATAGTAGTACAGGTTGAGTTATGGTAGTAAAGTTAACTTATGATAGTAGTACAGGTTGAGTTATGGTAGTCGTTAAGTTGACTTATGATAGTAGTACAGGTTGAGTTATGGCAGTAAAGTTGACTTATGATAGTAGTACAGGTTGAGTTATGGTAGTAGTTAAGTTGACTTATGATAGTAGTACAGGTTGAGTTATGGTAGTAGGTAGTAGTTAAGTTGACTTATGATAGTAGTACAGGTTGAGTTATGGTAGTAGTTAAGTTGACTTATGATAGTAGTACAGGTTGAGTTATGGTAGTAGTTAAGTTGACTTATGATAGTAGTACAGGTTGAGTTATGGTAGTACTTAAGTTGACTTATGATAGTAGTACAGGTTGAGTTATGGTAGTCGTTAAGTTGACTTATGATAGTAGTACAGGTTGAGTTATGGTAGTCGTTAAGTTGACTTATGGTAGTAGTACAGGTTGAGTTATGGTAGTAGTTAAGTTGACTTATGATAGTAGTACAGGTTGAGTTGTGGTAGTAGTTAAGTTGACTTATGATAGTAGTACAGGTTGAGTTATGGTAGTAGTTAAGTTGACTTATGATAGTAGTACAGGTTGAGTTATAGTAGTAGTTAAGTTGACTTATGATAGTAGTACAGGTTGAGTTATGGTAGTAGTTAAGTTGACTTATGATAGTAGTACAGGTTGAGTTATGGTAGTAGTTAAGTTGACTTATGATAGTAGTACAGGTTGAGTTATGGTAGTAGTTAAGTTGACTTATGATAGTAGTACAGTTTGAGTTATGGTAGTAGATGAGTTGACTTATGATAGTAGTACAGGTTGAGTTATGGTAGTAGTTGAGTTGACTTATGATAGTAGTACAGGTTGAGTTATGGTAGTAGTTGAGTTGACTTATGATAGTAGTACAGGTTGAGTTATGGTAGTCGTTAAGTTGACTTATGATAGTAGTACAGGTTGAGTTATGGTAGGTGTTAAGTGGACTTATGATAGTAGTACAGGTTGAGTTATGGTAGTCGTTAAGTTGACTTATGATAGTAGTACAGGTTGAGTTATGGTAGTAGTTAAGTTGACTTATGATAGTAGTACAGGTTGAGTTATGGTAGTAGTTAAGTTGACTTATGATAGTAGTACAGGTTGAGTTATGTTAGTAGTTAAGTTGACTTATGAAAGTAGTACAGGTTGAGTTGTGGTAGTAGTTAAGTTGACTCATGATAGTAGTACAGGTTGAGTTATGGTAGTAGTTAAGTTGACTTATGATAGTAGTACAGGTTGAGTTATGGTAGTCGTTAAGTTGACTTATGATAGTAGTACAGGTTGAGTTATGGTAGTAGTTAAGTTGACTTATGATAGTAGTACAGGTTGAGTTATGGTAGTCGTTAAGTTGACTTATGATAGTAGTACAGGTTGAGTTATGGTAGTAAAGTTAACTTATGATAGTAGTACAAGTTGAGTTATGGTAGTCGTTAAGTTGACTTATGATAGTAGTACAGGTTGAGTTATGGCAGTAGTTAAGTTGACTTATGATAGTAGTACAGGTTGAGTTATGGTAGTCGTTAAGTTGACTTATGATAGTAGTACAGGTTGAGTTATGGTAGTAGTTAAGTTGACTTATGATAGTAGTACAGGTTGAGTTATGGTAGTAGGTAGTAGTTAAGTTGACTTATGATAGTAGTACAGGTTGAGTTATGGTAGTAGGTAGTAGTTAAGTTGACTTATGATAGTAGTACAGGTTGAGTTATGGTAGTAGTTAAGTTGACTTATGATAGTAGTACAGGTTGAGTTATGGTAGTAGTTAAGTTGACTTATGATAGTAGTACAGGTTGAGTTATGGTAGTAGTTAAGTTGACTTATGATAGTAGTACAGGTTGAGTTATGGTAGTCGTTAAGTTGACTTATGATAGTAGTACAGGTTGAGTTATGGTAGTCGTTAAGTTGACTTATGATAGTAGTACAGGTTGAGTTATGGTAGTAGTTAAGTTGACTTATGATAGTAGTACAGGTTGAGTTGTGGTATTAGTTGAGTTGACTTATGATAGTAGTACAGGTTGAGTTATGGTAGTAGTTAAGTTGACTTATGATAGTAGTACAGGTTGAGTTATGGTAGTAGTTAAGTTGACTTATGATAGTAGTACAGGTTGACCTATGGTAGTAGTTAAGTTGACTTATAATAGTAGTACAGGTTGAGTTATGGTAGTAAAGTTAACTTATGATAGTAGTACAAGTTGAGTTATGGTAGTCGTTAAGTTGACTTATGATAGTAGTACAGGTTGAGTTATGGCAGTAGTTAAGTTGACTTATGATAGTAGTACAGGTTGAGTTATGGTAGTAGTTAAGTTGACTTATGATAGTAGTACAGGTTGAGTTATGGTAGTAGTTAAGTTGACTTATGATAGTAGTACAGGTTGAGTTATGGCAGTCGTTAAGTTGACTTATGATAGTAGTACAGGTTGAGTTATGGTAGTAGTTAAGTTGACTTATGATAGTAGTACAGGTTGAGTTATGGTAGTCGTTAAGTTGACTTATGATAGTAGTACAGGTTGAGTTATGGTAGTAGTTAAGTTGACTTATGATAGTAGTACAGGTTGAGTTATGGTAGTAGTTAAGTTGACTTATGATAGTAGTACAGGTTGAGTTATGGTAGTAGATGAGTTGACTTATGATAGTAGTACAGGTTGAGTTATGGTAGTAGTTGAGTTGACTTATGATAGTAGTACAGGTTGAGTTATGGTAGTAGTTGAGTTGACTTATGATAGTAGTACAGGTTGAGTTATGGTAGTCGTTAAGTTGACTTATGATAGTAGTACAGGTTGAGTTATGGTAGGTGTTAAGTGGACTTATGATAGTAGTACAGGTTGAGTTATGGTAGTCGTTAAGTTGACTTATGATAGTAGTACAGGTTGAGTTATGGTAGTAGTTAAGTTGACTTATGATAGTAGTACAGGTTGAGTTATGGTAGTAGTTAAGTTGACTTATGATAGTAGTACAGGTTGAGTTATGTTAGTAGTTAAGTTGACTTATGAAAGTAGTACAGGTTGAGTTGTGGTAGTAGTTAAGTTGACTCATGATAGTAGTACAGGTTGAGTTATGGTAGTAGTTAAGTTGACTTATGATAGTAGTACAGGTTGAGTTATGGTAGTCGTTAAGTTGACTTATGATAGTAGTACAGGTTGAGTTATGGTAGTAGTTAAGTTGACTTATGATAGTAGTACAGGTTGAGTTATGGTAGTCGTTAAGTTGACTTATGATAGTAGTACAGGTTGAGTTATGGTAGTAAAGTTAACTTATGATAGTAGTACAAGTTGAGTTATGGTAGTCGTTAAGTTGACTTATGATAGTAGTACAGGTTGAGTTATGGCAGTAGTTAAGTTGACTTATGATAGTAGTACAGGTTGAGTTATGGTAGTAGTTAAGTTGACTTATGATAGTAGTACAGGTTGAGTTATGGTAGTAGGTAGTAGTTAAGTTGACTTATGATAGTAGTACAGGTTGAGTTATGGTAGTAGGTAGTAGTTAAGTTGACTTATGTTAGTAGTACAGGTTGAGTTATGGTAGTAGTTAAGTTGACTTATGATAGTAGTACAGGTTGAGTTATGGTAGTAGTTAAGTTGACTTATGATAGTAGTACAGGTTGAGTTATGGTAGTAGTTAAGTTGACTTATGATAGTAGTACAGGTTGAGTTATGGTAGTCGTTAAGTTGACTTATGATAGTAGTACAGGTTGAGTTATGGTAGTAGTTAAGTTGACTTATGATAGTAGTACAGGTTGAGTTATGGTAGTAGTTAAGTTGACTTATGATAGTAGTACAGGTTGAGTTATGGTAGTAGATGAGTTGACTTATGATAGTAGTACAGGTTGAGTTATGGTAGTAGTTGAGTTGACTTATGATAGTAGTACAGGTTGAGTTATGGTAGTAGTTGAGTTGACTTATGATAGTAGTACAGGTTGAGTTATGGTAGTCGTTAAGTTGACTTATGATAGTAGTACAGGTTGAGTTATGGTAGGTGTTAAGTGGACTTATGATAGTAGTACAGGTTGAGTTATGGTAGTCGTTAAGTTGACTTATGATAGTAGTACAGGTTGAGTTATGGTAGTAGTTAAGTTGACTTATGATAGTAGTACAGGTTGAGTTATGGTAGTAGTTAAGTTGACTTATGATAGTAGTACAGGTTGAGTTATGTTAGTAGTTAAGTTGACTTATGAAAGTAGTACAGGTTGGGTTGTGGTAGTAGTTAAGTTGACTCATGATAGTAGTACAGGTTGAGTTATGGTAGTAGTTAAGTTGACTTATGATAGTAGTACAGGTTGAGTTATGGTAGTCGTTAAGTTGACTTATGATAGTAGTACAGGTTGAGTTATGGTAGTAGTTAAGTTGACTTATGATAGTAGTACAGGTTGAGTTATGGTAGTCGTTAAGTTGACTTATGATAGTAGTACAGGTTGAGTTATGGTAGTAAAGTTAACTTATGATAGTAGTACAAGTTGAGTTATGGTAGTCGTTAAGTTGACTTATGATAGTAGTACAGGTTGAGTTATGGCAGTAGTTAAGTTGACTTATGATAGTAGTACAGGTTGAGTTATGGTAGTAGTTAAGTTGACTTATGATAGTAGTACAGGTTGAGTTATGGTAGTAGGTAGTAGTTAAGTTGACTTATGATAGTAGTACAGGTTGAGTTATGGTAGTAGGTAGTAGTTAAGTTGACTTATGTTAGTAGTACAGGTTGAGTTATGGTAGTAGTTAAGTTGACTTATGATAGTAGTACAGGTTGAGTTATGGTAGTAGTTAAGTTGACTTATGATAGTAGTACAGGTTGAGTTATGGTAGTAGTTAAGTTGACTTATGATAGTAGTACAGGTTGAGTTATGGTAGTCGTTAAGTTGACTTATGATAGTAGTACAGGTTGAGTTATGGTAGTCGTTAAGTTGACTTATGATAGTAGTACAGGTTGAGTTATGGTAGTAGTTAAGTTGACTTATGATAGTAGTACAGGTTGAGTTGTGGTATTAGTTGAGTTGACTTATGATAGTAGTACAGGTTGAGTTATGGTAGTAGTTAAGTTGACTTATGATAGTAGTACAGGTTGAGTTATGGTAGTAGTTAAGTTGACTTATGATAGTAGTACAGGTTGACCTATGGTAGTAGTTAAGTTGACTTATAATAGTAGTACAGGTTGAGTTATGGTAGTCGTTAAGTTGACTTATGATAGTAGTACAGGTTGAGTTATGGTAGTAGTTAAGTTGACTTATGATAGTAGTACAGGTTGAGTTATGGTAGTCGTTAAGTTGACTTATGATAGTAGTACAGGTTGACCTATGGTAGTAGTTAAGTTGACTTATGATAGTAGTACAGGTTGAGTTATGGTAGTAGTTAAGTTGACTTATGATAGTAGTACAGGTTGAGTTATGGTAGTCGTTAAGTTGACTTATGATAGTAGTACAGGTTGAGTTATGGTAGTAGTTAAGTTGACTTACGATAGTAGTACAGGTTGAGTTGTGGTATTAGTTGAGTTGACTTATGATAGTAGTACAGGTTGAGTTATGGTAGTAGTTAAGTTGACTTATGATAGTAGTACAGGTTTAGTTATGGTAGTAGTTAAGTTGACTTATGATAGTAGTACAGGTTGACCTATGGTAGTAGTTAAGTTGACTTATAATAGTAGTACAGGTTGAGTTATGGTAGTCGTTAAGTTGACTTATGATAGTAGTACAGGTTGAGTTATGGTAGTAGTTAAGTTGACTTATGATAGTAGTACAGGTTGAGTTATGGTAGTCGTTAAGTTGACTTATGATAGTAGTACAGGTTGACCTATGGTAGTAGTTAAGTTGACTTATGATAGTGTTACAGGTTGAGTTATGGTAGTAGTTAAGTTGACTTATGATAGTAGTACAGGTTGAGTTATGGTAGTAGTTAAGTTGACTTATGATAGTAGTACAGGTTGAGTTATGGCAGTCGTTAAGTTGACTTATGATAGTAGTACAGGTTGAGTTATGGTAGTAGTTAAGTTGACTTATGATAGTAGTACAGGTTGAGTTATGGTAGTAGTTAAGTTGACTTATGATAGTAGTACAGGTTGAATTATGGTAGTAGTTAAGTTGACTTATGATAGTAGTACAGGATGAGTTGTGGTAGTAGTTAAGTTGACTTATGATAGTAGTACAGGTTGAGTTGTGGTAGTAGTTAAGTTGACTTATGATAGTAGTACAGGTTGAGTTATGGTAGTAGTTGAGTTGACTTATGATAGTAGTACAGGTTGAGTTATGGTAGTAGTTAAGTTGACTTATGATAGTAGTACAGGTTGAGTTATGGTAGTAGTTAATTTGACTTATGATAGTAGTACAGGTTGAGTTGTGGTAGTAGTTAAGTTGACTTATGATAGTAGTACAGGTTGAGTTATGGTAGTAAAGTTGACTTATGATAGTAGTACAGGTTGAGTTATGGTAGTAGTTAAGTTGACTTATGATAGTAGTACAGGTTGAGTTATGGTAGTAGTTAAGTTGACTTATGATAGTAGTACAGGTTGAGTTATGGTAGTCGTTAAGTTGACTTATGATAGTAGTACAGGTTGAGTTATGGTAGTAGTTAAGTTGACTTATGATAGTAGTACAGGTTGAGTTATGGTAGTAGTTAAGTTGACTTATGATAGTAGTACAGGTTGAGTTATGGTAGTAGTTAAGTTGACTTATGATAGTAGTACAGGTTGAGTTATGGTAGTAGTTAAGTTGACTTATTATAGTAGTATAGGTTGAGTTATGGTAGTAGGTAAGTTGACTTATGATAGTAGTACAGGTTGAGTTATGGTAGTAGTTAAGTTGAATTATGATAGTAGTACAGGTTGAGTTATGGTAGTAGTTAAGTTGACTTATGATAGTAGTACAGGTTGAGTTATGGTAGTAGTTAAGTTGACTTATAATAGTAGTACAGGTTGAGTTGTGGTAGTAGTTAAGTTGACTTATGATAGTAGTACAGGTTGAGTTATGGTAGTAGTTAGTTGACTTATGATAGTAGTACAGGTTGAGTTATGGTAGTAGTTAAGTTGACTTATGATAGTAGTACAGGTTGAGTTATGGTAGTAAAGTTAACTTATGATAGTAGTACAGGTTGAGTTATGGTAGTCGTTAAGTTGACTTATGATAGTAGTACAGGTTGAGTTGTGGTATTAGTTGAGTTGACTTATGATAGTAGTATAGGTTGAGTTATGGTAGTAGTTAAGTTGACTTATGATAATAGTACAGGTTGAGTTATGGTAGTAGTTAAGTTGACTTATGATAGTAGTACAGGTTGAGTTATGGTAGTAGTTAAGTTGACTTATGATAGTAGTACAGGTTGAGTTGTGGTAGTAGTTAAGTTGACTTATGATAGTAGTACAGGTTGAGTTGTGGTAGTAGTTAAGTTGACTTATGATAGTAGTACAGGTTGAGTTATGGTAGTAGTTGAGTTGACTTATGATAGTAGTACAGGTTGAGTTATGGTAGTAGTTAAGTTGACTTATGATAGTAGTACAGGTTGAGTTATGGTAGTAGTTAAGTTGACTTATGATAGTAGTACAGGTTGAGTTGTGGTAGTAGTTAAGTTGACTTATGATAGTAGTACAGGTTGAGTTATGGTAGTAGTTAAGTTGACTTATGATAGTAGTACAGGTTGAGTTATGGTAGTAGTTAAGTTGACTTATGATAGTAGTACAGGTTGAGTTATGGTAGTAGTTAAGTTGACTTATGATAGTAGTACAGGTTGAGTTATGGTAGTAGTTAAGTTGACTTATGATAGTAGTACAGGTTGAGTTATGGTAGTAGTTAAGTTGACTTATGATAGTAGTACAGGTTGAGTTATGGTAGTAGTTAAGTTGACTTATGATAGTAGTATAGGTTGAGTTATGGTAGTAGTTAAGTTGACTTATGATACTAGTACAGGTTGAGTTATGGTAGTAGTTAAGTTGACTTATGATAGTAGTACAGGTTGAGTTATGGTAGTAGTTAAGTTGACTTATGATAGTAGTACAGGTTGAGTTGTGGTAGTAGTTAAGTTGACTTATGATAGTAGTACAGGTTGAGTTATGGTAGTAGTTAAGTTGACTTATGATAGTAGTACAGGTTGAGTTATGGTAGTAGTTAAGTTGACTTATGATAGTAGTACAGGTTGAGTTATGGTAGTAAAGTTAACTTATGATAGTAGTACAGGTTGAGTTATGGTAGTCGTTAAGTTGACTTATGATAGTAGTACAGGTTGAGTTATGGTAGTAGTTAAGTTGACTTATGATAGTAGTACAGGTTGAGTTGTGGTATTAGTTGAGTTGACTTATGATAGTAGTACAGGTTGAGTTATGGTAGTAGTTAAGTTGACTTATGATAGTAGTACAGGTTGAGTTATGGTAGTAGTTAAGTTGACTTATGATAGTAGTACAGGTTGAGTTATGGTAGTAGTTAAGTTGACTTATGATAGTAGTACAGGTTGAGTTGTGGTAGTAGTTAAGTTGACTTATGATAGTAGTACATGTTGAGTTATGGTAGTAGTTAAGTTGACTTATGATAGTAGTACAGGTTGAGTTATGGTCGTAGTTAAGTTGACTTATGATAGTAGTACAGGTTGAGTTATGGTAGTAGTTAAGTTGACTTATGATAGTAGTACAGGTTGAGTTATGGTAGTCGTTAAGTTGACTTATGATAGTAGTACAGGTTGAGTTATGGTAGTAGTTAAGTTGACTTATGATAGTAGTACAGGTTGAGTTGTGGTAGTAGTTAAGTTGACTTATGATAGTAGTACAGGTTGAGTTATGGTAGTAGTTAAGTTGACTTATGATAGTAGTACAGGTTGAGTTATGGTAGTAGTTAAGTTGACTTATGATAGTAGTACAGGTTGAGTTATGGTAGTAGTTAAGTTGACTTATGATAGTAGTACAGGTTAAGTTATGGTAGTAGTTAAGTTGACTTATGATAGTAGTACAGGTTGAGTTATGGTAGTAGTTAAGTTGACTTATGATAGTAGTACAGGTTGAGTTATGGTAGTAGATGAGTTGACTTATGATAGTAGTACAGGTTGAGTTATGGTAGTAGTTGAGTTGACTTATGATAGTAGTACAGGTTGAGTTATGGTAGTAGTTGAGTTGACTTATGATAGTAGTACAGGTTGAGTTATGGTAGTCGTTAAGTTGACTTATGATAGTAGTACAGGTTGAGTTATGGTAGTCGTTAAGTTGACTTATGATAGTAGTACAGGTTGAGTTATGGTAGTAGTTAAGTTGACTTATGATAGTAGTACAGGTTGAGTTATGGTAGTAGTTAAGTTGACTTATGATAGTAGTACAGGTTGAGTTATGGTAGTAGTTAAGTTGACTTATGATAGTAGTACAGGTTGAGTTATGGTAGTAGTTAAGTTGACTTATGATAGTAGTACAGGTTGAGTTATGGTAGTAGTTAAGTTGACTTATGATAGTAGTACAGGTTGAGTTATGGTAGTAGTTAAGTTGACTTACGATAGTAGTACAGGTTGAGTTATGGTAGTAAAGTTAAGTTGACTTATGATAGTAGTACAGGTTGAGTTATGGTAGTAGTTAAGTTGACTTATGATAGTAGTGCAGGTTGAGTTATGGTAGTAGTTAAGTTGACTTATGATAGTAGTACAGGTTGAGTTATGGTAGTCGTTAAGTTGACTTATGATAGTAGTACAGGTTGAGTTATGGTAGTAGTTAAGTTGACTTATGATAATAGTACAGGTTGAGTTATGGTAGTCGTTAAGTTGACTTATGATAGTAGTACAGGTTGAGTTATGGTAGTAAAGTTAAATTATGATAGTAGTACAGGTTGAGTTATGGTAGTCGTTAAGTTGCCTTATGATAGTAGTACAGGTTGAGTTATGGCAGTAGTTAAGTTGACTTATGATAGTAGTACAGGTTGAGTTATGGTAGTAGTTAAGTGACTTATGATAGTAGTACAGGTTGAGTTATGGTAGAAGGTAATAGTTAAGTTGACTTATGATAGTAGTACAGGTTGAGTTATGGTAGTAGTTAAGTTGACTTATGATAGTTAGTACAGGTTGAGTTATGGTAGTAGTTAAGTTGACTTATGATAGTAGTACATGTTGAGTTGTGGTAATAGTTAAGTTGACTTATGATAGTAGTACAGGTTGAGTTATGGTAGTAGTTAAGTTGACTTATGATAGTAGTACAGGTTGAGTTATGGTAGTAGTTAAGTTGACTTATGATAGTAGTACAGGTTGAGTTATGGTAGTAGTTAAGTTGACTTATGATAGTAGTACAGGTTGAGTTGTGGTAGTAGTTAAGTTGACTTATGATAGTAGTACAGGTTGAGTTATGGTAGTAGTTAAGTTGACTTATGATAGTAGTACAGGTTGAGTTATGGTAGTAGTTAAGTTGACTTATGATAGTAGTACAGGTTGAGTTATGGTAGTAGTTAAGTTGACTTATGATAGTAGTACAGGTTGAGTTATGGTAGTCGTTAAGTTGACTTATGATAGTAGTACAGGTTGAGTTATGGTAGTAGTTAAGTTGACTTATGATAGTAGTACAGGTTGAGTTATGGTAGTAGTTAAGTTGACTTATGATAGTAGTACAGGTTGAGTTGTGGTAGTAGTTAAGTTGACTTATGATAGTAGTACAGGTTGAGTTATGGTAGTAGTTAAGTTGACTTATGATAGTAGTACAGGTTGAGTTATGGTAGTAGTTAAGTTGACTTATGATAGTAGTACAGGTTGAGTTATGGTAGTAGTTAAGTTGACTTATGATAGTAGTAGAGGTTGAGTTATGGTAGTAGTTAAGTTGACTTGTGATAGTAGTACAGGTTGAGTTATGGTAGTAAAGTTAACTTATGATAGTAGTACAGGTTGAGTTATGGTAGTAGTTAAGTTGACTTATGATAGTAGTACAGGTTGAGTTATGGTCGTAGTTAAGTTGACTTATGATAGTAGTACAGGTTGAGTTATGGTCGTAGTTAAGTTGACTTATGATAGTAGTACAGGTTGAGTTATGGTAGTAGTTAAGTTGACTTATGATAGTAGTACAGGTTGAGTTATGGTCGTAGTTAAGTTGACTTATGATAGTAGTACAGGTTGAGTTATGGTAGTAGTTAAGTTGACTTATGATAGTAGTACAGGTTGAGTTATGGTCGTAGTTAAGTTGACTTATGATAGTAGTACATGTTGAGTTATGGTAGTAGTTAAGTTGACTTATGATAGTAGTACAGGTTGAGTTATGGTCGTAGTTAAGTTGACTTATGATAGTAGTACAGGTTGAGTTATGGTAGTAGTTAAGTTGACTTATGATAGTAGTACAGGTTGAGTTATGGTCGTAGTTAAGTTGACTTATGATAGTAGTACAGGTTGAGTTATGGTAGTAGTTAAGTTGACTTATGATAGTAGTACAGGTTGAGTTATGGTAGTAGTTAAGTTGACTTATGATAGTAGTACAGGTTGAGTTATGGTAGTAGTTAAGTTGAATTATGATAGTAGTACAGGTTGAGTTATGGTCGTAGTTAAGTTGACTTATGATAGTAGTACAGGTTGAGTTATGGTAGTAGTTAAGTTGACTTATGATAGTAGTACAGGTTGAGTTATGGTCGTAGTTAAGTTGACTTATGATAGTAGTACAGGTTGAGTTATGGTCGTAGTTAAGTTGACTTATGATAGTAGTACAGGTTGAGTTATGGTAGTAGTTAAGTTGACTTATGATAGTAGTACAGGTTGAGTTATGGTCGTAGTTAAGTTGACTTATGATAGTAGTACAGGTTGAGTTATGGCAGTAGTTAAGTTGACTTATGATAGTAGTACAGGTTGAGTTATGGTCGTAGTTAAGTTGACTTATGATAGTAGTACAGGTTGAGTTATGGTCGTAGTTAAGTTGACATATGATAGTAGTACAAGTTGAGTTATGGTAGTAGTTAAGTTGACTTATGATAGTAGTACAGGTTGAGTTATGGTAGTAGTTGAGCTGACTTATGGTAGTAGTACAGGTTGAGTTATGGTAGTAGTTGAGTTGACTTATGATAGTAGTACAGGTTGAGTTATGGTAGTCGTTAAGTTGACTTATGATAGTAGTAGTGGTTGAGTTATGGTAGTAGTTAAGTTGACTTATGATAGTAGTACAGGTTGAGTTATGGTAGTAGTTAAGTGGACTTATGATAGTAGTACAGGTTGAGTTATGGTAGTCGTTAAGTTGACTTATGATAGTAGTACAGGTTGAGTTATGGTAGTAGTTAAGTTGACTTATGATAGTAGTACAGGTTGAGTTATGGTAGTAGTTAAGTTGACTTATGATAGTAGTACAGGTTGAGTTATGGTAGTAGTTAAGTTGACTTATGATAGTAGTACAGGTTGAGTTATGGCAGTCGTTAAGTTGACTTATGATAGTAGTACAGGTTGAGTTATGGTAGTAGTTAAGTTGACTTATGATAGTAGTACAGGTTGAGTTATGGTAGTAGTTAAGTTGACTTATGATAGTAGTACAGGTTGACTTATGGTAGTAGTTAAGTTGACTTATGATAGTAGTACAGGATGAGTTGTGGTAGTAGTTAAGTTGACTTATGATAGTAGTACAGGTTGAGTTGTGGTAGTAGTTAAGTTGACTTATGATAGTAGTACAGGTTGAGTTATGGTAGTAGTTGAGTTGACTTATGATAGTAGTACAGGTTGAGTTATGGTAGTAGTTAAGTTGACTTATGATAGTAGTACAGGTTGAGTTATGGTAGTAGTTAATTTGACTTATGATAGTAGTACAGGTTGAGTTGTGGTAGTAGTTAAGTTGACTTATGATAGTAGTACAGGTTGAGTTATGGTAGTAGTTAAGTTGACTTATGATAGTAGTACAGGTTGAGTTATGGTAGTCGTTAAGTTGACTTATGATAGTAGTACAGGTTGAGTTATGGTAGTAGTTAAGTTGACTTATGATAGTAGTACAGGTTGAGTTATGGTAGTAGTTAAGTTGACTTATGATAGTAGTACAGGTTGAGTTATGGTAGTAGTTAAGTTGACTTATGATAGTAGTACAGGTTGAGTTATGGTAGTAGTTAAGTTGACTTATTATAGTAGTATAGGTTGAGTTATGGTAGTAGGTAAGTTGACTTATGATAGTAGTACAGGTTGAGTTATGGTAGTAGTTAAGTTGACTTATGATAGTAGTACAGGTTGAGTTATGGTAGTAGTTAAGTTGACTTATGATAGTAGTACAGGTTGAGTTATGGTAGTAGTTAAGTTGACTTATAATAGTAGTACAGGTTGAGTTGTGGTAGTAGTTAAGTTGACTTATGATAGTAGTACAGGTTGAGTTATGGTAGTAGTTAAGTTGACTTATGATAGTAGTACAGGTTGAGTTATGGTAGTAGTTAAGTTGACTTATGATAGTAGTACAGGTTGAGTTGTGGTAGTAGTTAAGTTGACTTATGATAGTAGTACAGGTTGAGTTATGGTAGTAGATGAGTTGACTTATGATAGTAGTACAGGTTGAGTTATGGTAGTAGTTGAGTTGACTTATGATAGTAGTACAGGTTGAGTTATGGTAGTAGTTGAGTTGACTTATGATAGTAGTACAGGTTGAGTTATGGTAGTCGTTAAGTTGACTTATGATAGTAGTACAGGTTGAGTTATGGTAGTCGTTAAATTGACTTATGATAGTAGTACAGGTTGAGTTATGGTAGTAGTTAAGTTGACTTATGATAGTAGTACAGGTTGAGTTATGGTAGTAGTTAAGTTGACTTATGATAGTAGTAGAGGTTGAGTTATGGTAGTCGTTAAGTTGACTTATGATAGTAGTACAGGTTGAGTTATGGTAGTCGTTAAGTTGACTTATGATAGTAGTACAGGTTGAGTTATGGTAGTAGTTAAGTTGACTTATAATAGTAGTACAGGTTGAGTTATGGTAGTCGTTAAGTTGACTTATGATGGTAGTACAGGTTGAGTTATGGTAGTAGTTAAGTTGACTTATGATAGTAGTACAGGTTGAGTTATGGTAGTCGTTAAGTTGACTTATGATAGTAGTACAGGTTGACCTATGGTAGTAGTTAAGTTGACTTATGATAGTAGTACAGGTTGAGTTATGGTAGTCGTTAAGTTGACTTATAATAGTAGTACAGGTTGAGTTATGGTAGTAGTTAAGTTGACTTATGATAGTAGTACAGGTTGAGTTATGGCAGTCGTTAAGTTGACTTATGATAGTAGTACAGGTTGAGTTATGGTAGTAGTTAAGTTGACTTATGATAGTAGTACAGGTTGAGTTATGGTAGTCGTTAAGTTGACTTATGATAGTAGTACAGGTTGAGTTGTGGTAGTAGTTAAGTTGACTTATGATAGTAGTACAGGTTGAGTTGTGGTATTAGTTGAGTTGACTTATGATAGTAGTACAGGTTGAGTTATGGTAGTAGTTAAGTTGACTTATGATAGTAGTACAGGTTGAGTTATGGTAGTAGTTAAGTTGACTTATGATAGTAGTACAGGTTGACCTATGGTAGTAGTTAAGTTGACTTATAATAGTAGTACAGGTTGAGTAATGGTAGTCGTTAAGTTGACTTATGATAGTAGTACAGGTTGAGTTATGGTAGTAGTTAAGTTGACTTATGATAGTAGTACAGGTTGAGTTATGGTAGTCGTTAAGTTGACTTATGATAGTAGTACAGGTTGACTTATGGTAGTAGTTAAGTTGACTTATGATAGTAGTACAGGTTGAGTTATGGTAGTAGTTAAGTTGACTTATGATAGTAGTACAGGTTGAGTTATGGTAGTAGTTAAGTTGACTTATGATAGTAGTACAGGTTGAGTTATGGCAGTCGTTAAGTTGACTTATGATAGTAGTACAGTTTGAGTTATGGTAGTAGTTAAGTTGACTTATGATAGTAGTACAGGTTGAGTTATGGTAGTAGTTAAGTTGACTTATGATAGTAGTACAGGTTGAGTTATGGTAGTAGTTAAGTTGACTTATGATAGTAGTACAGGTTGAGTTGTGGTAGTAGTTAAGTTGACTTATGATAGTAGTACAGGTTGAGTTGTGGTAGTAGTTAAGTTGACTTATGATAGTAGTACAGGTTGAGTTATGGTAGTAGTTGAGTTGACTTATGATAGTAGTACAGGTTGAGTTATGGTAGTAGTTAAGTTGACTTATGATAGTAGTACAGGTTGAGTTATGGTAGTAGTTAAGTTGACTTATGATAGTAGTACAGGTTGAGTTGTGGTAGTAGTTAAGTTGACTTATGATAGTAGTACAGGTTGAGTTATGGTAGTAGTTAAGTTGACTTATGATAGTAGTACAGGTTGAGTTATGGTAGTAGTTAAGTTGACTTATGATAGTAGTACAGGTTGAGTTATGGTAGTCGTTAAGTTGACTTATGATAGTAGTACAGGTTGAGTTATGGTAGTAGTTAAGTTGACTTATGATAGTAGTACAGGTTGAGTTATGGTAGTAGTTAAGGTTGACTTATGATAGTAGTACAGGTTGAGTTATGGTAGTAGTTAAGTTGACTTATGATAGTAGTACAGGTTGAGTTATGGTAGTAGTTAAGTTGACTTATGATAGTAGTACAGGTTGAGTTATGGTAGTAGTTAAGTTGACTTATGATAGTAGTACAGGTTGAGTTATGGTAGTAGTTTTTAAGTTGAATTATAATAGTAGTACAGGTTGAGTTGTGGTAGTAGTTAAGTTGACTTATGATAGTAGTACAGGTTGAGTTATGGTAGTAGTTAAGTTGACTTATGATAGTAGTACAGGTTGAGTTATGGTAGTAGTTAAGTTGACTTATGATAGTAGTACAGGTTGAGTTATGGTAGTAGTTAAGTTGACTTATGATAGTAGTACAGGTTGAGTTATGGTAGTAGTTAAGTTGACTTATGATAGTAGTACAGGTTGAGTTATGGTAGTCGTTAAGTTGACTTATGATAGTAGTACAGGTTGAGTTATGGTAGTCGTTAAGTTGACTTATGATAGTAGTACAGGTTGAGTTATGGTAGTCGTTAAGTTGACTTATGATAGTAGTACAGGTTGAGTTGTGGTATTAGTTGAGTTGACTTATGATAGTAGTATAGGTTGAGTTATGGTAGTAGTTAAGTTGACTTATGATAGTAGTACAGGTTGAGTTATGGTAGTAGTTAAGTCGACTTATGATAGTAGTACAGGTTGAGTTATGGTAGTAGTTAAGTTGACTTATGATAGTAGTACAGGTTGAGTTGTGGTAGTAGTTAAGTTGACTTATGATAGTAGTACAGGTTGAGTTGTGGTAGTAGTTAAGTTGACTTATGATAGTAGTACAGGTTGAGTTATGGTAGTAGTTGAGTTGACTTATGATAGTAGTACAGGTTGAGTTATGGTAGTAGTTAAGTTGACTTATGATAGTAGTACAGGTTGAGTTATGGTAGTAGTTAAGTTGACTTATGATAGTAGTACAGGTTGAGTTGTGGTAGTAGTTAAGTTGACTTATGATAGAAGTACAGGTTGAGTTATGGTAGTAGTTAAGTTGACTTATGATAGTAGTACAGGTTGAGTTATGGTAGTAGTTAAGTTGACTTATGATAGTAGTACAGGTTGAGTTATGGTAGTAGTTAAGTTGGCTTATGATAGTAGTACAGGTTGAGTTATGGTAGTAGTTAAGTTGACTTATGATAGTAGTACAGGTTGAGTTATGGTAGTAGTTAAGTTGACTTATGATAGTAGTACAGGTTGAGTTATGGTAGTCGTTAAGTTGACTTATGATAGTAGTACAGGTTGAGTTATGGCAGTAGTTAAGTTGACTTATGATAGTAGTACAGGTTGAGTTATGGTAGTAGTTAAGTTGACTTATGATAGTAGTACAGGTTGAGTTATGGTAGTAGGTAGTAGTTAAGTTGACTTATGATAGTAGTACAGGTTGAGTTATGGTAGTAGTTAAGTTGACTTATGATAGTAGTACAGGTTGAGTTATGGTAGTAGTTAAGTTGACTTATGATAGTAGTACAGGTTGAGTTATGGTAGTAGTTAAGTTGACTTATGATAGTAGTACAGGTTGAGTTATGGTAGTCGTTAAGTTGACTTATGATAGTAGTACAGGTTGAGTTATGGTAGTCGTTAAGTTGACTTATGATAGTAGTACAGGTTGAGTTATGGTAGTAGTTAAGTTGACTTATGATAGTAGTACAGGTTGAGTTGTGGTAGTAGTTAAGTTGACTTATGATAGTAGTACAGGTTGAGTTATGGTAGTAGTTAAGTTGACTTATGATAGTAGTACAGGTTGAGTTATGGTAGTAGTTAAGTTGACTTATAATAGTAGTACAGGTTGAGTTATGGTAGTAGTTAAGTTGACTTATGATAGTAGTACAGGTTGAGTTATGGTAGTAGTTAAGTTGACTTATGATAGTAGTACAGGTTGAGTTATGGTAGTAGTTAAGTTGACTTATGATAGTAGTACAGGTTGAGTTATGGTAGTAGATGAGTTGACTTATGATAGTAGTACAGGTTGAGTTATGGTAGTAGTTAAGTTGACTTATGATAGTAGTACAGGTTGAGTTATGGTAGTAGTTGAGTTGACTTATGATAGTAGTACAGGTTGAGTTATGGTAGTCGTTAAGTTGACTTATGATAGTAGTACAGGTTGAGTTATGGTAGGTGTTAAGTGGACTTATGATAGTAGTACAGGTTGAGTTATGGTAGTCGTTAAGTTGACTTATGATAGTAGTACAGGTTGAGTTATGGTAGTAGTTAAGTTGACTTATGATAGTAGTACAGGTTGAGTTATGGTAGTAGTTAAGTTGACTTATGATAGTAGTACAGGTTGAGTTATGGTAGTAGTTAAGTTGACTTATGATAGTAGTACAGGTTGAGTTGTGGTAGTAGTTAAGTTGACTCATGATAGTAGTACAGGTTGAGTTATGGTAGTAGTTAAGTTGACTTATGATAGTAGTACAGGTTGAGTTATGGTAGTCGTTAAGTTGACTTATGATAGTAGTACAGGTTGAGTTATGGTAGTAGTTAAGTTGACTTATGATAGTAGTACAGGTTGAGTTATGGTAGTCGTTAAGTTGACTTATGATAGTAGTACAGGTTGAGTTATGGTAGTAAAGTTAACTTATGATAGTAGTACAGGTTGAGTTATGGTAGTCGTTAAGTTGACTTATGATAGTAGTACAGGTTGAGTTATGGCAGTAGTTAAGTTGACTTATGATAGTAGTACAGGTTGAGTTATGGTAGTAGTTAAGTTGACTTATGATAGTAGTACAGGTTGAGTTATGGTAGTAGGTAGTAGTTAAGTTGACTTATGACAGTAGTACAGGTTGAGTTATGGTAGTAGGTAGTAGTTAAGTTGACTTATGATAGTAGTACAGGTTGAGTTATGGTAGTAGTTAAGTTGACTTATGATAGTAGTACAGGTTGAGTTATGGTAGTAGTTAAGTTGACTTATGATAGTAGTACAGGTTGAGTTATGGTAGTAGTTAAGTTGACTTATGATAGTAGTACAGGTTGAGTTATGGTAGTCGTTAAGTTGACTTATGATAGTAGTACAGGTTGAGTTATGGTAGTAGTTAAGTTGACTTATGATAGTAGTACAGGTTGAGTTATGGTAGTAGTTAAGTTGACTTATGATAGTAGTACAGGTTGAGTTGTGGTATTAGTTGAGTTGACTTATGATAGTAGTACAGGTTGAGTTATGGTAGTAGTTAAGTTGACTTATGATAGTAGTACAGGTTGAGTTATGGTAGTAGTTAAGTTGACTTATGATAGTAGTACAGGTTGACCTATGGTAGTAGTTAAGTTGACTTATAATAGTAGTACAGGTTGAGTTATGGTAGTCGTTAAGTTGACTTATGATAGTAGTACAGGTTGAGTTATGGTAGTCGTTAAGTTGACTTATGATAGTAGTACAGGTTGAGTTATGGTAGTCGTTAAGTTGACTTATGATAGTAGTACAGGTTGACCTATGGTAGTAGTTAAGTTGACTTATGATAGTAGTACAGGTTGAGTTATGGTAGTAGTTAAGTTGACTTATGATAGTAGTACAGGTTGAGTTATGGTAGTAGTTAAGTTGACTTATGATAGTAGTACAGGTTGAGTTATGGCAGTCGTTAAGTTGACTTATGATAGTAGTACAGGTTGAGTTATGGTAGTAGTTAAGTTGACTTATGATAGTAGTACAGGTTGAGTTATGGTAGTCGTTAAGTTGACTTATGATAGTAGTACAGGTTGAGTTATGGTAGTAGTTAAGTTGACTTATGATAGTAGTACAGGTTGAGTTGTGGTATTAGTTGAGTTGACTTATGATAGTAGTACAGGTTGAGTTATGGTAGTAGTTAAGTTGACTTATGATAGTAGTACAGGTTGAGTTATGGTAGTAGTTAAGTTGACTTATGATAGTAGTACAGGTTGAGTTATGGTAGTAGTTAAGTTGACTTATGATAGTAGTACAGGTTGAGTTATGGTAGTAGTTGAGTTGACTTATTATAGTAGTACAGGTTGAGTTATGGTAGTAGTTAAGTTGACTTATGATAGTAGTACAGGTTGAGTTATGGTAGTAGTTAAGTTGACTTATGATAGTAGTACAGGTTGAGTTGTGGTAGTAGTTAAGTTGACTTATGATAGTAGTACAGGTTGAGTTATGGTAGTAGTTAAGTTGACTTATGATAGTAGTACAGGTTGAGTTATGGTAGTCGTTAAGTTGACTTATGATAGTAGTACAGGTTGAGTTATGGTAGTAGTTAAGTTGACTTATGATAGTAGTACAGGTTGAGTTATGGTAGTAGTTAAGTTGACTTATGATAGTAGTACAGGTTGAGTTATGGTAGTAGTTAAGTTGACTTATGATAGTAGTACAGGTTGAGTTATGGTAGTAGTTAAGTTGACTTATGATAGTAGTACAGGTTGAGTTATGGTAGTAGTTAAGTTGACTTATGATAGTAGTACAGGTTGAGTTATGGTAGTAGTTAAGTTGACTTATAATAGTAGTACAGGTTGAGTTGTGGTAGTAGTTAAGTTGACTTATGATAGTAGTACAGGTTGAGTTATGGTAGTAGTTAAGTTGACTTATGATAGTAGTACAGGTTGAGTTATGGTAGTAAAGTTAACTTATGATAGTAGTACAGGTTGAGTTATGGTAGTCGTTAAGTTGACATATGATAGTAGTACAGGTTGAGTTGTGGTATTAGTTGAGTTGACTTATGATAGTAGTATAGGTTGAGTTATGGTAGTAGTTAAGTTGACTTATGATAGTAGTACAGGTTGAGTTATGGTAGTAGTTAAGTTGACTTATGATAGTAGTGCAGGTTGAGTTATGGTAGTAGTTAAGTTGACTTATAATAGTAGTACAGGTTGAGTTGTGGTAGTAGTTAAGTTGATTTATGATAGTAGTACAGGTTGAGTTATGGTAGTAGTTAAGTTGACTTATGATAGTAGTACAGGTTGAGTTATGGTAGTAGTTGAGTTGACTTATTATAGTAGTACAGGTTGAGTTATGGTAGTCGTTAAGTTGACTTATGATAGTAGTACAGGTTGAGTTATGGCGGTAGTTGAGTTGACTTATGATAGTAGTACAGGTTGAGTTATGGTAGTAGTTAAGTTGACTTATGATAGTAGTACAGGTTGAGTTATGGTAGTAGGTTGTAGTTAAGTTGACTTATGATAGTAGTACAGGTTGAGTTAGGGTAGTAGTTAAGTTGACTTATGATAGTAGTACAGGTTGAGTTATGGTAGTAGTTAAGTTGACTTATGATAGTAGTACAGGTTGAGTTATGGTAGTAGTTAAGTTGACTTATGATAGTAGTACAGGTTGAGTTATGGTAGTAGTTAAGTTGACTTATGATAGTAGTACAGGTTGAGTTATGGTAGTAGTTAAGTTGACTTATGATAGTAGTACAGGTTGAGTTATGGTAGTAGTTAAGTTGACTTATGATAGTAGTACAGGTTGAGTTATGGTAGTAGTTAAGTTGACTTATAATAGTAGTACAGGTTGAGTTGTGGTAGTAGTTAAGTTGACTTATGATAGTAGTACAGGTTGAGTTATGGTAGTAGTTAAGTTGACTTATGATAGTAGTACAGGTTGAGTTATGGTAGTAGTTAAGTTGACTTATGATAGTAGTACAGGTTGAGTTATGGTAGTAAAGTTAACTTATGATAGTAGTACAGGTTGAGTTATGGTAGTCGTTAAGTTGACTTATGATAGTAGTACAGGTTGAGTTGTGGTATTAGTTGAGTTGACTTATGATAGTAGTATAGGTTGAGTTATGGTAGTAGTTAAGTTGACTTATGATAGTAGTACAGGTTGAGTTATGGTAGTAGTTAAGTTGACTTATGATAGTAGTACAGGTTGAGTTATGGTAGTAGTTAAGTTGACTTATGATAGTAGTACAGGTTGAGTTATGGTAGTCGTTAAGTTGACTTATGATAGTAGTACAGGTTGAGTTATGGCGGTAGTTGAGTTGACTTATGATAGTAGTACAGGTTGAGTTATGGTAGTAGTTAAGTTGACTTATGATAGTAGTACAGGTTGAGTTATGGTAGTAGGTTGTAGTTAAGTTGACTTATGATAGTAGTACAGGTTGAGTTATGGTAGTAGTTAAGTTGACTTATGATAGTAGTACAGGTTGAGTTATGGTAGTCGTTAAGTTGACTTATGATAGTAGTACAGGTTGAGTTATGGTAGTAGTTAAGTTGACTTATGATAGTAGTACAGGTTGAGTTATGGTAGTAGTTAAGTTGACTTATGATAGTAGTACAGGTTGAATTATGGTAGTAGTTAAGTTGACTTATGATAGTAGTACAGGTTGAGTTATGGTCGTAGTTAAGTTGACTTATGATAGTAGTACAGGTTGAGTTATGGTAGTAGTTAAGTTGACTTATGATAGTAGTACAGGTTGAGTTATGGTAGTAAAGTTAACTTATGATAGTAGTACAGGTTGAGTTATGGTAGTAGTTAAGTTGACTTATGATAGTAGTACAGGTTGAGTTGTGGTATTAGTTGAGTTGACTTATGATAGTAGTACAGGTTGAGTTATGGTAGTAGTTAAGTTGACTTATGATAGTAGTACAGGTTGAGTTATGGTAGTAGTTAAGTTGACTTATGATAGTAGTACAGGTTGAGTTATGGTAGTAGTTAAGTTGACTTATGATAGTAGTACAGGTTGAGTTATGGTAGTAGGTAGTAGTTAAGTTGACTTATGATAGTAGTACAGGTTGAGTTATGGTAGTAGGTAGTAGTTAAGTTGACTTATGATAGTAGTACAGGTTGAGTTATTGTAGTAGTTAAGTTGACTTATGATAGTAGTACAGGTTGAGTTATGGTAGTAGTTAAGTTGACTTATGATAGTAGTACAGGTTGAGTTATGGTAGTAAAGTTAACTTATGATAGTAGTACAGGTTGAGTTATGGTAGTCGTTAAGTTGACTTATGATAGTAGTACAGGTTGAGTTATGGTAGTAGTTAAGTTGACTTATGATAGTAGTACAGGTTGAGTTATGGTAGTAGTTAAGTTGACTTATGATAGTAGTACAGGTTGAGTTATGGTAGTAAAGTTAACTTATGATAGTAGTACAGGTTGAGTTATGGTAGTCGTTAAGTTGACTTATGATAGTAGTACAGGTTGAGTTGTGGTATTAGTTGAGTTGACTTATGATAGTAGTATAGGTTGAGTTATGGTAGTAGTTAAGTTGACTTATGATAGTAGTACAGGTTGAGTTATGGTAGTAGTTAAGTTGACTTATGATAGTAGTACAGGTTGAGTTATGGTAGTAGTTAAGTTGACTTATAATAGTAGTACAGGTTGAGTTGTGGTAGTAGTTAAGTTGACTTATGATAGTAGTACAGGTTGAGTTATGGTAGTAGTTAAGTTGACTTATGATAGTAGTACAGGTTGAGTTATGGTAGTAGTTGAGTTGACTTATTATAGTAGTACAGGTTGAGTTATGGTAGTCGTTAAGTTGACTTATGATAGTAGTACAGGTTGAGTTATGGCGGTAGTTGAGTTGACTTATGATAGTAGTACAGGTTGAGTTATGGTAGTAGTTAAGTTGACTTATGATAGTAGTACAGGTTGAGTTATGGTAGTAGGTTGTAGTTAAGTTGACTTATGATAGTAGTACAGGTTGAGTTATGGTAGTAGTTAAGTTGACTTATGATAGTAGTACAGGTTGAGTTATGGTAGTAGTTAAGTTGACTTATGATAGTAGTACAGGTTGAGTTATGGTAGTAGTTAAGTTGACTTATGATAGTAGTACAGGTTGAGTTATGGTAGTAGTTAAGTTGACTTATAATAGTAGTACAGGTTGAGTTGTGGTAGTAGTTAAGTTGACTTATGATAGTAGTACAGGTTGAGTTATGGTAGTAGTTAAGTTGACTTATGATAGTAGTACAGGTTGAGTTATGGTAGTAGTTAAGTTGACTAATGATAGTAGTACAAGTTGAGTTATGGTAGTAAAGTTAACTTATGATAGTAGTACAGGTTGAGTTATGGTAGTCGTTAAGTTGACTTATGATAGTAGTACAGGTTGAGTTATGGTAGTAGTTAAGTTGACTTATGATAGTAGTACAGGTTGAGTTATGGTAGTAGTTAAGTTGACTTATGATAGTAGTACAGGTTGAGTTATGGTAGTAGTTAAGTTGACTTATGATAGTAGTACAGGTTGAGTTGTGGTAGTAGTTAAGTTGACTCATGATAGTAGTACAGGTTGAGTTATGGTAGTAGTTAAGTTGACTTATGATAGTAGTACAGGTTGAGTTATGGTAGTCGTTAAGTTGACTTATGATAGTAGTACAGGTTGAGTTATGGTAGTAGTTAAGTTGACTTATGATAGTAGTACAGGTTGAGTTATGGTAGTCGTTAAGTTGACTTATGATAGTAGTACAGGTTGAGTTATGGTAGTAAAGTTAACTTATGATAGTAGTACAGGTTGAGTTATGGTAGTCGTTAAGTTGACTTATGATAGTAGTACAGGTTGAGTTATGGCAGTAGTTAAGTTGACTTATGATAGTAGTACAGGTTGAGTTATGGTAGTAGTTAAGTTGACTTATGATAGTAGTACAGGTTGAGTTATGGTAGTAGGTAGTAGTTAAGTTGACTTATGACAGTAGTACAGGTTGAGTTATGGTAGTAGGTAGTAGTTAAGTTGACTTATGATAGTAGTACAGGTTGAGTTATGGTAGTAGTTAAGTTGACTTATGATAGTAGTACAGGTTGAGTTATTGTAGTAGTTAAGTTGACTTATGATAGTAGTACAGGTTGAGTTATGGTAGTAGTTAAGTTGACTTATGATAGTAGTACAGGTTGAGTTATGGTAGTCGTTAAGTTGACTTATGATAGTAGTACAGGTTGAGTTATGGTAGTAGTTAAGTTGACTTATGATAGTAGTACAGGTTGAGTTATGGTAGTAGTTAAGTTGACTTATGATAGTAGTACAGGTTGAGTTATGGTAGTAGTTAAGTTGACTTATGATAGTAGTACAGGTTGAGTTATGGTAGTAGTTAAGTTGACTTATGATAGTAGTACAGGTTGACCTATGGTAGTAGTTAAGTTGACTTATAATAGTAGTACAGGTTGAGTTATGGTAGTCGTTAAGTTGACTTATGATAGTAGTACAGGTTGAGGTATGGTAGTCGTTAAGTTGACTTATGATAGTAGTACAGGTTGAGTTATGGTAGTCGTTAAGTTGACTTATGATAGTAGTACAGGTTGACCTATGGTAGTAGTTAAGTTGACTTATGATAGTAGTACAGGTTGAGTTATGGTAGTAGTTAAGTTGACTTATGATAGTAGTACAGGTTGAGTTATGGTAGTAGTTAAGTTGACTTATGATAGTAGTACAGGTTGAGTTATGGCAGTCGTTAAGTTGACTTATGATAGTAGTACAGGTTGAGTTATGGTAGTAGTTAAGTTGACTTATGATAGTAGTACAGGTTGAGTTATGGCAGTCGTTAAGTTGACTTATGATAGTAGTACAGGTTGAGTTATGGTAGTAGTTAAGTTGACTTATGATAGTAGTACAGGTTGAGTTATGGTAGTCGTTAAGTTGACTTATGATAGTAGTACAGGTTGAGTTATGGTAGTAGTTAAGTTGACTTATGATAGTAGTACAGGTTGAGTTGTGGTATTAGTTGAGTTGACTTATGATAGTAGTACAGGTTGAGTTATGGTAGTAGTTAAGTTGACTTATGATAGTAGTACAGGTTGAGTTATGGTAGTAGTTAAGTTGACTTATGATAGTAGTACAGGTTGAGTTATGGTAGTAGTTAAGTTGACTTATGATAGTAGTACAGGTTGAGTTATGGTAGTAGTTGAGTTGACTTATTATAGTAGTACAGGTTGAGTTATGGTAGTAGTTAAGTTGACTTATGATAGTAGTACAGGTTGAGTTATGGTAGTAGTTAAGTTGACTTATGATAGTAGTACAGGTTGAGTTGTGGTAGTAGTTAAGTTGACTTATGATAGTAGTACAGGTTGAGTTATGGTAGTAGTTAAGTTGACTTATGATAGTAGTACAGGTTGAGTTATGGTAGTCGTTAAGTTGACTTATGATAGTAGTACAGGTTGAGTTATGGTAGTAGTTAAGTTGACTTATGATAGTAGTACAGGTTGAGTTATGGTAGTAGTTAAGTTGACTTATGATAGTAGTACAGGTTGAGTTATGGTAGTAGTTAAGTTGACTTATGATAGTAGTACAGGTTGAGTTATGGTAGTAGTTAAGTTGACTTATGATAGTAGTACAGGTTGAGTTATGGTAGTAGTTAAGTTGACTTATGATAGTAGTACAGGTTGAGTTATGGTAGTAGTTAAGTTGACTTATAATAGTAGTACAGGTTGAGTTGTGGTAGTAGTTAAGTTGACTTATGATAGTAGTACAGGTTGAGTTATGGTAGTAGTTAAGTTGACTTATGATAGTAGTACAGGTTGAGTTATGGTAGTAGTTAAGTTGACTTATGATAGTAGTACAGGTTGAGTTATGGTAGTAAAGTTAACTTATGATAGTAGTACAGGTTGAGTTATGGTAGTCGTTAAGTTGACTTATGATAGTAGTACAGGTTGAGTTGTGGTATTAGTTGAGTTGACTTATGATAGTAGTATAGGTTGAGTTATGGTAGTAGTTAAGTTGACTTATGATAGTAGTACAGGTTGAGTTATGGTAGTAGTTAAGTTGACTTATGATAGTAGTACAGGTTGAGTTATGGTAGTAGTTAAGTTGACTTATAATAGTAGTACAGGTTGAGTTGTGGTAGTAGTTAAGTTGACTTATGATAGTAGTACAGGTTGAGTTATGGTAGTAGTTAAGTTGACTTATGATAGTAGTACAGGTTGAGTTATGGCGGTAGTTGAGTTGACTTATGATAGTAGTACAGGTTGAGTTATGGTCGTAGTTAAGTTGACTTATGATAGTAGTACAGGTTGAGTTATGGTAGTAGTTAAGTTGACTTATGATAGTAGTACAGGTTGAGTTATGGTAGTAAAGTTAACTTATGATAGTAGTACAGGTTGAGTTATGGTAGTCGTTAAGTTGACTTATGATAGTAGTACAGGTTGAGTTGTGGTAGTAGTTAAGTTGACTTATGATAGTAGTACAGGTTGAGTTATGGCAGTCGTTAAGTTGACTTATGATAGTAGTACAGGTTGAGTTATGGTAGTAGTTAAGTTGACTTATGATAGTAGTACAGGTTGAGTTATGGTAGTAGTTAAGTTGACTTATGATAGTAGTATAGGTTGAGTTATGGTAGTAGTTAAGTTGACTTATGATAGTAGTACAGGTTGAGTTATGGTAGTAGTTAAGTTGACTTATGATAGTAGTACAGGTTGAGTTATGGTAGTAGTTAAGTTGACTTATGATAGTAGTACAGGTTGAGTTATGGTAGTCGTTAAGTTGACTTATGATAGTAGTACAGGTTGAGTTATGGCGGTAGTTGAGTTGACTTATGATAGTAGTACAGGTTGAGTTATGGTCGTAGTTAAGTTGACTTATGATAGTAGTACAGGTTGAGTTATGGTAGTAGTTAAGTTGACTTATGATAGTAGTACAGGTTGAGTTATGGTAGTAAAGTTAACTTATGATAGTAGTACAGGTTGAGTTATGGTAGTCGTTAAGTTGACTTATGATAGTAGTACAGGTTGAGTTGTGGTAGTAGTTAAGTTGACTTATGATAGTAGTACAGGTTGAGTTATGGTAGTAGTTAAGTTGACTTATGATAGTAGTACATGTTGAGTTATGGTAGTAGTTAAGTTGACTTATGATAGTAGTACAGGTTGAGTTATGGTAGTAGTTAAGTTGACTTATAATAGTAGTACAGGTTGAGTTGTGGTAGTAGTTAAGTTGACTTATGATAGTAGTACAGGTTGAGTTATGGTAGTAGTTAAGTTGACTTATGATAGTAGTACAGGTTGAGTTATGGTAGTAGTTAAGTTGACTTATGATAGTAGTACAGGTTGAGTTATGGTAGTAAAGTTAACTTATGATAGTAGTACAGGTTGAGTTATGGTAGTCGTTAAGTTGACTTATGATAGTAGTACAGGTTGAGTTGTGGTATTAGTTGAGTTGACTTATGATAGTAGTATAGGTTGAGTTATGGTAGTAGTTAAGTTGACTTATGATAGTAGTACAGGTTGAGTTATGGTAGTAGTTAAGTTGACTTATGATAGTAGTACAGGTTGAGTTATGGTAGTAGTTAAGTTGACTTATAATAGTAGTACAGGTTGAGTTGTGGTAGTAGTTAAGTTGACTTATGATAGTAGTACAGGTTGAGTTATGGTAGTAGTTAAGTTGACTTATGATAGTAGTACAGGTTGAGTTATGGTAGTAGTTGAGTTGACTTATTATAGTAGTACAGGTTGAGTTATGGTAGTCGTTAAGTTGACTTATGATAGTAGTACAGGTTGAGTTATGGCGGTAGTTGAGTTGACTTATGATAGTAGTACAGGTTGAGTTATGGTAGTAGTTAAGTTGACTTATGATAGTAGTACAGGTTGAGTTATGGTAGTAGGTTGTAGTTAAGTTGACTTATGATAGTAGTACAGGTTGAGTTATGGTAGTAGTTAAGTTGACTTATGATAGTAGTACAGGTTGAGTTATGGTAGTAGTTAAGTTGACTTATGATAGTAGTACAGGTTGAGTTATGGTAGTAGTTAAGTTGACTTATGATAGTAGTACAGGTTGAGTTATGGTAGTAGTTAAGTTGACTTATAATAGTAGTACAGGTTGAGTTGTGGTAGTAGTTAAGTTGACTTATGATAGTAGTACAGGTTGAGTTATGGTAGTAGTTAAGTTGACTTATGATAGTAGTACAGGTTGAGTTATGGTAGTAGTTAAGTTGACTAATGATAGTAGTACAAGTTGAGTTATGGTAGTAAAGTTAACTTATGATAGTAGTACAGGTTGAGTTATGGTAGTCGTTAAGTTGACTTATGATAGTAGTACAGGTTGAGTTATGGTATTAGTTAAGTTGACTTATGATAGTAGTACAGGTTGAGTTATGGTAGTCGTTAAGTTGACTTATGATAGTAGTACAGGTTGAGTTATGGTAGTAGTTAAGTTGACTTATGATAGTAGTACAGGTTGAGTTATGGTAGTAGTTAAGTTGACTTATGATAGTAGTACAGGTTGAGTTATGGTAGTAGTTAAGTTGACTTATGATAGTAGTACAGGTTGAATTATGGTAGTAGTTAAGTTGACTTATGATAGTAGTACAGGTTGAGTTATGGTCGTAGTTAAGTTGACTTATGATAGTAGTACAGGTTGAGTTATGGTAGTAGTTAAGTTGACTTATGATAGTAGTACAGGTTGAGTTATGGTAGTAGTTAAGTTGACTTATGATAGTAGTACAGGTTGAGTTATGGTAGTCGTTAAGTTGACTTATGATAGTAGTACAGGTTGAGTTATGGTAGTAGTTAAGTTGACTTATGATAGTAGTACAGGTTGAGTTATGGTAGTCGTTAAGTTGACTTATGATAGTAGTACAGGTTGAGTTATGGTAGTAGTTAAGTTGACTTATGATAGTAGTACAGGTTGAGTTATGGTAGTAGTTAAGTTGACTTATGATAGTAGTACAGGTTGAGTTATGGTAGTAGTTAAGTTGACTTATGATAGTAGTACAGGTTGAATTATGGTAGTAGTTAAGTTGACTTATGATAGTAGTACAGGTTGAGTTATGGTCGTAGTTAAGTTGACTTATGATAGTAGTACAGGTTGAGTTATGGTAGTAGTTAAGTTGACTTATGATAGTAGTACAGGTTGAGTTATGGTAGTAAAGTTAACTTATGATAGTAGTACAGGTTGAGTTATGGTAGTCGTTAAGTTGACTTATGATAGTAGTACAGGTTGAGTTGTGGTAGTAGTTAAGTTGACTTATGATAGTAGTACAGGTTGAGTTATGGTAGTAGTTAAGTTGACTTATGATAGTAGTACAGGTTGAGTTATGGTAGTAGTTAAGTTGACTTATGATAGTAGTACAGGTTGAGTTATGGTAGTAGTTAAGTTGACTTATGATAGTAGTACAGGTTGAGTTATGGTCGTAGTTAAGTTGACTTATGATAGTAGTACAGGTTGAGTTATGGTAGTAGTTAAGTTGACTTATGATAGTAGTACAGGTTGAGTTATGGTAGTAGTTAAGTTGACTTATGATAGTAGTACAGGTTGAGTTATGGTAGTAAAGTTAACTTATGATAGTAGTACAGGTTGAGTTATGGTAGTCGTTAAGTTGACTTATGATAGTAGTACAGGTTGAGTTATGGTAGTAGTTAAGTTGACTTATGATAGTAGTACAGTTTGAGTTATGGTCGTAGTTAAGTTGACTTATGATAGTAGTACAGGTTGAGTTATGGTAGTAGTTAAGTTGACTTATGATAGTAGTACAGGTTGAGTTATGGTAGTAGTTAAGTTGACTTATGATAGTAGTACAGGTTGAGTTATGGTAGTAAAGTTAACTTATGATAGTAGTACAGGTTGAGTTATGGTAGTCGTTAAGTTGACTTATGATAGTAGTACAGGTTGAGTTATGGTAGTAGTTAAGTTGACTTATGATAGTAGTACATGTTGAGTTATGGTAGTAGTTAAGTTGACTTATGATAGTAGTACATGTTGAGTTATGGTAGTAGTTAAGTTGACTTATGATAGTAGTACATGTTGAGTTGTAGTAGCGTGCAAATGATTCAATGTCCAGTACTGTGGAAATATGTTTGGATATGACAATCAGTTTATTTTTGGCTATCAAACTGAAATGACATGTAGGCTGTAGAACATAAAGTATGCTGACCTTGACTTGGATGCAACATTGTCACAGCAGTGAGACCTGACCACACACAGCAAGCTTGTAAACAGTTTGTGTCCTCCATGCAGTCGCCCCTCCAGTGTTCCCACCTGAACCCAATTAAATGACGTTACCATAGCAACCGCACCATAGCAACGGTCCCATCCCTGTCAACATCTCCTGGTTCTCAAGAGGAAGTGGGCGGAGCAATCTGCCGAAAAGGAAATTCAGCATCAACTGAGGCCAGCAATCAATTACAGAAAACTAAATAAAAACTAAATAAACAAATAAAGAAATTTGGCTCCAACAGAATGCAAAGTAAATATCTGTGGGATGATGTACAATATTAGCTTTTTACTGACACTCTGAACTTTGATTGATACTGATGCAGTTTTGGGGATGTTTCAAAAGAATACATATATTAAAAAAAAATTGAAACCCATTAATGGGAATTTTTGTTTTATCCACAAATGTCTGTTTGTGAAAAAAACAAAAACAAAAGAAATCCTTCCTCAAACAATTCAGCCATTTTCTCTCACTTTTATATTGCATAAAGGTCTGGGGACATACATATAAAACAATCACAACACAATCATCATAATACAGAGTAATAACGGTAATGAATAAAATAGATTATAGAGACCCAACAAATGATTCAAAGAGACACATATTTTAAAATTGTATAAAAGACAACTGTTTAAATGATGTATAAAGTAAATAATAATATGCTTCCTGAAGTGGTCCAGAAGATGTTTCAGATGTGAACCAGTACATATGTATAACATATAAAGGTGATAATCTATGGGATTGTTAACAATTACAAATACAAATATGTCACACTTCAATATTTCAAACTATCCAATCTATAAATGTAGAAGCATATTAAACAGATTGTTAGACAAACAACAATGTCACACATGTTATATGTGCTGATGTTGTTAGAAAGTCAAAATGAAAGTCTGGACAGTTTATTTCAAATCCTGCAGTTTCATTTGCTGCTGCTGTTCTCACCAGCACACTTGTGTTTCTTACACTGGTACTTAGAAGACAATCTTTCACCACACACACTGCAACTCAACACTTTCTCTCCTGGGTGTCTTCTCATGTGTCTTACAAGGGTCGATCGGTCACAAAAGCTTCTGTTGCAGATTGAACAGGAATGTGATTTTTCACCAGTGTGTGTTCTCATGTGTACTTTCACATCTTGACTTTGTGTAAAACCTTTACCACAGATTGAACAGGAAAAAGGTTTTTCACCAGTGTGTATTCTCATGTGTCTTTTCAATTTGTTACTGTGTGCAAAACCTTTACCACAGGTTGAACAGGAAAGAGGTTTTTCACCAGTGTGTGTTCTCATGTGTACCTTCAAACTCTGACTTCTTGTAAAACCTTTACCACAGGTTGAACAGGAAAAAGTTTTTTCAAAAGTGTGTGTTCTAATGTGTTCTTTCAAACTCTGACTGAGTGTAAAACCTTTACCACAGGTTGAACAGGAAAAAGGTTTTTCAGCAGTGTGTATTCTCATGTGTCTTTTCAAACTCTGACTTTTTGTAAAACCTTTACCACAGGTTGAACAGGAAAAAGGTTTTTCACCAGTGTGTGTTCTCATGTGTACTTTCAAACTCTGACTTCGTGTAAAACTTTTACCACAGGTTGAACAGGAAAAAGGTTTTTCACCAGTGTGTGTACTCATGTGTTCTTTAAAACTCTGACTTCGTGTAAAACTTTTACCACAGGTTGAACAGGAAAAAGGTTTTTCACCAGTGTGTGTACTCATGTGTTCTTTAAAACTCTGACTTCGTATAAAACTTTTACCACAGGTTGAACAGGAAAAAGGTTTTTCACCAGTGTGTATTTTCATGTGTCTTTTCAAACTCTGACTTTTTGTAAAACCTTTACCACAGGTTGAACAGGAAAAAGGTTTTTCACCAGTGTGTGTACTCATGTGTTCTTTAAAACTCTGACTTCGTGTAAAACTTTTACCACATGTTGAACGGGAAAAAGGGTTTTGACCAGTGTGTGTTTTCTTGTGTCTTTTCAAATTGTTTCTGTGTGCAAAACCTTTACCACAGATTGAACAAGAAAAAGTTTTTTCTCCAGTGTGTGTTCTCATGTGTCTTTTCAAAAGGTGACTTTGTGCAAAACCTTTACTACAGAGTGAACAAGAAAAAGGTTTTTCTCCAGTGTGTGTTCTCATGTGTCTTTTCAGAGAACTATGGTATTTAAAGGTTTTGTGAGAGTGAGAAGATGTGAAGTGAGTGTTGTCAGTGTGACATGTCTTATCATCTTTAGAGTCTTCATCATCAGTGTCAGGAGAGTGTGACGTTGTGTCCTCACTATCTGATAGTGGAGCTAAGAGCTTGTCTGCTTGTGATCCTCCACAGTGGTCTCCATCAGCTTCTGTTGTCATGTGTTGTGTTGAGCTGCTGCTTGGAGGCTCCCCCCCTCCCCTCTCCTCACTTTCACCTTTCACCTCATCATCTTCACTCTTCACAGGGACACCAGTCACTGGGAACTCCTCCAACCATTTAGGCTGACTGATGCCCTCTTCCTCCTCTTCCTCTTTAATGTGCGGCGCCTCTTGGTCCTCCTCTTCCTCTTTAAAGTAGGGAGTCAGTGGGTCCTCCTCTTCCTTTTTAATGAGAGGTGTCAGCGGGTTCTCTTGCTCCTTAAAGTGAGGGGTCAGTAGGTCTTCCTCTTCCTTTTTGATGTGTAAGATGAGTGGGTCCTCCGCTTGCCCTTTAATGTGAAGGGTCAGTTTAACATTATGGGTCTGTGGCGTCGCGTCTTCCTCTTTAATGTGGGGGGGCTGTGGCTCCTCTCCTCCCTCTTTGATGTGTTGGGAATTTGGTACCTCTTCTTCCTCGTGTATGTTGGAGGACTGTGGTTCCTCCTCCTGCTCATGAGGAAGATGTTCTTTTTTTAAGTCTGCGGAACAGGAGAAAACAAACATTCTTGATAAAAGTCCAGCTTTGCTCAATCACATGAGACATTGTCCTACACCAAGAAATTATTTCACAATCTCATCAGTTTCCCCTCACAGCAGTCAGGGTACTTCCAGCTGACACATGAAGAAGACATTCAGGGGAAAGCCTTCCCAGGCCAACATCCAATCCACCTTATTCATATAAAAACATCCTAAAAGTCATTCCTGCAATCCTTAATGGTAGACGCCATACATAAAAGTGTGCTGTTGTCCCTCTGAATAAGTCATACACACACAGGAAATAATGTACCACATGCCAGCCTCCACACAGTAGTACTAGTGATGAGCTCCCCCTGCTGGTGGACAATAATTAGTCATTTTCACATTCATCTTTAGAGACATGTCTGTTATAAAAGAAGCATGAGCACAGTCAACATGTTGGCCAAGAAAGATGACATCTGTTTTGCTTTCATTTAGATAGTGTCACCACAGTTAAACTGGGAAGAAGTAATCAGATTACTGACAACACCTTCAAAAGATCATTTGTTTACCTTATTAATAATAACAATAATGGATTATATTAATTTAGTGCATTTCTAGACACTCAAATTGCGTTAGAGTGAGAACTGAGAAGGCATCATTCATGCAGTCCACACATTCAATCAAAATCAGAATCAGACAGACCGTATTTCCTTGAATTGCCGCCGGGTATATAGTATGCACCTGCCTAGAATTACTGCCGGGTCAAACTCGTTTCGCAAACTAATTAGCGCGTGCTTAGCACTACCGCCGGCTCAGGATTAAAGCCGGGTCAAACTCGTTTCGCCAAATAATTAGCATATGCCTACAATTCCCGCCGGGTCAAACTCGTCACGTCACGAGTGACACTTCACCTGTCATCATTTCCAAAATGGAGGAATCGCATAAAGGGAAGAAGATTAAGAGCTATTCAGTAGGATTTAAGGTCCAAGTTATTGAATATGCTAAAAAGAACAGTAAGCAGCTATGTTTTATTAATATACCGTAGCTGCGTGTGTCAAATATGAGTCATTAAATGACTCCCGCCTCCTGGTGATAGAGGGCGCTAGTGATCCTCCTTGCGACTACTCGGCTGCAGAAGAAGTGACAACAAGCAGCAAGAGTGAGCAGCGTGTGTTTATTTTTTCCTCTCGCTTGCACTTTTAACATGGAGGATTACATATTTAAAATAAAACAGTTTTCTAAACTGGACTTTCAATCGAAGCAGGAGGTAATAATGGAAGATCTCCATCGAGACAGAGAGACTTTTAAAACTGAAGAAAGATAAGGAAGACTTCTATAAACAAGTTATCGATGCTTTTGATCAGAAGGAGCTGCGCAGGGACTTCATTTAAAAGTAAAGGTAAGACCATAAAAACTTTTTTTTATTAAATGTGCTTTTCATGATGTATCCTTACATCACACTCAATTTTTTAAGCGCAGGCCTAAATACACCGCATGCCTTTGGTAAGTGCCAGAGTGAGAAGAGGTTTTACATTAATTAGCGCCCCGGCGGCAATTCAAGGAAATACGGTACTTTATTAATCCCCAAGGGGAAGTTAAAACTTTCAGCAATATGGTAAGCTACATTTAATAATAATAATAATAATAATAATAATAAGTAGATGAGGCAATTGTTCAAGGAATTGTGTGTGAATGCAGACAATTCTCACAAGACCACAACTCTTCTTCTCTCACCTTCCCAAAGTAATAATCTAGTCAATAATCACTGAACTTCACAAAAAAATAAGGCATATTATATCAACAATGACTTTTTTTCAAGATGGCGCCCCCCGTGACTGACGTCTTTGCGTCGTCCTCCTGACAACATTTACGTTTTTTATTTATTATGCAAACCCCGTTTCCATATGAGTTGGGAAATTGTGTTAGATGTAAATATAAACAGAATACAATGATTTGCAAATCCTTTTCAACCCATATTCAGTTGAATGCGCTACAAAGACAAAATATTTGATGTTCAAACTCATAAACTTTTTTTTGTTGTTGCAAATAATAATTACAATTTCATGGCTGCAACGCGTGCCTAAGTAGTTGGGAAAGGGCATGTTCACCACTGTGTTACATCACCTTTTCTTTTAACAACACTCAATAAACGTTTGGGAACTGAGGAAACTAATTGTTGAAGCTTTGAAAGTGGAATTCTTTCCCATTCTAGTTTTATGTAGAGCTTCAGTCCTTCAACAGTCCGGGGTCTTCCATCCATCCATTTTCCAACGCTTATTCCCTTTTGGGGTCGCTGGCATCCATCTCAGCCACAATCGGGCAGAAGGCGGGATACACCCCGGACAAGTCTCCATCTCATCACAGGGCCAACACAGATAGACAGACAACATTCACACTCACATTCACACACTAGGGCCAATTTAGTGTTGCCAATCAACCTATCCCCAGGTGCATGTCTTTGGAAGTGGGAGGAAGCCGGAGTACCCGGAGGGAACCCACGCATTCACGGGGAGAACATGCAAACCCAAGACTACAGGACCTCCGTATTGTGAGGCAGACACACTAACCCTTCTGCCACCGTGAAGCCCAGTCCGGGGTCTTGTTGTCGTATTTTACGCTTCATAATGCGCCACACATTTTCCATGGGAGACATGTCTGGACTGCAGGTAGGCCAGTCTAGTACATGCACTATTTCACTACAAAGCCACGCTGTTGTAACACGTGGCTTGGCATTGTTTGGCTGAAATAAGCAGGGGCATCTATGATAACGTTGCTTGGATGACAACATATGATGCTCCAAAACCTGTATGGACCATTCAGCATTAATGGTGCCTTCACAGATGTGTAAGTTACCCATGCCTTGGGCACTAATGCACCCCCATACCATCACACATGTGTAAGTTACCCATGTCTTGTTCACTAATACACCCCCATACCATCACACATGTGTAAGTTACCCATGTCTTGTTCACTAATACACCCCCATACCATCACACATGTGTAAGTTACCCATGTCTTGTTCACTAATACACCCCCATACCATCACACATGTGTAAGTTACCCATGTCTTGGGCACTAATGCACCCCCATACCATCACAGATGTGTAAGTTACCCATGCCTTGGGCACTAATACACCCCCATACCATCACACATGTGTAAGTTACCCATGCCTTGGGCACTAATACACCCCCATACCATCACACATGTGTAAGTTACCCATGCCTTGGGCACTAATACACCCCCATACCATCACAGATGTGTAAGTTACCCATGTCTTGGGCACTAATGCACCCCCATACCATCACAGATGTGTAAGTTACCCATGCCTTGGGCACTAATACACCCCCATACCATCACACATGTGTAAGTTACCCATGCCTTGGGCACTAATACACCCCCATACCATCACAGATGTGTAAGTTACCCATGTCTTGGGCACTAATGCACCCCCATACCATCACAGATGTGTAAGTTACCCATGCCTTGTTCACTAATACACCCCCATACCATCACACATGTGTAAGTTACCCATGTCTTGGGCACTAATGCACCCCCATACCATCACAGATGTGTAAGTTACCCATGCCTTGGGCACTAATACACCCCCATACCATCACACATGTGTAAGTTACCCATGTCTTGTTCACTAATACACCCCCATACCATCACACATGTGTAAGTTACCCATGTCTTGTTCACTAATACACCCCCATACCATCACACATGTGTAAGTTACCCATGTCTTGGGCACTAATGCACCCCCATACCATCACAGATGTGTAAGTTACCCATGCCTTGGGCACTAATACACCCCCATACCATCACACATGTGTAAGTTACCCATGCCTTGGGCACTAATACACCCCCATACCATCACACATGTGTAAGTTACCCATGCCTTGGGCACTAATACACCCCCATACCATCACAGATGTGTAAGTTACCCATGTCTTGGGCACTAATGCACCCCCATACCATCACAGATGTGTAAGTTACCCATGCCTTGGGCACTAATACACCCCCATACCATCACACATGTGTAAGTTACCCATGCCTTGGGCACTAATACACCCCCATACCATCACAGATGTGTAAGTTACCCATGTCTTGGGCACTAATGCACCCCCATACCATCACAGATGTGTAAGTTACCCATGCCTTGTTCACTAATACACCCCCATACCATCACACATGTGTAAGTTACCCATGTCTTGGGCACTAATGCACCCCCATACCATCACAGATGTGTAAGTTACCCATGCCTTGGGCACTAATACACCCCCATACCATCACACATGTGTAAGTTACCCATGCCTTGGGCACTAATACACCCCCATACCATCACAGATGTGTAAGTTACCCATGCCTTGGGCACTAATACACCCCCATACCATCACACATGTGTAAGTTACCCATGCCTTGGGCACTAATGCACCCCCATACCATCACACATGTGTAAGTTACCCATGCCTTGGGCACTAATACACCCCCATACCATCACACATGTGTAAGTTACCCATGCCTTGGGCACTAATACACCCCCATACCATCACAGATGTGTAAGTTACCCATGCATTGGACACTAATACACCCCCATACCATCACACATGCTAGCTTTTGAACTGTGCGCCTAGAACAATCCGGATGGTTATTTTCCTCTTTGTTCCGGAGTACACCACATCTACAGTTTCCAAATATAATTTGAAATGAGGACTCGTCAGACCACAGAACACTTTTCCACTTTGCATCAGTCCATCTTAGATGAGCTCGGGCCCAGCCAAGCCGGCGGTGTTTCAGGGTGTTGTTGGTAAATGGGTTTGGCTTTGCATAGTAGAGTTTTAACTTGCACTTACAGATGTAGCGACCAACTGTAGTTACTGACTATGGTTTTATGAAGTGTTCCTGAGCCCCTGTGGTGATATCCTTTACACACTGATGTCAGTTTTTGATGCAGTACCGCCTAAGGCAGGAGTAGGGAACCTATGGCTCTAGAGCCAGATGTGGCTCTTTTGATGACTGCACCTGGCTCTCAGATAAATCTTAGCTGACATTGCTAAACATGGTAAGTAATGAATAATTCTGCCGGTAATCATAGTGTCAAAAATAACGTTCAAAATATAAAAGATTTTCATGCATTTTAATCCATCCATCCGGTTTCTACCGCACCTGTTCAAGAAGTCGCATTAATGGTAAGAAGTATTTTATTTATTGTTGGTTAGCTTCAGAATAACAATGTTATTAAAAAGAATAAGAGACTTATTATACTCAAAAAATGTTGGACTTACCAAAAAATGAATGCATCATCATCATTTATTGTTATTCCTTTCATTAAAATGCATATATACAAGCCACGTACAATTGACACTTTCATTGTTTTTTTTGTTTCTTATACATTTCCATGATCAGAAAGGAGCAGATGGAAGAATAATATTCTTATATTTATCTGCCCCCCTTTTTAACACAAATTATTTTCGATGACTTTATAACTGTTCCCTCCAACAACACCCGAACTCCAACATACTTTTCAATTGTCCTTTAAGTATTTTCACAATGACACGTTCAATCTAAATCAAAATTCAGTTTGATATAATTCCAGTTTTCTCTTTTTGTAACTCTTTTTAAAAACAAAGGTATTCTCACAGCTTTTTAAGTCTTTGTTTAGAGAATATCATGCTTTCACACCAACAACAGACAAGCACATTTGTTTCAAATTTGTTGGCACTCTTGGATGTTTAAAGTCATACGGCCTTCTGTGGTTCTCATCTTCAGATGTGAACACATAACTTTTGTACGTCCTTTGGAAGAATTGTATTTCTCGCTTTGAACAGCATTAATAGACTATTCAATTCTACAATGTCTTTTAGTTTTAGTAATTGTGACCTAATGAAGTGGTTTTGTGTGGTCGCTATATCGTACTTTAAAAATTATACAAATTGCTCGTTTCTGTGAAATAAAAGCATTATGTTGCTATGATATGTATTTCCCAATATTTCTGCACAATAATTGAAATAAGATAGAATATTCAGTATTCAGTCTTAAAAAAAATATTATATGGCTCTTATGGAAATACTTTTTAAAATATTTGGCTTGTATGGCTCTCTCAGCTAAAAAGGTTCCCGACCCCTGGCCTAAGGGATCAAAGGTCCGTAATATCATCGCTTATGTGCAGTGATTTCCCCAGACTCTCTGAACCCTTTGATGATTTTACGGACCGTAGATGGTAAAACCCTAAATTCCTTGCATTAGCCTGTTGAGAAATGTTGTTCTAAAACTGTTCGACAATTTGCTTACAAAATGATGACACTCTACCAATCCTTGTTTGTGAATTACTTAACATTTCACGGAAACTGCTTTTATACCCAATCATGGCACCCACCTGTTCCCAATGAGCCTGCACACCTGTGGGATGTTCCAAATAAGTGTTTGATGAGCATTCCTCTACTTAATCCGTATTCATTGCCACCTTTCCCAACTTCTTTGTCATGTGTTGCTGGCATCAAATTCTAAAGGTAATGATTATTTGCAAAAAAAAAAAAAAGTTTATCAGTTTGAACATCAAATATGTTGTCTTAGTAGCATATTCAACTGAATATGGGTTGAAAATGATTTGCAAATCATTGTATTCCGTTTATATTTACATCTAACACAATTTCCCAACTCATATGGAAACGGGGTTTGTAGTACTAATTTGCATCCTAAATGCAAAGTTTTTGCATGCAACAGTGAGATATAACAGAGATGCACTTCTGGACATCGGAAAACCTCACCACGAGCTCACTTATAGTCTGACGGACTTCAACTTTCTGCTACGACGAGAGCCAGCTAACCACAAAACAACCACAACAAGACGGCGGGGCTACATGCTAGGCTAAAGGCTAGAGCAGTGGTTCCCAAAGTGGGCGGTACCGCCCCCCTGGAGGCGGTGGAAAGATCTGGGGGGGCGGTGAGGAAGAAGGGGGCGGCAGTCCGAAGTCGAAGTCAGAAGTTCGAACGTTGGTTTGACGATTTGTACACAACACGTGCAGCAGGACGAGTCAGTGGACGACGCATCAGGGTCCGGTTACCACACGCCGCTCTGGCCCAGTCAGATCCGACAGCATAGACTACAAAAGCAAAAGCTCAGGTTTGTAATTTCAAGCTTGTAATGTTCAGAATTTTATCTTATAATAAAAACCGCATTCTGGCGGTCAACATCATCTTGAGTTCAAGTCAACATGAAATTGGGGACTCGCCAGAACGCGCCGTGTTGTGTTGTGTTGAGCTGGTTAGGGTGGTGCATTCACTGATATATATTGTTACCAATATATTGTGTGTATTGTACACACCTGGATGAACTGCACAGAGACATGTCTGAGAGATTTGAAGACATTTTATTGCTTGAAATACCAGACTGGGTGATCAATCCATTCCTAAATGTCGACGGTGAAGAAACTGGAGTGGCAGAGGAACAACTGATTTCAATTCAAAATGACATTGAGCTAAGGCCAAAGTTCAAAAAGTCATATCAAGATTTTTGGTTACAAAAAAAAATCTCTGACTGCTATCAAGTGCTGTGGAACAAGGTCAAGATGTACTTTATTGCCTTCCCAACATCATATTTAGTAGAACGGGGTTTCAGTGCAGTCGCCTTGCTTCTTTCCAAGCAAAGAAACCGACTGAAAATGACTGACCGCGGGGATCTACGACTTCTTCTTAGTGAGTTCCAGCCTGATGTTGAGAAGCTTATGTCCCTGCACCAAGCACATCCATCCCATTAATATTAAGTGTGAGACGATGAAGGTTACTGGTGGAATGTTTATTTACCATTCTATGTTGCTGAAACAGTTAAAACTGCTAAAAAATAAACTGGTTTACTAAATTGGGTTTTATTTGTGAAATACACATTTGTGTTTAACCTTTCTCTTTTCAAATTGCAGCATACCAAATATCAAGAAAGAGGTGTTTGTTTCCATATGTGTCTGTGGGGGTGGGCGCTAGGAATTCACTGGGGAGCCAAGGGGGCGCCAGCCTGCAAAAGTTTGGGAACAATTGGGCTAGAGCTACACAACCACCACTACCTAGCCTGCTGCTAGCTAACGTGCGCTCACTCGACAACAAGCTGGATGAGCTGAGAACCAGGAATCGGAAACCTGGCTTTCGGACAGCATCCCAGACTCTGCTATCCAGCTAACAACGCACTCAGTTTACCGTGGAGACCGGACAAAGGCTTCAAGAAAGGCGAGAGGCGACGGGGTCTGTGTTTACGTGAGTAACAGCTGGTGCTCGGACGTACAGGTGGTTGAAAGACACTGCTCGGACAACATTGAGTTGTTGATGGTGAAATGCAGACCTTTTTACCTGCCAAGGGAGTTCAGTGCAGTGTTTATACTGTTTGTTTACATCCCGCCACGGGCGGACTCCACTACAGCGCTAAAGCTGCTGCATGACGTCATCAGTAAACAAGAGACCCCACACCCTGATGCTGCGTTCACGGTAGCTGGGGATTTTAACCACCTAAAGAGTGTCCTCCCAAAATACCATCAATATGTGAACTTTACTACGAGGGAGATAAACACCCTGGACCAGGTGTACTGCAACGTGAGGGGAGCCTACAAGGCTGTACCCAGACCACACTTTGGACTATCTGATCATATCTCAGCTTTTCTATATCCAGCGTACAGACCGCGTCTCAAGCAAGCCCCCCCCAGTGTGTAAAACTGTTCAAGTTTGGAATGAAGACACTGAACTAGTGCTTCAGGACTGCTTTGGGAGTACAGGCTGGGACATGTTCAAAACTGCTGCTCAGAGGGATGATGGTACTGTGTATTTAGAGCAGGGGTAGGGAACCTATGGCTCTAGAGCCAGATGTGGCTATTTTGATGACTGCATCTGGCTCTTAGATAAATCTTAGCTGACATTGCTTAACATGATAAGTAATGAATAATTCCGCTGGTAATCACAGTGTTAAAAATAACGTTCAAAATATAAAACATTCTCATACCAAAGTATTGCAAGATCTCGCAAAACATCCATCTCCCTTTAGGGGCTCCGTATGATTGTAAACAGAATAGAGGACCAATATTCCAGGCAGATTTTAAGAATTTAAAATCAACAAAATAATCATACCTGTCATTTGCATTTGAATATATGGGTCAGTTCTAAGGAATATAAGGGATTGTCAACGTTTAACGATTTTACTTGTCTTTTTTCTCTGTCTTGTGCTGTGAATCTTTTAAAATCAGTATTAGGGGCGGCATGGCTCGGTTGATACAGTGGCTGTGCCAGCAACTTGAGGGTTGCAGGTTTGATCCCCGCTTCCGCCATCCTAGTCACTGTCATTGTGTCCTTGGGCAAGACACTTTACCCACCTGCTCGCAGTGCCCGCCCACACTGGTTTAAATGTAACTTAGATAATGAGTTTCACTATGTAAAGCGCTTTGAGTCACTAGAGAAAAGCGCTAAATAAATATAATTCTCTTCACTTCACTTCATACATTTTAATCCATTCATCTGTTTTCTACCGCACCTGTTCAAGAAGTCGCATTAATGGTAAGAAGCATTTTATTCATCATCGGTGAGCTTCCGAATGAAACTTTTATTAAAAAAGAATAAGAGACTTATTGTGTGAAGATCTGTCACTTCATTTCTGTTCGTGCTTCTTTGTTTTGTATTTACTTTCCATCAGTGCTCTTATTTTGTTTCCATTTCCTGTTTGTACCGCTGAGCGCTGTGTTTTTTCCCCTTACCTGCTGTTGGTTGGCCGCCGGTACACACCTGCTGCCAATCAGCATGTTTCTATTTCTGCTTGTCTTGCGCGTTCCTCATCTTACCTGTTCTTCGCTCTCCTGGTTCCTGCATCTTGGTGCCACTACTACTGCTGCCATGCGAGTTTGTGACATATTATACTCTATAAATGTTGATCTTACTTAATAATGCAGACATTTTGTTGTATCCAGTGTTAAAAAATATTATATGGCTCTCACGGAAATACATTTTAAAATATTTGGCTTAAATGGCTCTCTCAGCCAAAAAGGTTCCCGACCCCTGACATAGAGGAACATGCTTCCGGTGTAACTGGCTACATCAGTACGTGTGTGGAAAACATTGTTCCCCAAAAACAATACAAGATATACCCAAACCAAAAACCCTGGATTAATGTTCGGTCCAAGCTACATGCCCGCTCCACTGCATTTGTCTCAGGCAACGCTGAGGACTAGAATAAGGCCAGATATGACCTGTGTAAATCCATCAGCGAGGCCAAGGGACAATGCAGACAAAAGCTGGAGGGATTCCACTTCAACACAGATTCCCGGCGCATGTGGCAAGGCCTGCAACACATCACAGACTACAAGCAGGGGAGCAGGGGGGTCACAAACAGCCAACAATCACTGCCAGATGAGCTGAATGAGTTCTACGCCCGCTTCGAGGTCCTCAACACCAACTAACAGAGAGGGGTTCTGACCACGGAGCCCACGCAGGACCCACCGCTCACTGTGACAACAGCAGAGGTACGTACAGTTCTGAAGAAAACAAACCCACGGAAGGCAGTCGGCCCAGACAACATCCCTGGCCAGGCCCTCAGGGTGTGTTCATCAGAGCTGGCTGACGTACTTGCTGACATATACAACTTGTCACTAACACAAGCTGTTGTGCCCACCTGCTTCAAGACCACCACCATCGTGCCCCTGCCAAAGAAAAACACTGTGACCTGTCTGTTGCACTCACCCCAATAGTGATGAAGTGCTTCGAGAGGATAGTCATGTCACACATCAAGAAGACCATCCCAGACACACTGGACCCTCTACAGCAGGGGTCACCAACCTTTTTGAAACCAAGAGCTACTTCTTGGGTACTGATTAATGCGAAGGGCTACCAGTTTGATACATACTTAAATAAATTGCCACAAATAGACAATTTGCTCAATTAACCTTTAATAGATAAATCTATGTATGTATATATATATATATATATATATATATATATATATATATATATGTATAAATGGGTATTTCTGTCAGTTATTCCGTCCTAACTTTTTTTTCCTTTTACGGAAGGTTTTTTTGTAGAGAATAAATGATGAAAAAACACTTAATTGAACGGTTTAAAAGAAGAGAAAACACGAAAAAAATGAAAATTAAATTTTGAAACATTGTTTATCTTCAATTTCGACTCTTTAAAATTCAAAATTCAAACAAAAAAAAGGAAGAGAAAAACTAGCTAATTTGAATCTTTTTGAAAAAATTAAAAAAATTATTTATGTAACATCATTAGTCATTTTTCCTGATTAATATTAATTTTAGAGTTTTGATGACATGTTTTGAATAGGTTAAAATTCAATCTGCACTTTGTTAGAATATATAACAAATTGGACCAAGCTATATATCTAACTAAGACAAATCGTTATTTCTTCTAGATTTTCTAGATCAAACATTTTAAAAGAAATTCAAAAGAATTTGAAATTAGGTTATAAAATTGATTCTACAGATTTTCTAGATTTGCCAGAATCATTTTTTTGAATTTTAATCATAAGTTTGAAGAAATATTTCACAAATATTCTTCGTCGAAAAAACAGAAGCTAAAATGAAGAATTAAATTAAAATGTATTTATTATTCCTATTTTCTTTCTTTCTTTCTTTAGTTTATTTCGAACATGAATATTTACAACACAATACAATACAGACAATAAAAATTATTTACAATAAAAAAAAAAATACTTGAACATTTATTTAAATTGTCAGGAAAGAAGAGGAAGGAATTTAAAAGGTAAAAAGGTGAATGTGTTTAAAAATCCTAAAATCAATTTTAAGGTTGTATATTTTCTCTAGAATTGTCTTTCTGAAAGTTATAGGAAGCAAATAAAAAATAAAAATGAATGTATTTAAACAAGTGAAGACCAAGTCTTTAAAATATTTTCTTGGATTTTTTAAATTCTATTTGAGTTTTGTCTCTCTTAGAATTAAAAAGGTCAACCAAAGCGAGACCAGCTTGCTAGTAAATAAATACAATTTAGAAAATAGAGGCAGCTCACTGGTAAGTGCTGCTATTTGAGCTATTTTTCGAAAAGGCCAGCGGGCGACTTATCTGGTCCTTACAGGTGACCGGTGCCCGCGGTCACCGCGTTGGTGACCCCTGCTCTACAGTTTGTCTACCGGCAGAACCGGTCCACTGAGGTTGCAGTCAACCCTGTCATCCACACCACCCTCACCCACGTAGAGGGCAAGGACACCTATGCCAGGCTATTATTCATCGACTACAGCTCTACTTTTAACACGGTCATCCCACAAAAACTCAGTGCTAAACTCCTCACTGTTGGTCTGACACCAACTCTATGTGACTGGGTCCTGAACTTTCTCACAAACCGGCCCCAGTCAATCAGAATCGGCAACCAGACATCAGGCACAAAGGTTCTAAGCATCGGGACCCCCCAAGGCTGCGTGCTGAGCCCCCTATTGTACACCCTCTTCACACACGACTGTGTGGGCTCCCAGAACAACACCCCTATCATCAAGCTTGCAGATGATACTACGGTCGTCGGACTGATCACCGGGGGATCTGAGGCAGTGTACAGAAGGGAGGTAGCGGAACTGGTGGCCTGGTGTCAGGATAATAATCTCTTCTTGAACACAGACAAGACCAAGGAGATGATTATTGACCCATGGAGAAGGAGTGCACAGTACACACCTCTGTACATAGGGGGGACAAAGGTGGACAGGGTGAAAACCTGTAAATTCCCCGGGACCCACATCAGCGAGGACCTCACCTGGGATCACAACACCCAACAAACAATAAAGAAAGCCCAGCAGCGACTGTACTTCCTAAGAAGGCTGAGAAAATTTGGCATGCCACCAAAAATTCTCAGCAACTTCTATAGAAGTACGGTTGAGAGGGTCCTTACCAGCTCAATCACGGTCTGGTATGGAAACTGCACTGCTAAGGCCAGGAAGGCACTCCAGCGAGTGATTAAAACTGCTCAGTACATATCAGGAGCAGCCTTCCCCTCACTACAGGACATGTACTCTACCAGGGCCACCAGGAGAGCACACATCATCATCAAGGACAGTACACAGTCTCTTCAGCCTCCTACCATCAGGCAGACCATACAGGAGCCTGAAATCCAGGACTACCAGACAGACAAACAGTTTCTTCCCACAGGCCATCAGGCTTGTGAATGCTAGCTCCCTCCAACTCCCCGTTTTTACTTTTGTCTTTTTGAACAAAAGACAGCTACCTTGACCACCCCCGAACTGTGAACCATCACTGTAGACACGTTTCACCGTTGATCACTAAAGACACTTTAACTGCTGCTGTGACCCAAGGTCACCTCCATATTTATACTGTTGACTGTCAATCAGAATGTGCCATAATGTTATGTTACTTACTGTGCCTTGTATATACATTTTTATTTTTAGCTAAGTACCGTGTGACTTGTTGAAGGGTGGACTAGCAAAGTAAGATTTTCATTGTACGACAAACTGTTTAACTGTGCATATGACAATAAACTATCTTGAATCAAAAAGTGATTTGATGTAATATTTTGATATTTACACATCGCATATTTACACACACGCATTTTACTAGAATACCCTTATGAGCATTACATATATCAATATCAAGTACCTACTGTACTGTTTACTTGTTGAAATACCTTTTTTAGAGCAAATATATGCCCAAATGGCCACTTTGTTGCTGCCAAAAATGTATTTTAAGTAATATTTTGATATTGACACATCTCATCTCTGCATATTTTACTAGAATACTCTTATGGACATTACATATATATATAAATAAAGTACCTACTGTACTGTATACTTGTAGAAATACCTTTTACAAAGCTAAAATATACCAAAACAACCACTCTGCTGCTGCCAAAATTTGATTTCAAGTAATATTTTGATACTGACAAATCTCATCTCTGCATAGTTTACTAAAATACCCTTATGAGCATTACATATATCAAAATCAAGTACCTACTGTACTGTTTACTTGTTGAAATACCATTTTTAGAGCAAATATCTACCTAAATGGCCACTTTACTGCTGCCAAAAATGTATTTTAAGTAATATTTTGATACTGACACATCTCATCTCTGCATATTTTACTAAATACTCTTATGGGCATGACATATATATAAATCAATTACCTACTGTATACTTGTAGAAATACCCTTTACAAAGCTAAAATATACCAAAACAACCACTTTACTGCTGCCAAAAATTGATTTCAAGTAATATTTTGATATTTACACATCTCATCTCGGCATATTGTACTGGAATACCCTTATGGGCATTACACATGTATAAACCTAGTACCTACTGTACTGTTTACTTGTTGAAATACCCCATTTAGAGCTAAAAACTACCCAATTTGCTACTTTACTGCGACCAATAATCGATTCCAGATAATATCAACAATAATAACAAAATTGTCAGAATAATTGTATATAAGTTATAAAACAACTTTGTTTTCCATTGAATTCAGGTCCCCTGCGAGAACACCCAAAACTGTCTTTCATCTTATCAAACAAAAGGCTTGTAAAACTCCACTATCTGCGATGGGATGCAACATGGAGGTGTCGGTTTCTTTGATCTATTGACAGCCACAGGAGACCTTTTCTTGACCCGAGAGCTACAAAGCGGAGAGGGAGCAGACCTGACGCAGCACAAGGCACCTTTTCTTTTAACTGTTTATGATCGAGTGCGACAGCCATTTACGACCCCCCTCCCTTTAGAAACATCTGCAGCTATGTAATCAGAAAAGGCCCAAAGGAAAGAGGACGCGTGGAACTCCCTCGTCAGAGCGTGGTGGGAAACTGTACGAAGTTGCAGCCCAGACGTTTCTCCTCATGAGCTAAATTGAATCCTGTCTGTGTTTGATTACTTTGCTCCTTGTCTTGTTTAATAGATGTCATCGGCAAAAATGTCAAAGCATATCTCTGAAACACAATATTATACCTTCTGAAAACGATAGCAAGAATATACCTACAAATTTCAGAAAACGTCACGAGCAAACACTTTGTTTAAAAAGTTTTTACTGCCTTTTTAGCCATTTCCTCATCGCAGCCACCCCCTCGTCTTCTCCCCCCCAGCCATGGTTGCAACCCCCTACTCCTCCACCAGACATTAGTCATCTTTGTGGACCAGGTCAGAGGTCAACTGAGGAAGCTGCATCCTAGAAACTATCTGGTGCGCACCAGAATCTATCTAGTGTGCACTATGTAATATTTAAGTACAGTCTTTTATTTTCCAATCAATTCATTTTGTAACATGAATTGATTAACGTGGACCCCGACTTAAACAAGTTGAAAAACTTATTCGGGTGTTCAATTGTACGGAATATGTACCGAACTGTGCAATCTACTAATAAAAGTATCAATCAATCATTCAATCAATTCCTACATGCAAACACAGTGTTACTGTTCAAACTGTGTGTAATGCAACAGTATTTAAAATTATTAAATATACTCGTTAAATAATGTGTCCTCCTTGTTTTTAATGAATAATTAAGGCCTACTATGCTACTGTATTTTAATGCTGTTCATGATGGTGGTACTTGGAAATCCAAGTATTTTCTGAGGTGGTACTTGGTTAAAAAAGTTTGACAACTACTGACGTAATGACATTGTAAACTAAATTGGCAGACACCTTTTTGTTTTACCTAAACGGCGTCTGCTCATACATCGCGCTTCCAACGAGATCCCGTCACCCCCCCCCGAGTAAAAAGGTTCCACAACTGTTCACGTTTTACCATCTCATCTTATTTTCCATCATGTGAATGTTGGAAGTGGAACTAAATATGATCTCTGAGAGGGGTACACATTATTACCAAAGCAGGGCCCCCGTCCACATATACCAGCGTTTCTCAAAGTGTGGGGCGGGCCCCACCTGTGGGGAATAGAGACATGACAGGTGGGGCGCGAGGAACGGGAGGGAATTTCACTTAAAAACATGTTTTCATTATTATATTCTTGCGGCGGCAATGACCAAGAAGAGCGCGGAGTTGGAATATAATTACAACACTTTATGTACATATTTATATCATATTTACATAATATGTAACTACAAGCTCCATTCACAGACAGAGTCCCACTGCTTTTATGAGCGGTCAAGCGAGTCAAAAGCCGAAAATGTTTTTTTTTTATTTGTGGCGGCCGTAATTCTTTCGTGGCGAGCCGCCACAAATAAATGAATGTGTGGGAAACCCTGACATGAATGTTACTTGATGTTCAATACATTTGAAAATGTTAAGCTTGGCATTAGTGAATTATATTTATATAGCGCTTTTCTCTAGTGACACACATAGTGAAACCCAATATCTAAGTTACATTTAAACCAGTGTGGGTGGCACTGGGAGCAGGTGGGTAAAGTGTCTTGCCCAAGGACACAACGGCAGTGACTAGGATGGCGGAAGCGGGAATCGAACCTGCAACCCTCAAGTTGCTGGCACGGCTGCTCTACCAACCGAGCTATGCCGCCCCATTAGCGTTCTGTTGTGGCGATGGGGGCAGGTGGGGCTTGAAAACTCCCCCTTGTCCAAAGTGGGGGATGACAAAAAAAGTTTGAGAACCACTGACGTATACAATACTACTACATATCTGATGAAAAACAACATTATTTTAGTTTTTTTAATTATAAGTGTGCCAAATCACCTCTATTTGGACATTATCTAATGCAGGGGTGTCCAAAGTGCGGCCCGGGGGCCATTTGCGGCCCGCAGCTAATCGTTTACCCATCCGCCACACATTCTGCAAAAATTGCAAAATTGATAGTATTGCAAAAATTCAAAAACACATTTAAAAAAAGTGGAATGAGGTGAAATATAATGAGAAAACGTGGCAATGTTGACACAAAGCTGCCATGCAAGCAGTTTTTTTTTTTCCTTGTGTCTTTATTTTTTTTTTTTTCCATGTTTTATGTAGAAAAATATTCCATATGTTGTGTGGTTGCCATATAAAAAGATCAAAATTTGGACAAAAGAACATAAAATAAACAAAATAATAGTTCAAACTTAAAATCGACAGATATATCCGAAGTTTATCTTTAAATTTAAGTGTTAAAAGTAAAAAAAAATAAATCTAATAAAAATGAATCACTTTATGAGTGGGGAACCTTTCGGATCTCAAATATATTTAGTAGGATTTTATTTAACTTTTCACTGTGATTACTCAAAAATAATAAATAATTAAAATCAATGATGTCCTGCATTATTGATCTTTGAGGGCTTGAATTGCTAAATAAAGGAACTCTCCTGAAGGAATCAATAAAGTACTATCTATCTATCTAAATACTGCATATTTCAGTTTTACGATGAAAAAACAAGTTGTCTTTGACTGAAAAGGCACAAAACCTTATTTGTTTTACTTTATATCAACCTCAAGTTGATATAGAGATTTACTGTAAGCATTAAATAAAAAAAAAATAATAATAATTTGACCTTTTTTTTTTAACATTTTAGTGACTGAGACCCTCTATGCTCCCCAGGAGCCCTAAGGATTAAAAAAAAATCCATATATTTCGTTATGGTTTGAAAATGAAATCAAAATGGCCCCTGCATGCTTACATTTTTCCGTGTTCGGCCCTCTGTGGAAAAAGTTTGGACACCCCTGATCTAATGGAAATGACTGCTGCAAACACGTCATGTTCATGATGAAATATAAAGTTAGTAAAAATGTGAGAGTAAGAAGTAAACAAACCTGTTCTGTGTAACACAACTTGAGGTTTCTTGAAAACAGCCTCCAATAGTTGACGTAGTCTCTCGTTCTCTTCTTTTGTACGAGAAAGTTCCTCTTTGTACTCTGCTATCGTTCTTTCACACATTTTCACACAACAAAGTTCCTCCTCATACTTTGCTATCGTTCTTTCGCACATTTTCACACAATCACAACACTTTACACTCACACTTGATCTTAACTAAGCGATGTGTTGATCAAATCCGCGTCTCTTTGTTAGCGGCTAACAAGCTAAGCTAACTAGCATGCTAAGCTAATTGGCGCGCTCAAACAACTATTAAGCTAAGCAGGCCTAATAATCTCCAAATTTGGCTGAGACGAGTGGAGTTTATCCTGACACGGAGGATGAATAAAGTGTAGTTAGTAGCGATGTGAGGAGATGTGCCGAGGCTTAGAAGCGTGTGTGGAGAAAAGGAGGACTTTGCCGCAAAGCGCATGTCTTCCAAGCATGCGTCCGTAGGGGCGGGGCCAAAGAGTCATAGTTGTGATGTTTTGGGCTAGGGAGTATAAGAACTACACTACCCAGCATGCAACAGTAGTGACGAGCATGCGCGGTAGCCCCGTGAAGTGGTGTCGTATGTCGCCATGCAGACAGCTAGAATGTGGTTATGAGCACGCTGTGTGAGTCAACGTTGAACACGCCTCGTCTGCATTTATTACAATTAGACAGACAACACAATAAATGCATTAAAAACAGTACTAGTTAATTATTCTCATACATACATGATTTAAAGTAAAATACGGTTTATATATTTGAAATATCATTTTTGATTGATTGGTTGATTGATGCTTGTATTAGTAGATTGCACAGTACAGTACATATTCCGTACAATTGACCACTAAATGGTAACACCCCAATAAGTTTTCAACTTGTTTAAGTCAGGGTCCATGTTAATCAATTCATGGTACAAATATATACTATCAGCATAATACAGTCATCACACAGGTTAATCATCATAGTATATACAATTAATTATTTATATTATTTACAATCCGGGGGGTGGGATGAGTAGCTTTGGTTGATATCAGTACTTCAGTCATCAACAATTGCATCAACAGAGAAATGTGGACATTGAAACAGTGTAGGTCTTATTTAGTAGGATATGTACAGCCAGCAGAGAACATAGTGAGTTCAGATAGCATAAGAACAAGTATGTACATTAGAACAGTGGTCCCCAACCACCGGGCCGCGGAAGAATTTTTTATAAAAAAAAAAAAATAATAATAATGTTTTTTTGTATTTTTTTTTTAAATCAACATAAAAACACAATATACACTTACAACTAGTGCACCAACCACAAAAAACTCCCTTTTTCATGACAAAACGTCCCTTTTTCATGACAAAGAAGAAAAAAAAAAAAAAGAAAAAAAAAAGGTTTGTCCCGGTGGGATTTCTCCATCAGTTGCTTGTCACTCCTGACAGCTCTTTCCGCAAGTCCATTCGACTTGGGAAACTCTGGGCTACTGGTGGTGTGGATGAAGTCCCGCTCCTCAGCATATTTCCTGAATTGCTCACACTTGTACTGTCTTACATTATCAGATAGCAGTGTGTGTGGTGTACCGTGCACTGAAAAATTTTATTTTCATTTTGGAAATTACAACTGTCGCTGTGATGTTTTGTAGAAGGTCAATTTCAAACCATCCAGAATAGGAATCCACTATCACCTGGTAGTGTTGTCCACGCCATTCAAAAATGTTTGTAGCAACTGTGACCACGGAAGGTCTGGAACTGGATGGAGATGAAGTGGTTCTTTCTGCTGATGTGGTTTTGTGCTGTTGCACACTGTGCAAAAAAGTAGTTCTTTAGTGATGTCTCGTGACATTGATGGCCAAAAGATGATACCTCTTGCTCTGCGTTTGGTTGCTTCAATGCCTGGGTGACCTTTGTGTACAATATTAATGTACTCTTTTGTAGTGACGTTGGAATGACTGCTTTCTGCCCTTTCATGACAATTCCATCTTCCACAGTGAGTTCGTCTCTGTAGGGGAAGAAAACTTCAATGGCAGGCTGCAGCTGAGTCTTTCTGGCAGGCCATCTACGCTGGATAACTACACTGAGTGTGCATTACTTCAACCTCCTCCATGTGCTTCTTGAGCTCTTCCAGGCGGGCTGTAGAAATGTAGCTCACAGACATGACGTCGAAAGAACCACTATCAGATGGGCTCTCACTGTCTGTTGCATTAGGGGCTCTTGAAAGAGTGTCAGCCAAGTACATGTGCTTTCCTTTTTTGTAGATTAGGCTTATGTCATAGCTTTGCAAGTGTAGCAGCATCCGCTGAAGACGGGCCGGGGCATTGTGAATTGGTTTCTTCAAGATAGTCCCCAACAGTTGGTGGTCAGTTTCTACTATGGTGGCCTTGCCATACACATAGTCTCTGAACTTGGTGCATGCAAACACAACAGCTAGAAGCTCCTTCTCAATTTGAGCGTATTGAGTTTCTGTTTCTGTAAGGGTGCGGGATGCAAAGGCTACTGGCCTTCCATTTTGCATGAGGCAGCTCCTAGTCCAAAGCATGACGCCTCACAGGTCAGCCTGACTGGCTCTTTGACATCTTAGTAGGCCAATACTGGTGGAAAGGAGAGACATGCTTTCAGGCGGTCGAAAGCATCTTGGTGTTGCTGGAACCAGCACCATGCGGTCTCTTTGTGAGTCAGCTTCCTCAGTGGCGTTGCGATGTCACTGAGGTTTGGAATGTGCTTGCCAAGATAGTTAACCATTCCCAGGAAACGTAGAAGTGAAGTGACATCTGTGGGGACTGGCATGTCTGTGATGGCAGCAGTTTTGGAGGGGTCAGCTTTCAAACCTTTACTTCTGAAGATATGACCAACATAGCATACTTGGTCAAGTCGAAATTTGCATTTCTGCATGTTGAGTTTGAGGTTTATTTCCTTCACACGTTCAAGCACCTTTTTTGGCTTCCGATGATGATGTCATCGACAATGACTGAGCATGGATATCCAGCAAAGAGCTGATCCATTGTGCGCTGGAATACTCCGCTTGCTGAGTTAATGCCGAAAGGCATGCAAAGGAATCAGTAACGTCCAAAAGGAGTACTGAATGTTGTCTTCATTGAGGACTTCTTGTTCAGGCGGATCTGCCAGAATGAATTTTTTGCATCTAGCACTGAAAACATTTGTGCTGCTACCTCCTCCACACTTCTCATGGGGTGGTGGGGCCGTTTTAGTGCTTCATTTAAAGGCCTACTGAAAGCCACTACTACCCACCACACAGTCTGATAGTTTATATATCAATGATGAAATATTAACATTGCAACACATGCCAATATGGCCTTTTTAGTTTACTAAATTGCAATTTTAAATTTCCCGGGAGTTTCGTCTTCGAAACGTTGTGTAATGATGACGTGTACGCAAGACGTCACAGGTTTTTAGGAAGTATGAGCGCTGCACACACACACACAGCTAAAAGTCGTCTGCTTTAACGGCATAATTATACAGTTTTTTGGACATCTGTGTTGCTGAATGTTTAGCAATTTGTTCAATTAATATTGGAGAAGTCACAGTAGAAAGATGGAGTTGGGAAGTTTTAGCCCTTAGCCACACAAACACATGGTGATTCCTTGTTTAAAATTCCTGGAGGTGAAACTTTCCTATGGATCAGAGCGCGGTCAAGAGAACATGGATCCTGACCACACGTCAACCAGCAGGTTTCGGTGAGAAAATTGTGGTTAAAAAGTCAGTTCTTACCGGAGAAAAGCTGAGCTTGTGCCATCCATAGATGCCGTCAACTCCCCTGAGACACTGCGCGTCAAGACAGTCGTGGAGACACCCTTCCGACTATCAGGTACTATTTAACTCACTAAAACACTGGCAACACAATAGAAAGATAAGGGATTTCCCAGAATTAACCTAGTAAATGTGTCTAAAAACATCGGAATCCGTCCCAATGCAATTGCGTTTTTTTTTTTTTGAACTTTTTTTAAAATTATTTTTTCTAATCCGTCGCTATCAATATCCTCAAACATGAATCTTTCATCCTCGCTCAAATTAATGGGGAAATTGTTGTTTTCTCGGTCCGAATAGAACTTTTTGTTGGAGGCTCCCATTAAAAACAATGTGAAGATGTGAGGAGCCATCAAACATGTGACGTCATCGTCTGCGACTTCCTGTAGAGGCAGAGCTTTTCTCTTAGCACCGAAAGTTGCTAACTTTATCGCGGATGTTCTTTCCTAAATCCTTTCAGCAAAAATATGGCAATATTGCGAAATTATCAAGTATGACACATAGATTGGACCTGCTGTCCCCGTTTAAATAAGAAAATCAAATTTCAGTAGGCCTTTAAATCTTTGGGGTTGATGCACAATCTGATTTCTGATTTGCCTTTCTTGTGCGCAGCGACCATGGATGACACCCAAGCTGTTGGTTCGGTGACTGAAGTAATAACGTCTATGCTTTCCATGGATTTAAGTTCAGCTTTCACACAGTCTTGCATCGCTACTGGGATGCGGTGGGCCGGCCTAACAACTGGCGGCACATTGGGGTCCACTGTCATTGTGTAAACAACTGGTAGTTCTCCGAGCTCTTCACTGAAAATATCTTGGTATTGTGTGAGGATCCGTGCGCTGAACTCTCCAGTGTTCTCTGTGGTGACATGGTGCACATCGGGACTCAACTCGACTAGCCCCGTACGCAGGCATGCACGGAAGCCCAACAGTGATGTCACATTCTATCCACTGTGAAAAATGGCAGTAAGTGGCGCTGTCCCTTTAAAAAGCATGTCAGCGTAGCTTCACCTTGTGTCTCGATTTTGGCTCCTCCGTAAGCCACCAAATTTGTGCTTCTGTGTTGTTTGGTGAGTTTCACGCCGCTGTTTACTCTATTGAAAGTCTTCAGTGACATTACATTGCATTTAGCACCTGTATCCACTTTCATTTTGGTTGGCATGTCATTTATGCACACTGTGACAAATCCTTCATCTTGGTCTCTTTGTTGTGGATTTACAGAGTCAATGCAATTTTCTATTTCCAAGCCATCCACGTAGAATGTGTCATTTTCACTTTGGCTGTGTTGATCCACTGTCACATCATGCACAGACTGTCCATAGCACTTGTTTGTGGTAAACTTGGACTGACTCTGTGGATTTGACTTGCAGCATTTTTTGTAGAGATTTTGTTTTTTGCAGCTGTTTTGTTGTTGTAATTCTCGAACACACCACCAGGATGTGCACATCGAGGAGTCAGTTACTACCACCCTCTCATGCAGTGCGTATGTACAATTACTGTCCTGCTGAAGTCTTATTTAGTTTAGTTTAGTTTATTAAGGATCCCCATTAGTCTACACCGCAGTGGAGACTATTCTTCCTGGGGTCCAGGCAAAAAACATCACACAACCACAGAACAAACGATTAAAATGCAGTACAACATGATCCAATGATAAATTGTCATAATACAAAAATAGCAACAACAAAGAACCAAAAAATACAAATAAATGTTGTTACATAATAATTTTCATACCAAAGATAAAAATAGCAATATAAAAATAGATATACTGTATACATTTTTGCAAAAATAAAACAAAGAACCAATGGCCTAAAATATACACATTAGTGTACCAAGGACAAACAATAAGTGATGAAAAAGTATCATCCTTCCATTTTCTGCTGCTTATCCCATAATCAATAAAATACTCAATAGTCAATAAAAACAGTCATGACATTAGATACAATCTAGAATTTTCTCTTTACGCAATACTTCTCCTTTTAGTCTATTCTTAAAGCCCACTATGCTGGTGATTGATAGCAGAAATTGTGGAAGTCTATTCCAGTAAGTGATTGCCCGATACATTATAGTCTTTTTCAAAACATCACTTTTGGGTTTAAGATGGGTGAGAGCACCTCTTTGGGCTAGCCTGGTACCGTAGTTGTGACTGTCACTGGCAAGCAAGAGCTGAGAATACAGATATGAGGGATTATGGTATGTATAGATGTTTTTTAAAAATAGACTCAAACTACAAGCCAGTCTTTCAGCAACTTTCATCCATGACAATTCATGATGCATGAGCTCAATGCCAGTCCTAAATGAGCAATGGAGAGCTAGTCTGGCAGCTCTGTTTTGGGTAAGCTGGATTTGATTTAGATCTTGTTTAGATGCATTAGACCAGATTGCTGGGCAGTAGTCCATATGTGACAATACAAGGGATTGTATAACCTGCTTCATAGATGTGTTACTTAAAAAATAGGCACTCCTTCTTATGATTGAAATGCTTCTGCTCATTTTTGTTACTATGTTTTTAATGTGAGTGGCCCAAGATAGTCTTTCATCTATTGTAACTCCCAGCAACCTGGCCTCTTTAACTTGTTCAACATGAACTCCGTTCAGAGAAACATTTAATATGGGTTCCTTTCTATGAGCATGTTTTGAGCAAATAACAAGACATTTTGTTTTGGAAATATTAAGTTTCATCTTATTTTCTGTAACCCATTTTGAAATCCGCATGACCTCATCTTGTAGTATAGTGCTCAGGTCGGTGCAATTATCTGCATGTGCATATATTGTTGTGTCATCTGCGTAAATTGCACAGCAACTATTCTTTAAAATACATGACATATCATTTACAAATATTGAGTATAATAAAGGTCCCAGGCAACTTCCCTGTGGAATACCACAATATAATGTTTTAATATTTGAAAGGGTTCCATTGAACATGACACATTGCTGTCTGTTGACTAGGTAGCTTTTCATCCAGTTAATCGCTGAGAGTTTAAAACCATAAGCAGACAGTTTTATAAGTAGTAGTTTGTGGTCAATAATATCAAAAGCTGCACTAAAATCTAGTAGCACTGTGCCAACTAATAATTTACTGTCAATTTGTTTTAGCCAGTCATCTGTTAATTGTGTGAGAGCTGTGCATGTTGAATAGACGCTTTCATATGCATGTTGAAAGTCTGAATGAATGTTATTTATAGAGAAATACTTTTGAATTTGCTTAAATATAATTGTTTCCATTAATTTTCCTAATACTGGTAAAATGCTAATGGGCCTACTATTTAATCCAGTGAATGCTTCTTTCCTATTTTTGGGTAGAGGAGTCACTCTTGCGACCTTCCATACTTGAGGATAGATTCCTTCTTTAAAACTTAAGTTAAAAATATAGCATATCGGACTGGCTATTATTCCAGCTGACAACTTTAAAAGTCTACTGTCTATATTATCATGACCACAAGGTTTGTCAGATTTCAATTCAGACAATAGATTCTCAATTTCCAATACATTGGTGACTGAGAATTCAAATGTACATTCTTTGTCCTGCATGATATCATTTTTAATAAGTGACTCAGATAGAATACCACTTACAGGCAGCATGCCATTTCTTATAGTATCAACTTTACTTATGAAATAATTGTTGAAGTAATTAGCAATTTCTTTGGGCTTGTTGATAAACCTTTCACCTGATTCTATAAATGCTGGTGTTTTTCCCATTTTATCTCTACCCATGATTTGATTGAGAGTACTCCAAAGTTTTTTGCTATCATGTTTAACTTCTTCAATTCTAGATTGGTAGTACACCCTTTTTTTCTGTTTATTTAATTTGGTCACTTTGTTCCTTAAAGAGCGATATGCTAGCCAGTCCTCTGAGCTACCTGAATCTACAGCAACTCTTTTCCATTTATCTCTATCTTTCATCAAGTGTCTCAGGTCAGAGTCAAGCCAAGGGGCTTTGACAGATCTGACGGTGACTTTCTTGATGGGTGCATGCTTATCACAGACAGAAGAAAATGACTTCATGAATTCATGCAGAGCTGCTTCAGTATGCTTTGACTCAAATACACTGTCCCACTGTATGTTATGTACATCTTCAATAAAGGCATTATCACTGAAATGTTTGTAGAGTCTCTTGTATATAATTGTGGGTCCAACTTTGGGGACTTTCACTTTTCTTGCCATTGCAATCATGTTATGATCACTAAATCCAATTGGCACTGAAACAACCTTTGAGCATTTATCTACTGAATTAGTAAAAAGATGATCAATGCAAGTTGAAGACAATACACCAGAATAGTTCATATGTATTCTGGTTGGTAGATGTATCATTTGAGCTAGGTTACATACAGTGGCAGTGTCATCAAGCTTTCTTTTCATCGGGCAGTTTTTTGAGAGCCAGTCAATATTTAAGTCTCCTAAGAGATAAATGTCTCTGTGTCAGAAACATTCTGAAGCATTGCACATATTTTTTCAAGATGTGCTGCATCAGAGGAAGGTGGTCTATAGCAGCAGCAGATTAGTAATGGCTTTAGATATGGCAAGTGAACCCGGATCCAGATTGCCTCTACATCTGTCAAGTTGAGATCTCCTGTTTGCTTTATTGGAATGTGGTCTTGTACATAAAAGGCTACTCCTCCCCCGTATATGTCTCTATCAAGTCTAATTATATTGTAACCTTGTATAAATATTTCAGTATTGTCAATTGAATCATCCAAATGAGTTTCAGAAATTGCTACTATATGTAGATCATTATCAAACATTATTTTACCTAACTCAATTGCCTTGTTTTTCAGACTACAGATGTTCAAGTGGGCAATTTTGAGTCCTTTTTGGGGAAGTTTGATAGACATTTGAAGTTAGTAAGGATTTGCAGAATAGATGTCAACCCTAAAAACACAAAAAAACATATAGACCAGCAAACCACAGTCTATGCAAATCTTTCCAAATCATTTAAGCTTGTGACCATTAGCACTTGTGCCTGCTCAGGTGCACCATTTTGCTTTATGTAGACTTTGCAGTTGGACGACCATGTTGCTTGTATTTTTCCCTCTTTGCGTAGGAACCGAGCTCTTTTAGCAATATCAGCATTGTTCTTGGTTAAATGTTCATTGAGATAAACATTTAATCCCTTGAGCATCCTACTTTGTCGCAAAAGGCTGATTTTGAATTTTCTATTTGCAAACCTCATAATGATGGTTGCCGGTTTGCTTTTATCTTTCTGAGGGAAACGGCGACAAGCTTCTATATTCTCCTCATTTAGGCTAATTCCCTTTTCTTGGAGGAATTTCACCACTTGCCGCTCCACTGAGTCCAAATCTTGGTCCCTGGGCACTGATCCCTGGACCCCGGACCTCACTGCAAGAGAAAATGACGCAGGTCGCGTTGGCAGACCAGTAACAATGACATCGTTCATTCTAGTATACTGTTCTAAAGTCTTAATTAAAGCCAACTTATTCTTGCAGCTCGGCACAGTTCTTCCTACGGGTAACCACAAACAACAACAAAACAGTCATTTTACCAAATGATCTACATTGTCCATTTTAAATTTTCAAAACAAAGACATACAACTTATTTTCGTAAAAATATTCAAATATTTAACAATGTATTGAAACAACAGTAGCATAAGGAAAGAAAAAAAGAAACAAAATAAATATTACACTCATGATATTATTTTTGTCTTTGATGATCATTTGTTTTCATAATGTATTTTAGAATGTGGGAGGTTTTCATGTTCTTTTTCAATTTAAATTAGCATGACATATATTATATCTATACATCTATATCTGGCAGCACGGTGGAAGAGGGGTTAGTGCGTCTGTGTCACAATACGAAGGTCCTGAGTAGTCAGGGTTCAATCCCGGGCTCGGGATTTTTCTGTGTGGAGTTTGCATGTCCTCCCCGTGAATGTGTGGGTTCCCTCCAGGTACTCCGGCTTCCTCCCACTTCAGAAGACATGCACCTGGGGATAGGCCCCTCCCACCTCCAAAGACATGCACCTGGGGATAGGCCCCTCCCACCTCCAAAGACATGCACCTGGGGATAGGCCCCTCCCACCTCCAAAGACATGCACCTGGGGATAGGTTGATTGGCAACACTAAATGGTCCCTAGTGTGTGAATGTGAGTGTCAATGTTGTCTGTCTATCTGTGTTGGTCCTGCGATGAGGTGGCGACTTGTCCAGGGTGTACTCCGCCTTCCGCCCGATTGTAGCTGAGATAGGCACCAGCCCCCGCCCCACTCCCAAACCCCCCCCCCCCCGCGACACCAAAAGGGAATACGCGGTAGAAAACGGATTGATAGATAGATAGATGGATATGATATATATAATGCCACCCTCGGGCAGACGCTATAGAGTGCTAAAAGCTGGCACAAATTCACTAAAAATCAGCTTTTACCCAAGAGCCATAGTAGCATAATATGTCCTTCATGTCCTCATGTGTCATGTTTTTAATTTGTTTCTATTTTTCCGGACTATAATAAGCAATAATGTTATATGCATGTGTGTATATATATTCATATGCATGCATGTATGCATCTGTGTGGATATATATACATATATAGATACATCTCTTATTTCTAGCTATCTTTTTTTTTTACTATTTATATTACCATATTGTACATGCACCTTAGGGGATCTGCTCCAATTTTGTTGTTCTTTGAACCTGTTCACTGCAATAATGACAATAAAACTCTATTCTATTCTATTCTATTCTATCCAAAGGAAATTTAAAGAGAACATGAAAACCTCCCACATTCTAAAATACATTATAAAAACGATTAACATCAAAAACAAAAATAATATCATGAGTGTAATATTTATTTTGTTTCTTTTTTGTCTTTCCTTATGCTACTGTTGTTTGAATACATTTTTAAATATTTAAATATATTTACGGAAATAAGTTGTATGTCTTTGTTGTGAAAATTTGAAATGGACAATTTTTCTTTTATTTTCATAATAAGTAAATAGTATATAATAAAATAGTTTTACCGTTGTGGGAAACTGGTTGTACTTATTTCTCTCGCGAGATTTGGAAAAGAGCTGGTTACTTATTTCTCTCGCGAGATCTGACAACACTGCGCGCGAACCAAACACGGCGAGGATAAAGCAAGATGGCGTCTGAGGGTGAAGACGTTATTGCAGTCGTCACAGTTCAATGTTCTCAATCTGTGCCTCCATGGACACATATATGTCCTTTATTACACTCTAGTAAATAGAGTAAACATCGTTAATAACTGTTTGCATCCGGTTATATTAGTCTGAGCGCACTTTGATGCTTCTCGAGCTAGCTTAGCTTGCTAGTTAGCTTAGCTTGTTAGCTGCTAACAAAGAGAGGCGGAAGTGATCAAAACACATCACTAAGTAGAGATCAAGTGTGAGTGTAAAGTGTTGTGATTGTGTGAAAATGTGCCAAAGAACCACAGCAGAGTACGAGGAGGAACTTTGTCCAACAAAAGAGGAGAAGGAGCGACAACATGAAAAACATCAAGTTGTGTTACACAGAACAGGTTTGTTTACTTCTTACTCTCACATCTTTACTAACTTTATATTTCATTTTTAACACTATTCTTCAATAAATTGTCTGTAGGAAGATTAATTGTTATGTGAGGATGATGCACTGATGGTTTTACATTTTTCATAAGAAGGAGACATTGTCAGACACAATATTTATGAGAGGTTGATGTTTGTAACAATGTGTATCAACATGTTTACACAAAACTCACACAGTCACCGGGGGAAAATTCCAGAGAGCAGGTTAAGTGCAAAGTCCTGAGTATGTAAAGCTCGAGAGTTTTACCTCCAAAAATAAGAAAGGTAAGACAAAGTCAGAGTCAGTTACCATGGTTACTGACACTGTTAACCTAGCCTGCTAGCTGGCAGGTTTGACAAGTTATATATGTGTGTCAAAGCATACTGACCTGTTATTTCCTTCATTTTGGTGCACCCTCCCTGAGATCGGTAGGTTGTGAGTTCGAACCCCAACCCAGTCATACCAAATACTATAAAAATGGGACCCATTACTTCTCTGCCTTGCACTCAGCATCAAGGGATGTAATTGGGGTTTAATCACCATAAAAGTTATTCCCGGGCGTGGCCACCGCTGCTGCTCACTGCTCCCCTCACCTCCCAGGGTGTGATCAAGGGTGATGGGCCAAATGCAGGGAATAATCTCCCCACACCTAGTGTGTGTGTGACAATCATTGGTACTTTAACGTTCTAACGTGTCTGTGATTGTCAAAAAAACAAAGCCTGCTCTAAAGATGACATCTTGATCTCATACCATCTCAAACCAATTGGCCGTTCATTATTAAGTGAAATGTTTTATAATCGCTTAAATTTGTCTTTAACCAAGCAACACTGTTTTATTCAGTTACTCAACTAATCGGAAACATTTCCAGTAGAACACTTGATTAATAACATTTTCAATAGCCACAGCCCTATATTTCATGTACAATTTAATATTTAGCATGTAGGAGTTAAAATGTGTTTTGTTTGTGTCCTGTAGACATCCATCAGCTGATTGAATACCAAGAAGAATGTCTCCCTCATCTGCAGGGGGACAGTTTCACTTTAGAGTATCCACAGCCCTCACATTTTAAAGGGGACAAGGAGTATCCACAGCCCCCCTATTTCAAAGAGGAAGAGGGGGGAGATTTTCCTGTAGGGCAGGAGGAGGCTGATGTCAGCAAGTTTCCACTGACTGTTGTCTCTGTGAAGACTGAAGAGCATGAAGACAAACCACCTGAGTCCTCACAGCTTCATCACAGTCCAAGTAAGCACAACATCCACATATCATCTAATACAATGTTTGTGACACATGTTCATCCGGGGGACACATTTATCACTAAAGATGGGAGATATATTTGCTTTTTAACACCACCATTTAAATATGAATGCTCATCAATCATCAACAGTGTAATTGCTGGGGTGTAACCATGTGACCTAGAGGCCGTCCTCCTTACCTCACGTGGTCAAATGAAGGCAAACATTCAATATGGCTACTGTTTATTTACCTTTAATAGCACATATGTCAGCATATTTCAAAGGTTTAGTGGTGAAGATAAGAGATGTACACCAAGTACCATTTTTTTAGTACTGGTTCCTAATTATGTTGTCCATGAGGACCGTGAAGATTCTGGACTAACGGCACAACTATTTGTATTTTTAATTCCAGCTGACTGACATAACTATGACACGTTGTCACATTGAGTTCAGCTGCCGCCGCTACACATTACAATCAGCTTTGAATGATGACAAATAAGGAAGCAACCAAAGTTTGATGTGTGTGTTATTGAGAAGAAGATGACATAACTGCATTTCACCTTGCACTGCACACATAGTTGACTTCTTTTAATTTTCCTGAAGGAATCAATGAAGTACTATCTTTCTATCTATTTAAGACTTCAAATAAACAGCTGCTGATAAAAGACTTCCCTGCTTTAAAATGTTACAGAACATCATGTTGGAGGTGTTCAACCTCTTGTGCTAATAGAAATGCTATTTAAAATGCCTTTTTTCCAGGTTTTTATTTCCACAAATGACATGTAGTACCGACAAGAGTACTGATAAATACTGGTGTCGATAAGGAATATTTATTAGGGTATCATATCCATGAATCTATAAATTTACATCCCTACTGAAAATACAAGCCAGATATCTTAAAAAAATAAAATCATTTTTTATTTGGATTTAGTTACTACTCCGGTGTCCAGCAATGTCTCAACACCGTTGAGAGATGAATTAATGTAGTTTATTTTTACTAATTAGCTATGTTTTGTTGATGTTAACCATCAGAATCAGACACATTTTTATTAACCCCTGAGGGGAAATTAAAATGTTCAGCAGAATCCCATTCAAGGTCAGACAAACATTCTAGGGAGACAGAACAGGATCGCTGACGGGTCTGCCAACTTGCGGCGCCCCTTGCAAAAAAGTTGAGATACATACAGGTAAAAAAGTGGGGGCAATGAGAGAAAAAAAAAAAAATCGGTCCAAGCCTGGGCCCCTAGAGAGGGGGTCCAGACTGAGGCCAAGGGAAGAAAACAACTCATTGCCATAGCACACATTCCTCTTTCATGTGTGTAAGAGGGAAACATCAAAGAGGACAAAGAACATTAAAAGAGCAGAGCTGATGCAACCAGCCACTTCTACATACATACATGAATAAAAAGTAAAAGAAACATATACAATGTGGTGGCTTTTGCGGTGTCCCACGCCATCGTCTGCTGGGGTGAAGGGAGCTTGGCCAGAGACGGGAGCAGACCCAACAAAGCAACCAAGAGAGCCGACTCCACTCTTGGCCGCCAAACCAAGTCTCGGCCAGTGTCCAGTCCGCATGGATGAGTGAGGATATGTCCAAAGAGACCGAGGTGTCCGATACCTGCTCATTCAGCCAAGACACTGTGAAGCTTTTCCGTCCCGGCGCTCAGTGCTAGCTCCGCAGTCCTGTCTCTTCATCTGCATCTCCTCCAGTCTCTCCAAACGGACTCTGGTGTGGCAGAAACCCAGCAGCTGGTCTCCATGGCCAAAAGGCTCTCGGGAGGCAGATCCAGAATTTCACAAAAAAGCACAGCAGAAGTCACGAAAGTGCCACCCCTTGTCACACAGTCCCAAAAGGTCCGGACCAAAAGGCAAAAAAAATAAAAATAATAATACACATATATATATATATATATATATGTATATATATAAACATGAAAAGAAGAGGGAAACACAAAAGGATGACACAAGAGCACAGAGTTCCTGCCAACAGCAGCCACTACAGGGTCGCCATCTTGGGGGGAAAAAAAAAAATTGCAGCATACCAGCTACAACAACACACAAATCATAAAAGTTTCCTAAAGGAAAATGTTCATATTTAAATAAGTAGAGTAAATAAATCATAAACAGGATTTTACAGTTTAAATGCAAATGTTGATGCTCCTCTTAGACACTGTTCTTTGTTCTCTTTCGGGTGTACAAGCAGCTGTCTTGTTTGTATGTAAGTGTTTTACAGCTGTGTTTATTTTTTTCATGAGTTTTTGTATTGCTTCCCTGATGTACCGTATGGTTTTGACATCTTGAAAGTCAACGTGGGGACTGATGAGATCCTCAGAGACAGAACAGCGGCAAACAGCTTCCCGCCAAGAAAAAGAAGAGGGCCAAGAAAAAAGTGTCGGCCGACAAGTCCGCCGCCAAGGGCAAGAAGAGCGACGCCCAAGCAGGACGCTCCTCGTCCAGCCCCAAGAAGTCCAGAGCGGGGAGCAAGTCCAAGGCCATCGTCATGGACTCCAGCACAGACGACGAGAAGCATGACGAGGAAGAGAAGGTGACGGCGAGGGACAAGTGGTCGGAAAAAGAGGAAGAGTCGTTGGAAAAAGAGTTGAAAACTTACCTGCAGGACTAAGTGTGCACTTGGATCTTCAATCCGCCAAACTCTTCCCACATGGGAGGAGTGTGGGAAAGACTAATTGGCATCACTCGCCGTATCCTGGATGCATTGCTCCTTAAGGAGGGAGGCTCTCACCTTTCTCATGAGGTGCTCACCACTCTCATGGCTGAGGTCATGGCAATTATAAACGCAAGACCTCTCATTCCAGTTTCAACTGACCCAGAGATGCCAGCAATACTAACACCTGCAACCTTGCTGACACTGAAGAGAGACGTCATATCTGCACCGCCAGGAGACTTCAACGTGAAAGACATCCACTCACAACAATGGCGGCAAGTCCAATCTCTCTCTGATAGATTCTGGAAGCGATGGAAACAAGAATACCTGTCAACCATACAAACTAGGAGAAGAGACTCGGCTGAACGCCGCTGTGCTACCTCCAGCACGAGCCCCCCCTTCCACAAGCGGATGCCAGACGCTCTCTCTACGGTCTAAAACTACCTCTAGGGGTGAGTGGGGGTAGGAACTGAAAGAGGTAGACAGGGTGGGAGGAAAAGTCACAGGTGGAGGGGTTTCAGAGGGGACTCTGCCACCACCATTGCCCCAATAATCACACATATAATAAACTTCTCAATCAAACAAGGCCAGTTACCCAAGGATTTCAAGATAGCAAGAGTAACCCCCCTTTATAAAAAAAGGAAGCAAATTAGAACCTGGTAACTACCGACCTGTTTCAATGCTCAGTTCCATTTTGAAAGTAATGGAAAAAATAGTTTATGAACAGGTTGATGGATACCTTGCTACTAATAAACTAATGTACAAATTCCAATCCGCCTTCAGAACTAAGCACTCCACTGACACATGCCTTCTCTATCTGAGCGACCACATCAAACATGAGGTGGACGCGGGCAAATACTGCGGCATGGTCATGCTGGACATTCAGAAGGCCTTTGACACCGTTAACCACGCTATACTGTTGGATAAGCTCCGAGCAATCGGATTCGATGAAACCTCATCAAGCTGGATGCAATCTTACTTGGAGGGGAAGAAACAGGTGGTAGAGGTGCCCCTCCCCTCTCAGTAAGCTGTGGAGTCCCCCAAGGCAGTATACTAGGACCTTTACTGTTCCTAATATACGTAAATGACATGCCATCAGCATGCCACTGTGAATTCTTCCTGTTTGTGGATGACTCGGCCCTGCTGGTATCCGGCAAGGACAAGTCACAGGTGGAACAAATCCTGAGTGCTGAACTACTTAATATTTGCACCTGGCTCTCTGACAACAAGCTATCCATACACTTAGGTAAAACGGAATCCATCCTATATGGGTCCCATATCAACCTTAAAGGGGAACATTATCACCAGACCTATGTAAGCGTCAATATATACCTTGATGTTGCAGAAAAAAGACCATATATTTTTTTAACCGATTTCCGAACTCTAAATGGGTGAATTTTGGCGAATTAAACGCCTCTCTGTTTATCGCTCTCGGAGTGATGACGTCAGAACGTGACGTCACCTAGGTAGAGAACAGCATTTTTCTCCACCACATTACAAACACAAGTCAAATCAGCTCTGTTATTTTCCGTTTTTTCGACTGTTTTCCGGTACCTTGGAGACATCATGCCTCGTCGGTGTGTTGTCGGAGGGTGTAACAACACGATCAGGGAATGATTCTAGTTGATTTATGTAGAATGTGCATCGATTAGCACGGCATGCTAATCGATGCTAACATGCTATTTAGGCTAGCTGTGTATACATATTGCAGCATTACGCCTCATTTGTAGCTATATTTACATCCAGCCTTTCCCTCCACCCACATTTAATGTCAAAAAAACACATCCCAATCGACGGATTTAAGTTGCTCCAGTGTCAAGAAATGCGAAAGTCCCTCGTTTGGTTTTTACCGGCGATGCTACGACAGAGATGGCAAGAATGTGTGGATATCATGCGACACTCAAAGCAGATGTATTCCCAACGGTAAAGTCAACGAAATCACAAAGGTGAGCTTTGTTGATGTTGTTGACTTATGTGCTAATCAAACATATGCTAACATGCTATTTAGGCTAGCTGTATGTACATTTGAAACCATATTTACATCCAGCGTTTCCTTCCACCCACATTTAATGCAAAACAAACACTTACCAATCGACGGATTTAAGTTGCTCCAGTGTCACAAGATGCGAAAGTCCTGATCGTTTGGTCCGCACATTTTACCGGCGATGCTAACGCAGACATGGCCGAATAGCGTCAATAGCTATTCGCTCAATAGCTGCAGTTTCTTCTTCAATTTCATTTACGCTATCTGCCTCCATACTCCTACCATCCATTTTAATACATGCATAATCTGTTTAATCGCTAAAGCCGCTGAGATCCGAGGCTGAATCCGGGCTAATGTCGCTATATCTTGCTATGGTAACCGCCATGTTTGTATTGGCATCGTTATCTGACGTCACAGGAAAATGAACAGTGGCTTCGCACATAACGAAAATCAATCACGTTAAAGCTTTTTTTTAGGTATATTCCGGGACGGGTAAAATTCTGAAAAAAACTTCGAAAAATAAAATAAGCCACTGGGAACTGATTTTTAGTGGTTTTAACCCTTTTTAAATTGTGATAATGTTCCCCTTTAAGAAAGTCATTGATTTCACTATAAAAGTGGGTGACATTGTTATCACCTGGAAAGATGAGATCACCTACCTACGTTCCATTCTAGAAGCTAATCTTTCCTGCGATAAAATGGCAACCAAGGTAATCAAAAAGGTCAACCAAAGAACGAGATTCCTCTACAGAATCTCCTCTCTGGTCAGAAAAAAAAGCACCTTGAATATTCTAGCGGGAACTCTCATTTAACCTTTTTTCGATTACGCTTGCTCCTCCTGGTACCTTAGCACCTCCAAAACCCTTAAATCTAGACTCCAAACATCCCAGAATAAGCTAGTCCGGTTACTTTTAGACCTCCACGCCAGATCACACCTCACTCCAACCCACTTCTCCAAAGTGGGCTGGCTCAGGGTGGAGGACAGAGTAAAACAACTTGCACTGAGCCTAGTCTATACAATCCGCTACACCTCCCTGATACCGAAGTACATGTCCAACTACTTCCTGACCGCCATAACCACAACACCAGGGGGAGCTCCACAAACCACGTTAAACCCAGATTCCGATCTAACAAAGGTCTTAACTCATTATCCTTCTATGCCACATCAATGTGGAATGCACTCCCAACAGGTATAAAAGTAAATGCATCTCTATCCTCCTTCAAAACCGCTCTAAAACAACACCTCCAGGCAACTTCAACCCTTTACTAATACCCTCCTCCATTTACATCCCATCTCCCCGGATTATAAATAACCTAATGTAAATAATCAAATGTACTTCTAATGTATATACTTGTTCTTATGCTATCTGAACTCACTATGTTCTCTGCTGGCTGTACATGTCCTACTGTAAGACCTACACTGTTTCAATGTCCACATTTCTCTGTTGATGCAATTGTTGATGACTGAAGTACTGATATCAACCAAAGCTCCTCATCCCACCCCCAGATTGTAAATAATGTAAATAATTCAATGTATATACTATGATGATTAACCTGTGTGATGACTGTATTATGCTGATAGTATATATTTGTACCATGAATTGATTAACGTGGACCCCGACTTAAACAAGTTGAAAAACTTATTGGGGTGTTACCATTTAGTGGTCAATTGTACGGAATATGTACTGAACTGTGCAATCTACTAATAAAAGTATCAATCAATCAAATTCAGAAAATAAAGACTTATACTGTGATTGAAAACAAATGTCTTTAAGGAGTGTAAGATTGTCATTTATGTCCCCTGTGGACGACTGAGGGAGTGCCTGCTCTAAAAAAAATTCTTAATCCCCACTATGTTCTGGGGACGTAAGAGGGCTGACGTCACGGGTGCAGTACCCGTGACTACCAGACCAGCCGGGGGAGTCAATAGTAGAAAAACAAAAAGGATTACCAGGCGTGTATGGTGAGTCCTGGACAAGTTGAAAGTGGCTGTGTCCGTGAAGGGGTGATGGTGGAGTTAGCGTGTCTCTGTCGCTAGGCGATGCCCTTCGCCGCGGCTTCCGCCTCTGCCGACGCATGCGAGGGGGTGGGGTGAGACGGGGCGTTGCCGGACCCAGTGGAGTCAAGCGGGACTTGGAGACCTCCAAGCCCCAAGATCATCACATACGGCGCACCGCGGAATGTCCCAGCCTGCATCGCTTGGGCTAACCTCCACGTTATCCTGTCGAATTCTTCGACTTCCGCTGCGAGAGAAGCTTCATTAACTCGGACTTTACTGTGACATCTTGCTGGTATCGTGGTGAAAAGTTATTCTCTCGTGGGTGCAGTGGAGGATGGAACACAGCATGAGGGTAAGGATAATGATTTATTATACACTACAAAAACAATTTTTGAACAAAAAACACTTGCATTAGGCACTAAAGACAAAACAAACAGAACTAACGTGGAAGCTAAAAGGAACAAAAAGCGCTAGTATATAAACTACGGACAAGCAAACAATATAGCATGGAAGCTAATCGTATAACAAAAAGTCTTTTACCACAATCGGGAAATGTGACGTCATCTGTTGCGTGTAGCAAACTAAACTCCGAGAACAAAAGGCAAACAAAGACAGGCATATATAGGGGCAGAAATAATCAGAGGCAGCTGCACGTGATCAAAAACAACAAACAGGTGACACTAAATGCGTAACTAGGCAACCGAAACAAACCAGGAAGTACCACCAGAAACTGAAGACGTCAAATACAAAACAGGCTGTGATAACAAAACAGAACAATGACATGGTCCAAGACGTGGACCATGACACCTAAATGGATTCATCTGCTTTGTAACTTTATTAGAACGTCCTGGATTGGTTGTTTGCTGTCTGCCAAGCTGTATAACCTCAACACATATAGTGAGGGCAGAACAACACTCAATAAACGTTTGGGAACTGAGGAAACTAATTGTTGAAGCTTTGAAAGTGGAATTTTTTACCATTATTGCTTGATGTACAGCTTCAGTTGTTCAACAGTCTTGTCGTATTTTACGCTTCATAATGTGCCACACATTTTTGATGGGAGACATGTCTGGACTGCAGGCGGGCCAGGAAAGTACCCGCACTCTTTTACTACGAAGCCACGCTGTTGTAACACATGGCTTGGCATTGTTTTGCTGAAATAAGCAGAGACGTCCATGTTAACGTTGCTTGGTTGACAACATATGTTGCTCCAAAACCTGAATGGACCATTCAGCATTAATGGTGCCTTCACAGATGTGTAAGTTACCCATGCCTTGGGCACAAATACACCCTCATACCATCACACATGCTGGCTTTTGAACTCTGCGCCTAGAACAATCCGGATGGTTATTTTCCTATTTGTTCCGGAGGACACCATGTCCACAGTTTCCAAATATAATTTGAAATGTGGACTCGTCAGACCACAGAACACTTTTCCACTTTGCATCAATCCATCTTAGATGAGCTCGGGCCCAGAGAAACCGGCGGCGTTCCTTGGTGTTGTTGATAAATGATTTTCGCTTTGCATAGTAGAGTTTTAACTTGCACATACAGATGTAGCGACCAACTGTAGTTACTGACAGTGGTTTTATGAAGTGTTCCTGAGCCCGTGTGGTGATATCCTTTACACACTGACGTCAGTTTTTGATGCGGTACCACCTGAGGGATCAAAGGTCCGTAATATCATCGCTTACGTGCAGTGATTTCTCCAGATTCTCTGAACCTTTTGACGATTTTACGGACCGTAGATGGTAAAATCCCTAAATTCCTTTCAATAGCTCGTTGAGAAATGTTGTTCTGAAACTGTTCAACAATTTCCTTACAAATTGGTGACCCTCGCCCCATCCTTGTTTGTGAATTACTTAGCATGTCATGGAAGCTGCTTTTATACCCAATCATGGCACCCACCTGTTCCCAATTAGCCTGCACACCTGTGGGATGTTCCAAATAAGTGTTTGATGAGCATTCCTCAACTTTATCAGTATCCATTAACACCTTTCCCAACTTCTTTGTTACGTGTTGCTGGCATCAAATTCCAAAGTTAATGATTATTTGCAAAAAAAAAAATGTTTATCAGTTTGAACATCAAATATGTTGTCTTTGTAGCATATTCAACTGAATATGGGTTGAAAATAATTTGCAAATCATTGTATTCTGTTTATATTTACATCTAACACCATTTCCCAACTCATATGGAAACAGGGTTTGTAGAATTAGCTTTCATCATCTTAGAGGTGAGAAAACAGTTCAGTATGTCAATATAGCAGCATAAGCTAGTTACTTCTGTGATCAATGCGCCGCTAAAAGTAGGTCCTTAATATTAGCGCTTATAATAACAGTATCATTAATACTTGGTTAATATTCAGGTCACAAAATGTAAAATGAGTATTGTTGGCAATTTTTTTGGATGTTTTTTGGGAGGACTTTGTGGGTCTAATAGAGGAGCTCCCATTGACTCCAATGTTAGCTGATTTTTTGCTCATGATTATTTAATAATTAAAATTCATAAAAGTTTGAAACAAATGTCTTACATTAGGATTGTGAATGATAGGTGACATTTCTAAAAAGTGCAGTTTCCTTTGAATTTGTCAGATAAGTAAACAGCCCTTCAAATTAAATATGTAAAACAATTGAGGTTGTTTATAGATATTATCCACTATGAAGTTACAGTCAAACGAAGCACACAAGGGAAAGTAAATCAATAAATGAATAAATGGGTTGTACTTGTATAGCGCTTTTCTACCTTCAAGGTACTCAAAGCGCTTTGACTCTACTTCCACATTCACCCATTCACACACACATTCACACACTGATGGAGGGAGCTGCCATGCAAGGCGCCAACCAGCAACCATCAGGAGCAAGGGTGAAGTGTCTTGCTCAGGACACAACGGACGTGACGAGGTTGGTTCTAGGTGGGATTTGAACCAGTGACCCTCGGGTTGCGCACGGCCACTCTCCCACTGCGCCACGCCGTCCCTAAAAGTACATTCATATACACATGAAGTACACACATGTGTAAGAATCATGTTAACCACCAAAATATTGTCTCGTTCTCCTAAATCCAATATCGAGTATCCTTTGGTGAGCTGACCGTATCGTCACACCCTTAGTTAAAAGCACACCATCCCCATGACATGACACTTCCACGTGATGTAGAACAGGAGTACAACATTTTAAACATACACACACATCTGAAGAATATTAAAATTAAATATATTTGGTGGGCCAAACAAAATGACTCGACGAACCAATGTTTGGTATGGGCGATATGACCTCAAATCTATATCCTAACAACAACATGTCACAATATATAATTTGATATATGATTGAGAATAGAATAATTTCAAAATAGGTACACAAGCTCCTAATTTGGCAGCTGACATATGCAGTAACATATTGTTCGTTTCTAATATTATTATTTTGTCAAAACAGTTATTAATAATGTACTTGTTTATTTACTGTTAATATCTGGTTACTTTTTTTGAGAAAATAATACTGGAAATGTAATATTTTACTGCATATTTCAGCAACTAAATTAGGAGCCTGTGTAACCTGTTTTAAAATGGTTCTATCAGTAATTCTAAATGAAATACTGTATCGCAAAATCAATTTTAAACTATATCGGTCATCCATAGTAAAAACTCCTGTCGTCCTGGTTTTTGTTTCTTTTCCTGTGAATAATGTTGTAAAGAGCAGCGTGTTTGTGTGTCACTGAGATTTCAAGACAGTTCATACGATAACTTGTTTTTCCTAAGTGCATGTAAAAGTACTGAATGCATTGTGTGACTGAGCAGAGATGCTGTGTTTGTCTTGCAGACATCTGTGAAGAACATCTTCACCCTGAGCAACAGAAGTGGAGCTTCAGGATGCGGACAGAGGAGCCACAGCCCTCCCACATTAAGAAGGAAGAGGAATACCTACTGACCCCCATTTTTAAAGAGGAAGAGGAGGACCCACTGACACCCCATTTTAAAAAGGAAGTGGTGGATCCACTGAGCCCTCACATTAAAGAGGAAGAGGAGGAACACAGCATCAGTCAGCCTAAAAGGTTGGTGGAGTTCCCAGTGACTGGTGTCCCTGTGAAGAGTGAAGATGATGAGGTGAAAGGTGAAAGTGAGGAGAGGGGAGGGGGGGAGCCTCCAAGCAGCAGCTCAACACAACACATGACAACAGAAGCTGATGGAGACCACTGTGGAGGATCACAAGCAGACAAGCTCTTAGCTCCACTATCAGATAGTGAGGACACAACGTCACACTCTCCTGACACTGATGATGAAGACTCTAAAGATGATAAGACATGTCACACTGACAACACTCACTTCACATCTTCTCTCAGTCACAAAACTCTTAAATACCAAAGTCGTCTGAAAAGACATATGAGAAGACACACTGGAGAAAAACCTTTTACTTGTTCAATCTGTAGTAAAGGTTTTGTAAAAAGTAGCTATTTGAAAGTACACATGAGAACACACACTGGAGAAAGACCTTTTTTATGTTCAATCTGTGGTAAAGTTTTTATTCGAAGGTACTATTTAAAATCACACATGAGTACACACACTGGAGGAAAACATTGTTCCTGCTCAGAATGTGGTAAAAATTATACTCAAAGCCATAATTTGAAAACACACATGAGAATAGACACTGGAGAAAAACCTTTTTCATGTTCAATCTGTGGTAAAAATTTTACTCGAAGGCAAAATTTTAAAACACACATGACAATACACACTGGAGAAAAACCTTTTTCATGTTCAATTTGTGTCAAAAATTTTACTCAAAGGCAATCTTTGAAAGTACATATGAGATTACACAATGGAGAAAAAAAATGTTTCCTGCTCAGACTGTGGTAAAAGTATCGTACTAAATCAAAGTTTAAAAGTACATATGAGAACACACACTGGAGTAAAACGTTTTTCATGTTCAATCTGTGGTAAAAATTTTACTCGAAGGTAACATTTTAAAACACACATGACAATACACACTGGAGAAAAAACCTTTTTCATGTTCAATTTGTGTTAAAAATTTTACTCAAAGGCAATTTTTGAAAGTACATATGAGATTACCACTGGAGAAAATAAAATTTCCTGCTCAGAATGTGGTAAAAGTTTTGTAATAAATCAAGGTTTAAAAGTACATTTGAGAACACACACTGGAGAAAAACCTTTTTCATGTTCAATCTGCGGTAAAGATTTTACTCAAAAGAAGCATTTCAAAGCACACATGACACTACACACTGGAGAAAAACCTTTTTCATGTTCAATCTTTGGTAAAAAATCTATTCGAAGGCAACATTTAAAAACACACATGAGAATACACACTGGAGAAAAACCTTGTTCCTTCTCATAATGTGGTAAAAGTTTTGTCATAAGACAAAGTTTAAAAGTAAAAATGAGAACACACGCTGGTGAAAAACCTTTCATATGTTCAGTATGTTGTAAAAGTTATATAGAAGGACGACACTTAAAATTACACATGATATAGCACTCTGGTGAAAAACCATACTCCTGTTCAAGCTGCGATAAAAGCTTTGGTCACCTAAACACTTTTACAGTGCATATGAGAAGACACCCAGGAGAGAAAGTGTTGAGTTGCAGTGTGTGTGGTGAAAGATTGTCTTCTAAGTACCAGTGTAAGAAACACAAGTGTGCTGGTGAGAACAGCAGCAGCAAATGAAACTGCAGGATTTGAAATAAACTGTCCAGACTTTCATTTTGACTTTCTAACAACATCAGCACATATAACATGTGTGACATTGTTGTTTGTCTAACAATCTGTTTAATATGATTCTAACATTTATAGATTAGAGACTTCAGATTAGTGTGTTTATCACAGTCATGTACATGCATTAATATACACATTTGTGTACTTTGAAATGAACACAACAATTTGACTGAAAAGGTGAGAATAAACAGTACATACAATTATGTTACATGCAATAAACATTGTATGTGTAAATATCCACAATTTACCTCTATACTTATTCATAATAGTGTTTTATATGTTTTTTGAAAAATGACGTGTTACATATTTTATTTTGTAATTGTAGATAATTCCATAGATGAACTCCTTTATATGATGTACATATTTGTTTTACATGTGTTCATACCTTTGCTTTTGAGTACACATAAATCCCTCTTAGTTCATATTTACTGCTTCACATCTGAAACATCTTCTGGACCACTTCTGGAAGCATATTATTATTTAATTCATACATCATTTGAACAGTTGTATTTTATACAAGATCTTTTACTTTTATAATGTGTGATTTTATGAATAATTTGTTGGGTCTCTAGAATCCATTCTATTAGTTGTCTTTATTACTTTTTGTGTAATATGAATATTGTTGTGTGATTGTTTTATATGTATGTCCCCAGACTTTTATGCAATAAACAATGTATGCTTCAACTGAAGTTGGGTTCAATAATTGTAGTTAATATTTGTAAGTATGTATTTTATTCTCTTTAGTATTGCACTCCATTGTTTTATTGTTTTCTTTATATGACTTACATGTAGTGTCCAGTTTACTTCATCATCTATATTAACTCATAAAAATGCGATTACCTTAATTCCTTTAATTTCAATATTATCCATCATAATTTGTGTTTTACATTTTTACAATCTTCAAATACGACGTATTTAGTTTTATTGAAGTTTAGTGACAGTTTATTGATGTGCAGCCATCTATTTATGGTTAAGTTCTCTATGGATAAAATAAAATGAGAGTTAAATCAAGCGGTAATGAAGATTATTATATACATAATTACACTCAGTAGTGACAATTAAAGACACTTCCATCCTGTTCATTTGAGCAAAGAAAAAGAGTAGACTGTAATATTCTAAACAATAGAAGAATATTAATATCAGCAGTCAATATTCCAACATTGTGAAGCTGACCTATGGTAAAAAACATATTCAGCATTGAAGGCTTTATGAGTGATGTAATGATCAGAATCAGAAATACTTTATTAATCCCCACAGGGAATTTAAATTGTCAGCACTGTTATGACCATGTGTATATTAAATGTAATATTATATGAATACCATAATAAAATGGTACGTTTGGGGATGTGTAATATTGTGTGTATGAACATCCTGAATGTTTTTGTGCTAGAATAGTTTTAATTAGTAGAGAGTGAAAACAAATGAGGCAGTAATGATAATAATGGTTTGTTTTAAGCCTGTTTATGAATAATTAAAGATAATTAAGATACCAAAATGTAGCTTACATCCTCAGTGAGCTGAACTCCAGCAGTAAAGATGAGAGAAATAATGTGGAAAGGTCAGAAGTCAAAATGTTTCTTCAGGTGATACATGGAGCCTCTGCTGCCACCCAGCGGCCGTTGGAAAGAATGCATACATTTTGTTTTGACCTCCTTAAAGCTGCTTTTTACTTTCTCTCCTGTTTGTGTCCAAGTCTGTAGTGTGGGCCATAGGACAGAAGGAAGACATTTTGTTAATAGACTGTGGAGGGCAGCAATACACCTAAGATGTTCTACTAGTCTGCTGGAAATAGAAAGGAGGAGAAAGCAAGATGGCGTTTGATGGAGAAAGTCTAAACGTGGGCATTATTGTTCTGTATTTTTAATCAGTGCATACATGTGCACATATATGTCCTTTAATAGAGTAAACATCAAAAATAATTGTTTGTATCTGAATGCACTTTGTATTTAACACCACCATTCTTAAATATGTTGTTTGTAAGAATGTGGGTGTTGTTGAGAAGATGATGCAGGTGTTCTGTCCAATTTAGCTTCCTGTAAAAATGTGTTATTTATTCTAGTTTATTTGTAACAATTAATTGTTTTCCTATATTATAGTCTCCTCACTTTATCCAGACAGTCATTAGGACAAAAGACCCTGGGAGGAATTTGCCCTTTTAAAAAGGGAAACCTATTCACTGTGGCAGGACAGTATCAAGATGAATTGATCACATTTGTATAATCGGCTACGAGGCATTTTATTCTCATTGCACAGCACTTATCTTTGGGCTGATACTGATACTGATACTGTGTTGACCAGTTTGATGATTGAATGTCCAGTACTGTAGAAATGTGTTTGGATATGACAATCCCTTTATTCCAAGCTATCAAAATGAAATGAAAAGTAGGTTCTAGAACATTATGTATGCTGACCTTGAATGGCACATTGTCACAGCAGTGAGACCTGACCACACACCACACCACACGCTCCAAAACTGTTTGTCCTCCATGCAATCACCCCCCAGTGTTCCCAGCTGAACACAATTAAAGGAGGCTACCATGGCAACCGCACCATAGCAACAGTCCCATCCCTGTCAACACTTCCTGGTTCTCAACAGGAAGTGGGCGGAGCAATCTGCAGAAAGGGACATTCAGCATGAACTGAAGCCAGCTATCAATCAGAGAAAACTAAATAAAAACAATATAAGCAAATAAGGAAATTTGGCTCCAACAGTCAGTTTTCGTCTTTTGGTGCAGTTGACCTTGTTCTTACATTTCTCCTTCCTCCTAGAGTTCCTGTGTTGCCCTTGTGGGCGGAGTTGTGGGACGTGCACAGCTGCTTCCAATTGACCCTGGTGCTACTTAAGCAGCACCTTGACAGCTGGATGGCACTCGGCGATTCTACTCCACGCCAGTTGATTCCATGCTTTGAGTATTTTGCTACCTTGGCCATTCCCAGTGCCATCCATCTTGGTGTTGTTTTGTAGTGTGCACGTCTTGTAACTCCAAACCAAGTTGACTTTATTTGTGTATAGAAGTAGCTTTTGTTATTTTTTCCAAAATGCACATTTAGTCTTCTCTTTTTCGCACCATCATTTTTTGTTTCCTACTGTTTGGATTGTTTTTGTGAGTAGATTTCCGCAGTAAAAGAAGTGTGAACAGCACTCTGACAGAAGGAGTTCCTCCAAAACGCAACACCCTTTGGCGGACAAGTATGTGATTAAATGCTATACATATAAAATGAAAGAGACAAGTGGTAGAACAAATGGATGGATGTACAGTAAAGCTCTGTGGGATGATGTACATAATTAACTTTTCCCAAACATTCCAAACGTTCCCATGTTTTCTGAAATTGATAATGTTTGAGGAATTCTAAAAAAGGGGGATAAATCATGAACAACTTTAAAAAACACTTGTCATGTGTAGTACTTGACTGAAAAAAAGCAATAATCTAAAATACCTCATCTATAAATCTTAGAAACTATGTGCTGATGTTTTTAGAAGGTCAAAGTTAAAGTCTGGACAGTTTATTTCAAATCCTGCAGTTTCATTTGCTGCTGCTGTTCTCACCAGCACACTTGTGTTTCTTACACTGGTACTTAGAGGACAATCTTTCACCACACACACTGCAACTCAACACTTTCTCTCCTGGGTGTCTTTTCATGTGTCTTTTCAAATGCTGACTTTGTAAAAAACTTTTACAACATACTGAACATGTAAAAGGTTTTTCTCCAGTGTGTGTTCTCACGTGTTCTTTCAAATAGTGTCGTTGCGCAAAATATTTACTGCAGATTGAACAGGAAAAGGTTTTTCTCCAGTGTGTATTCTCATGTGCTTTTTGAAATTTTCCCTTCGAGTAAAATCTTTACCGCAGATTGAACATGAAAAAGGTTTTTCTCCAGTGTGTGTTCTCATGTGTACTTTCAAATGTTGACTTCTTGTAAAACCTTTACCACAGATAGAACATGAAAAAGGTTTTTCTCCAGTGTGTGTTCTCATGTGTACTTTTAAATCTGGCCTCTGAGTAAAATGTTTACCGCAGTTTGAACATGAAAAAGGTTTTTCACCAGTGTGTGTTCTCATGTGTCTTTTCAAATGTTGACTTTCTCTAAAACCTTTACCACAGATTGAACAGGAAAAAGGTTTTTCACTGGTGTGTGTTCTCATGTGTACCTTCAAATTGATACTTTGTGTAAAACCTTTACTACAGAGTGAACAAGAAAAAGGTTTTTCTCTAGTGTGTGTTCTAATATGTATTTTCAAACTCTGACTTTGTGTAAAACCTTTACCACAGGTTGAACAGGAAAAACGTTTTTCACAAGTGTGTGTTCTCATGTGTACTTTCAAATTGATACTTTGTGTAAAACCTTTACCACAGATTGAACAAGAGAAAGGTTTTTCTCCAGTGTGTGTTCTCATGTGTACTTTCAAATGTTGACTTCTTGTAAAACCTTTACCACAGATAGAACATGAAAAAGGTTTTTCTCCAGTGTGTGTTCTCATGTGTACTTTTAAATCTGGCCTCTGAGTAAAATGTTTACCGCAGTTTGAACATGAAAAAGGTTTTTCACCAGTGTGTGTTCTCATGTGTCTTTTCAAATGTTGACTTTCTCTAAAACCTATACCACAGATTGAACAGGAAAAAGGTTTTTCACTGGTGTGTGTTCTCATGTGTACTTTCAAATTGATACTTTGTGTAAAACCTTTACCACAGATTGAACAAGAGAAAGGTTTTTCTCCAGTGTGTGTTCTCATGTGTACTTTCAAATGTTGACTTCTTGTAAAACCTTTACCACAGATAGAACATGAAAAAGGTTTTTCTCCAGTGTGTGTTCTCATGTGTACTTTTAAATCTGGCCTCTGAGTAAAATGTTTACCGCAGTTTGAACATGAAAAAGGTTTTTCACCAGTGTGTGTTCTCATGTGTCTTTTCAAATGTTGACTTTCTCTAAAACCTTTACCACAGATTGAACAGGAAAAAGGTTTTTCACTGGTGTGTGTTCTCATGTGTACCTTCAAATTGATACTTTGTGTAAAACCTTTACTACAGAGTGAACAAGAAAAAGGTTTTTCTCTAGTGTGTGTTCTAATATGTATTTTCAAACTCTGACTTTGTGTAAAACCTTTACCACAGGTTGAACAGGAAAAACGTTTTTCACCAGTGTGTGTTCTCATGTGTACTTTCAAATTGATACTTTGTGTAAAACCTTTACCACAGATTGAACAAGAGAAAGGTTTTTCTCCAGTGTGTGTTCTCATGTGTGATTTCAGACGACAATGGTATTTAAAAGTTTTGTGACAGTGAGGACATGTGAAGTGAGTGTTGTCAGTGTGACATGTCTTATCATCTTTAGAGTCTTCATCATCAGTGTCAGGAGAGTGTGACGTTGTGTCCTCACTATCTGATAGTGGAGCTAAGAGCTTGTCTGCTTGTGATCCTCCACAGTGGTCTCCATCAGCTTCTGTTGTCATGTGTTGTGTTGAGCTGCTGCTTGGAGGCTCCCCCCCTCCCCTCTCCTCACTTTCACCTTTCACCTCATCATCTTCACTCTTCACAGGGACACCAGTCACTGGGAACTCCTCCAACCATTTAGGCTGACTGATGCCCTCTTCCTCCTCTTCCTCTTTAATGTGCGGCGGCTCTTGGTCCTCCTCTTCCTCTTTAAAGTGAGGGGTCAGTAGGTCCTCCTCTTCCTCTTTAAAATGGGTTATTAGTGGCTTCTCCTCTTCCTTTTTAAAATTGGGGGTCAATGAGTCCTCTTCTTCCTCTTTGATGTGAGTGGTCAGTGGGTCATCCTCTTCCGCTTTAAAATGGGGGATCAGTGGGTGTTTCTTTTCCTTTTTAATGTGGGAGGGCTGTGGCTCCATCCTGAAGCTCCACTTCTGTTGCTCAGGGAGAAGATGTTCTTCACAGACGTCTGCAGGCCACAAGAAGACAAACACGTTTTAGAAACATCCATCTGTGCTCAGTCACACAATGCATTCAGTACTTTTACATGCACTTAGGAAAAACAAGTTATCGTATGAACTGTCTTGAAATCTCAGTGACGCACAAACACGCTGCTCTTTACAACATTATTCACAGGAAGGAAAAACAAACCAGCACAACAGGACTTTATACAATGGATAGACGGTTGATGGTTTAAAATTGATTCTGTCATATATTATTTCTTATAGAATTATTAATAGAACCATTTTAAAACAGGCTACACAGGCTCCTAATTTAGTTGATGAAATATGCAGTAAAATATTTCATCATTTCCAGTATTATTTTCTCAAATAAAGCAACCAGATATTAACAGTAAATAAACAAGTACATTAATAATAATTGTTTCGCCAAAATAATACAATTAGAAAAGACACAATATGTTACTGCATATGTCAGCTGCCAAATTAGGAGCTTTTGTAACCCATTTTGAAATTCTTTTATTAGCAATCATATACCAAATGATATATCGTGACATATATTGTTATTAAGATATAGATTTTAAGTCATATGGCCCATACCAAACATTGTTTCCCCGAGTCATTTTGTTTGGCCCACCAAATATATTTATTTTTATATTCTTTAGATGTGTGTGTATGTTTAAAATGTGGTACTACTGTTCTACATCATGTGGAAGTGTACATTTAAACCAATGTGGGTGGCACTGGGAGCAGGTGGGTAAAGTGTCTTGCCCAAGGACACAATGGCTCAGATGGCAGAAGCTGGGATTGAACCTGGAACCCTCAAGTTGCTGGCATGGCCGCTCTACCAACCGAGCTATACTGCCAGGCCACCTTAACAACATCAACACATTACCCACCGCCTAAACTAAAGTCTTAAAAAAAACAAAACATTTTTTGTTTTTTTGTCCTGTCCGGCTTCTCAGGCAAATCATATAGTCGATGTAGATGCCCATATCGCATGTTCACATTTACTTTACAAAAGAGAAGTGTAGGATACTTCTCTTGTTGCCTTATTTGTATTTGACTTCATTAGACGTATTGATATTATCATTTTGTGCTAAACTAAAGTCTTAACAAGCTGGTACGCTTCGTACTGCCTCTGTCTCTGTCACTATGTCTCTGCAGCCCCCAGCATTGTCCCACCCACACAACCATCTGATTGGTTACAGGCAAAGCGGTAAGAGCCAATCAGCAGTGCGTATTCAGAGTGCATGGAATCAGGGCTCACGGCAGAGGCAGACAGAGAGGAGAGACGGTGCATGTTAGCAGAAAGGTGTTCAGCAGGTGAGCATAATGCAGCGGACGATCCCCATATCATAATAAACACCTCCCAGTCAACTACTTGTAACATCACTATGAGCCCGTTGACGATCTGGAGGTATAGGCGGTAGCTCAGCTCGCTCACAGTCCTTGAGGTGAAGGCTGAGTAGCTTTTAGCGTAACGTTAGCTCATTTTGCAATGTGTGCGTGCGTGCGTGTGTGTGTGTGTGTGTGTGTGTGTGTGTGTGTGTGTGTGTGTGTGTGTGTGTGTGTGTGTTACAGACAGTAAAGCCCTGTCTGTCTGAGAGAAAGACAAGCATTATTGACCGATAGTTAACATCTAAGTTATTTCACTTAACCTTTTTCTGTGTTGACGCAGCAAAAAGTCAGTGAGTCCTACTCTTCCTCTTTATTGTGAGTAGAGCTGTGACTCCTCTTTCTCTGTAAGGTAAGGGAGGGCTGTGATTCATTTTTCTCCTTAATGTGAGAGCTATCTGGCTCCTCCTTCCCTTTAATGTGGGGTTGCTTTGAATCCTCTTCCTCTTTAATCTTGGGGTACTGCAGAACCTCCATTTCCTTTTTAATATAAGGGGTTGTGACTGATTCTGCTCCATCCTTGAGGTCCGCTCTTGCTGCTCAGGGAAATGTTCTTCAATACACAAGTTAGACGAACAAATGCTTTAGAAAAGTCCAGATTTACCCAGTCACATGACACTTTGTCCTGCACGGGTATATATTCTGATAATGTCTCTGAGGATCTCATCAGTCCCCACGTTGACTTTCAAGATGTCAAAACCATACGGTACATCAGCGAAGCAATACAAAAACTCATGAAAAAAATAAACACAGCAGTAAAACACTTACATACAAACAAGACAGCTGCTTGTACACCCGAAAGAGAACAAAGAACAGTGTCTAAGAGGAGCATCAACATTTGCATTTAAACTGTAAAATCCTGTTTATGATTTATTTACTCTACTTATTTAAATATGAACATTTTCCTTTAGGAAACTTTTACGATTTCTGTGTTGTTGTAGCTTGTATGCTGCAATTCCCCCCCCCAAGATGGCGACCCTGTAGTGGCTGCTGTTGGCAGGAGCTCTGTGCTCTTGTGTCATCCTTTAGTGTTTCCATCTTCTTTTCATGTGTTTATATACATATGCATATACATATGCATATATATATATATATATATATATAAATATATATATATATATATATATATATATATATATATATATATACACATATATATATATATTTTTTTTTTTTTTGCCTTTTGGTCCGGACCCTTTGGGACTGTGTGACAAGGGGTGTCACTTTCGTGACTTCTGCGAAGCTTTTTTGTGAACTTCTGGATCTGCCTCCTTGGAGCGTTTTGGCCATGGAGACCAGCTGCTGGGTCTCTGCCACACCAGAATCCGTTTGGAGAGACTGGAGGAGATGCAGATGAAGAGACAGGACTGCGGAGCTAGCACTGAGCGCCGGGACGGAAAAGCTTCACAGTGTCTTGGCTGAATGAGCAGGTATCGGACACCTCGGTCTCTTTGGACATATCCTCACTCATCCATGCGGACTGGACACTGGCCGAGACTTGGTCGGCGGCCGAGAGTGGAGTCGGCTCTCTTGGTTGCTTTGTTGGGTCTGCTCCCGTCTCTGGCCATCCTCCCTCCACCCCAGCAGACGATGGCGTGGGACACCGCAAAAGCCACCACAGTGTATATGTTTCTTTTACTTTTTATTCATGTATGTATGTAGAAGTGTCTGGTTGCATCAGCTCTGCTCTTTTAATGTCCTTTGTCTTCTTTGATGTTTCCCTCTTACACATGAAAGAGGGATGTATGCTAGGGCTATAAGTTGTTTTATTCCCTTGGCCTCAGTCTGGACCCCCTCTCCAGGGGCCCAGGCTGAGACCGATTTTTAATTTTTTCTCACATTGCCCCCACTTGTTTACCTGTATGTATCTCACCTTTTTTGCAAGGGGCGCCGCAAGTTGGCAGACCCGTCAGCGATCCTGTTCTGTCTCCCTGGAATGTTTGTCTGACCTTGAATGGGATTGTGCTGAAAATGTTTATTTCCCCTCAGGGATTAATAAAGTATGTCTGATTCTGATGTTTGATATCAACAAAACATAGCTAATTAGTAGAAATGAACTAGATTAAATCATCTCTCAAAGGTGTTGAGACATTGATGGACAGCGGAGAAGTAACTAAATCCAAATAAAAAAATGATTTTATTTTTTTATAAGATATTTAGACTTAGACTTCCTTTTTATTGTCATTCAAAGTTGAACTTTACAGTACAAATAAGAACGCAATTTTGTTGAATTATCTCTTGGTAGTGCAGGATAAAAAAAACAATAAGGTGCAGATATACAGTTGTGATCCAAATTATTAAACCGCCACACAATTTTGGTGTTTTAGAAAGTTGGACATTTATTCCGTATTTTGTTTATAGTCATATCAAATAAAGATGTTTCAAATAGATAAATGCAACTCAAATCGTAACACTGTATTTTACAAAATACCAAAAAAGGACATTTTTCTTAATATCTCATTGACAAAATTATTCAACCCCTTGCAGATCATAACTCTTAAGAACAGAATTTGAATAAGGTCTTTTCAATCAGGTGTTGAACACACCTGTAGATGTGATTAGAACCATAACGAGCAACAATTAAAGTGATTGAAAAAGACTGATGCTCAGCTTCTTGTAGATGGTCAATGGTGTATTTGCAACATGGTGAAGTCCAGGGAGTGGTCAAAGAAGTCAAGAGAGGAGGTCATTTCTCTTCATAAGAAAGGATATGGATATAAGAAAATAGCAAAGACATTACACATTCCAAGAGACACAGTTGGGAGCATAATTCGCAAGTTTAAAGCTAAAGGCACAGTGGAAACACTACCTGGGCGTGGTAGAAAGAGGATGCTGTGTGCGTACAGTGATGAAAAACCCCCGGGTAACAACTGAGGAACTACAACAGGACATTGCAGAGGGGGGAACGCAGGTTTCGTCCCAGACAATAAGGCGCGCACTACGAGATGAAGGCCTCCATGCCAAAACTCCCAGGCGCACCCCACTTCTGACTACCAGGCACAAGAAAAATAGACTCCAGTATGCCAAAAAATCATCTGGACAAACCCCAAATGTTTTAGGAAACTGTTCTATGGAGTGATGAGACAAAACTGGAACTCTTTGGGCCTATGAATCAACGTTATGTCTGGAGGAGAAAAAAATGAAGCTTACAAAGAGAAGAACACCATTCCTACTGTTAAGCATGGTGGGGGGTCAATCATGCTCTGGGACTGTTGCTCTGCCTCAGGTACCTGATAATCTTTTCCGTCGTCCTCACCACTCTCTGGAGAGACTTCCAGTCTGAGCCATTGCAGGCTCCAGTCCAGACAGAGATGCTGTTGGTCAGCAGGCTCTCTATAGTTCCTCTGTAGAATGTGCTGAGAATGGGGGGAGGGAGCTGTGCTCTTTACATCCGACGCAAAAAGTGCACGCGCTGCTGAGCTCTTTTTACAAGATCTCCGGTGTGTAGGGACAAGGTTATATTGTCAGTAATCTGCACCCCCAGGAACTTGGTGCTGCTTACCATCTCCACCGCTGTGCCGTTGATGAAGAGTGAAGTGTGGCTGGACCGGTGCTTCCTGAAGTCAACGATGATCTCCTTGGTCTTGTCGACGTTCAGGACCAGGTTGTTGGTTCTGCACCAGTCAACCAGATGTTTCACCACCTCCCTGCGAGATGTTGAAGATGTCTGTGAGAACCCCCGCCAACTGGTCTGCACATCCCTGAAGCACCTGGCCCGGAATGTCATCAGGTGCGGGGGTTCACTTTCCTCAGGGTATTCAGGACATCCGCTGTGTCCAAGTTGAGCGGCTGCTCATCAGAGCGAGGGGTGTTTTTCTCGCCGGAGTGATGGATTTTCTCGCCGGAGGGGTGTTAAGTGCCTCAAACCTTTCAAAGTAGTTGTTTAGGTCATTTAGGAAGCTGATACTGTTGTCACAGGGACGGGGGGCAGCTTTATAGTCCGTGATGACCTGTATGCCCTGCCACATTTGTCGAGTGTTCGTGGGGTTCTGGAAGAAGTCCTGCACTTTCTGACTGTGAGCACCTTTGCAACCTTAATGGCACGGTTCAGGTTAGCTCTGGCTGTTTTTACTGCTACCATGTCGCTAGACTTAAACGCCTTGTTCCGAGCCTTCAGCATTGCACGCAGTACCTCACTGTTCATCCATCCAGAGTTTCTCTACGGCCCGTGTGGGGATGTTCTTGATAATAATAATAATAATAATAATAATGGATTCGATTTATATCGCGCTTTTCTATTGTTAGATACTCAAAGCGCTCACAGAGAAGTGGGAAGCCATCATTCATTCACACCTGGTGGTGGTAAGCTACATCTGTAGCTGCCCTGGGGTAGACCAACGGAAGCGTGGCTGCCAATTTGCGCCTACGGCCCCTCCTACCACCACCAATCATTCATTCATCATTCATTCAGCAGTGTGAGCGGCACCGCGGGCAAGGGTGAAGTGTCCTGCCCAAGGACACAACGGCAGCGATTTGGATGTTAATAGGTGGGAAGCGAACCTGCAACCCCCAGGTTTCTGGCACGGCCGCTCTACCCACTACGCCATGCCGCCCCTAATCTGATCACACTGACATCCTCCATGCACTTCTGAATGTATGCGGACACAGACTTTGCATACTCCTCCACACATGTGTTATGATTATCGGTGACGGCTGCCTTGAACATGTCCCAGTCTGTGGTTCCGAAGCAGTCTTGTAATGCTTCCATTGCTCCCTCTGGCCAGGTCCTCACCTGCTTCACTGTAGCTTGCTTTCTGATCAGCAGGGGCTTGTATGCAGGAATTAGCATCACATATAGATGGTCTGAGGAGCCCAGGTGGGGGCGTGGTGCAGCTTTATACGCCTGTTTAATATTACTATAAACCAAGTCCAGCTTGCTTCCACCCCTGGTTGCAAAATTCACATATTGATGGAAATGAGGGAAAACTGTTTTCATGTAAGCTTGATTAAAATCCCCTGCAACGATGAAAACTTCCTCTGGATGTGTAGTTTGCAGTTCATTGATGGAGCAGCACAAAGCGTTCAAAGCTTCTTTGTGTGAGCACTGGGGGGAATGTACACTGTTGTGAAGATCATAGCACTGAATTCCCGAGATAAATAAAATGGCCTGCATTTTATAGTTAATATTTCTACATCGGGAGAGCAGTGACATGAGACGTTCTTCCCGTTGTTGCACCAGTTGTTATTGATGTATATACAAACACCACCGCCTCGGGATTTACCAGTGAGAGTGCTGCTCCTATCCGACCGAAACATAGTTAGCTCCTCGATGCTAACTGCCTCGCCCGGGACGAATGGTTTCAGCCACGTTTCTGTGAGAAATATGGCGCAGCAGTCTCTCATCTAGATAGATAAATAGATAGTACTTTATTGATTCCTTCAGGAGAGTTCCTTCAGGAAAATTACAATTCCAGCAGCAGTGTATTGCATATGAATCCAGCGTCAGGTAGTCCAGTTTGTTCTCCAGTGAGCGGACATTTGAGAGCAGGATGGAAGGAAGCGGCGTTCTGTGAGGATTAGCCTTTAGCTTTGTTGTTAGCCCCGCTCGGCATCTCCGTTTCTGTTTCTGATCCCACCGCTTATGTCTCCTCTGTCTGCGGTCCCCTCTGGTACTAGGCTCCGCTGCCTCACAGGCCGCTGGATGTAGCCGGCGTAGTATTCCCAGGATAGCGAGGAGGTCCAACGTATACGCATCTTTCGGTCTAATACTGCCCGATCCATCCACATCCAAAATTGTCTGGCGGTCCTACGTTACTACGGAGTGTCCACGCTGGAAGCCAGCCATGAAATTCACAGAAATTACTGGTAGATTTGCCAAAATGTTCTATTACTACCAAGAGCCTCTGCAGCCGCAGCCGAGCAGGGCGCCGCCATCTTGAGACCAATATCTGGCTTGTATCTTCAGTAGGGATGTACATTTATAGATTTATGGATATGATACCCTAATCAATATTCCTTATCGATACCAGTATTTATCGGTACTCTTGTCGGTACTACATGTCATTTGTGGAAATAAAAAAGTGGAAAAGAGGCATTTTAAATAGCATTCCTATTTGCAGAAGAGGTTGAAGTCTTAAAGAAGTCAACTATGTGTGCAGTGCAAGGTGAAATGCAGTTATGTCATCTTCTTCTCAATAACACACACATCACACTTTGGTTGCTTCCTTATTTGTCATTATTTAAAGCTGATTGTAATGTGTAGCAGCGGCAGCTGAACTCAATGTGACAACGTGTCATAGTTATGTCAGTCAGCTGGAATTAAAAATACAAATAGTTGTGTCGTTAGTCCAGAATCTTCACGGTCTTCATGGACCACATAATTAAAGGCCTACTGAAATGAGATGTTCTTATTTAAACGGGGATAGCAGGTCCATTCTATGTGTCATACTTGATCATTTCGCGATATTGCCATATTTTTGCTGAAAGGATTTAGTAGAGAACATCCACGATAAAGTTTGCAACTTTCGGTGCTAAGAGAAAAGCCCTGCCTCTACCGGAAGTTGCAGACGATGACGTCACAAGTGTGGGGGCTCCTCACATATTCACATTGATTTTAATGAGAGCCTCCAACAAAAAGTGCTATTCGGACAGGAGAAAACGACAATTTCCCCTTTAATTTGAGCGAGGATGAAAGATTTGTGGTTGAAGATATTGAAAGCGACGGACTAGAAAAAAAAAAACGCGATTGCATTGGGACGGATTCTGATGTTTTTAGACACATTTACTAGGTTAATTCTGGGAAATCCCTTATCTTTCTATTGTGTTGCTATTGTTTTAGTGAGTTAAATAGTACCTGATAGTCGGAGGTGTGTCTCCACGGGTGTCTTGACGCCAGTGTCTCAGAGGAGTTGACGGCAGCTTTATGGACGGCACAAGCTCAGCTTTTCTCCGGTAAGAAGCGACGTTTTAACCACAATTATCTCACCGAAACCTGCTGGTTGACATTCTGTCGTGATTCATGTTCTCGTGACCGCGCTCTGATCCATAGGAAAGTTTCACCTCCGGGAATTTTAAACAAGGAATCACCGTGTGTTTGTGTGGCTAAAGGGTAAAGCTTCCCAACTCCATCTTTCTACTTTGACTTCTGCAATATTAATTGAACAAATTGCAAAAGATTCAGCAACACAGATGTCCAAAATACTGTGTAATTATGCCGTTAAAGCAGACGACTTTTAGCTGTGTGTGTGTGCAGCGCTCATACTTCCTATAAACCCGTGACGTCTTGCGTAGACGTCATCATTACACAACGTTTTTAAGACGAAACTCCCGGGAAATTTAAAATTGCAATTCAGTAAACTAAAAAGGCCGTATTGGCATGTGTTGCAATGTTAATATTTCATCATTGATATATAAACTATCAGACTGCGTGGTCGCTAGTAGTGGCTTTCAGTAGGCCTTTAGGAACCAGTACTAAAAAAAAAAAATGGTACTTGGTATACATCTCTTATCTTCATCACTAAACCTTTGAAATATGCTGACATATGTGCTGCTAAGGTAAATAAACAGAAGCCATATTGAATGTTTGCCTTCATTTGACCACGTGAGGTAAGGAGGACGGCCTCTAGGTCACATGGTTACACCCCAGCAATTACACTGTTGATGATTGATGAGCATTCATTTTTAAATGGTGGTGTTAAAAAGCAAATATATCTCCATCTTTAGTGATAAATGTGTCCCCCGGATGAACATGTGTCACAAACATTGTATTAGATGATATGTGGATGTTGTGCTTACTTGGACTGTGATGAAGCTGTGAGGACTCAGGTGGTTTGTCTTCATGCTCTTCAGTCTTCACAGAGACAACAGTCAGTGGAAACTTGCTGACATCAGCCTCCTCCTGCCCTACAGGACACTCTCCCTCCTGACTTCCTCCTCTTCCTCTTTAATGTGGGGGGGCTGTGGATCCTCCTGCTGCTGAAGGGGACGTTCTTCTTGACGAGCGTTCATCTGTTGGACGTCCGCAAGACAACACAAACAAACTTCAGCTCAGATGTGTCAAATATTTTTTAGTCTATCAAATATAATATTTTCCAAATGGACTGACACCACTTTGTGGTGATGTTGTTCTACACATGGAATAATCATCAGTTATTGATTATTATGAATTGTGTCATTGATCCTATTTTCTGCATTTACATTAATTATTGATTAAAAAGTAACAACTTACAGAAAACCTCCTGCTGGGATTTTAATACCGTCATGACTGCATGAAGTCAGTCTGCACGTATAAAAGTGTCATTGTGCTGCAGCATCAAGTGACGCCAACTGGCTCCTCCCACTACCAACCTACCAGCCAACCTTGACGTGCACCTCCAAAATAGTCCCACCTCACGTCAACGGTGACCAGGACTACAGAGCTGTGGTCGGTTGGCTTTACTTTTACGCACAATATCCTCTCCTTGTTTTTCCTTCTGCAAAAGCAACATTTTTAGCCCAACAGACAAGAAACAGAAGTGCAGCGAAGCACGTGTAACAAGTGCCAGCGAGTGTGGCCGTGTGATAGTATGTTGCTTGAACCTCACTCACACCTTAAGGAATGTGCTGGCGTGAGAATATATATATATATATATATATATATATATATATATATATATATATATTATATATATATATATATATATATATATATATATATATACATATATTTAGGGACGGCGTGGCGCAGTGGAAGAGTGACCGTGTGCAACCCGAGGGTCCCTGGTTCAATTCCCACCTAGTACCAACCTCGTCACGTCCGTTGTGTCCTGAGCAAGACACTTCACCCTTGCTCCTGATGGGTGCTGGTTGGCGCCTTGCATGGCAGCTCCCTCCATCAGTGTGTGAATGTGTGTGTGAATGGGTAAACGTGGAAGTAGTGTCAAAGCGCTTTGAGTACCTTGAAGGTAGAAAAGCGCTATACAAGTACAACCCATTTATTTATTTATATATATACATACACATATATATATATATATATATATATATACACATATATATATATACACATATATATATACATATATATATATACACATATATACATATATATATATACACATATATACATATATACATATATACACATATATACATATATACATATATACACATATATACATATATACATATATACACATATACACATATGTATATATATATATACACATATATATATATATATATATATATATATATATATATATATATATATATTAGGGGTGGGCAAATTAATGCGTTAATTACGAGTTAATTTATCAATCTATTAACACCGACAATTATTTTATTGCACATTTGCGTATGTTGTTTACATGCTTTTATTTTGTTAACGCCTTTTCTTAACAAGATGGCGACGCCCGGACGGGCTTCGGCGTGAGGAGCTCTTGCAAAAGATGGAACATTTGGCAAAAATACCGGACAATTCTGCAAATTTCATGGCTGGCTTACAGCGTGGTCACTCCGGGATCACTTACGACCGCCAGACAATTCTGAATGTGGATAGATCGGGCCGTTTTGGACCGAATGACGCGTGCTTGCTAGACCGGGTAGCTAGCATGGGAATACTTTGCCGGCTACATCCAGCGGCCTGTGAAGCAGCGGAGTATATGTGTTGTCTGTCTATTTATGAATAATGCAGACCAGGAGTGTTGGCTGAGTTCTTAACGTTTGCTTTCAGAGTGTGCATATCACAACATACAAGATGCTGTCATGGCGACACACAACCTATACCGGGCTACTGCGCATGCTCGTCACTCCTGTTGCATGCTGGGTAGGGTAGTTCTTTTTTTCCCTGGCTCATAACATCACAATATAGTACCATGTATATGATGCGTTCAGTTTATTAAAGCACCAAGCAAACAATCGGAAAATTCCCATCATATCAAATCCTAGATAAATGATAAATAAATAAATAAATGGGTTGTACTTGTATAGCGCTTTTCTACCTTCAAGGTACTCAAAGAGCTTTGACACTACTTCCACATTTACCCATTCACACACACATTCACACACTGATGGAGGGAGCTGCCATGCAAGGCGCTAACCAGCAACCATCAGGAGCAAGGGTGAAGTGTCTTGCTCAGGACACAACGGACGTGACGAGGTTGGTTCTAGGTGGGATTTGAACCAGTGACCCTCGGGTTGCGCACGGCCACTCTGCCACTGCGCCACGCCGTCCTATGGTCATAATTATTTTAAGTGCACTAAGCAGAATAAACACAACATTATTAATATTGCTAGAACAGATAATTTGATCAAAAAATCCCTAAAACAGCCCACTACCTGTAATATAGTTTTTTTAAACATAAGATCCCTGATTAAAAAAATGTTTGAGCTGTTACCTCAGAAATTGCCTGTTCAGATGTTATGATTGTGGCTCAGAGATTTGTATGTAGATTATATTTATTTTCCATAACAAACAGGATAACTTTAATACCCTGGCAGTGGCAATTAGCTTAAATGTTTGTATTTACATTTTTTGAGTTAATTTTCATAAAATATGCAATTTAACTGCTACTGTTTAACAAGGACTGATTTAAATTGTGTTTGCACAACAAATGTTTTGGCGCTTTTGTTCATGTGAGAGAATATTCCAATGAAGGTGCACTACACACTACTTTTGAATTCATTATTGGGCTTTGTGTATACAATGCAGTTAATCGCGATTAATAGGAGAAATAGTGCGATTAACTTCGATTACAATTTTTAATTGTTACCCAGCCCTAATATATATATATATATATATATATACATATATATATATACATATATTAGAATATTTGGGTACCTCATGATTTGATTACAAACAAAATATTGATGCATATTCAATTTGTGTCCAGTATATTAAAGCCATTTTTCATATTTAACATTTATTTAATTAAATATTTATTTTAGTCTGACTGAATAAGCATTAATCGCTTACAATTGTGCAAATAGTGTTTTCGTAATAACACCAGTTGATTTAATTTCCATGATATGTCCACCGAATGCAGCTGAGATAGGCTCCAACACCCCCTGTCCCCCCTCGCAACCCCAAATAGGGACAAGCGGTAGAAAATGGATGGATGTTATCAAAGGAATAGAAGTGCATGCAAACATAATTTATATTTATTGTTAATAAAGTTGACACCAACACAAAATAGACCACTGCAATAATATTCTACTGTCATTATAATAATAATATTTGTAATTATTTTTTCATCCTGTAAAGCATCTTTGAGTACACTGAAAAGCGCTATACCAAATAAAATGTATTATTATTATACCATGTGACTTATTCCAGACTTAAATTACGAGACGTTCGTTTCTTTCTAGTAACAAATATTTAATGATGTTAAGCGTGACTGTAATATACAACAAAAAACAGTTAAAGTATTAAATAAGTCAATATAATTCTCATAGAGAACATATAAAATACACCCCTCAAAAAAACGCTCGCATTTGCTACAAAGGCTTGCTAGCGGGCTAACGCTAGCACGTTAGCTTCGAACAACATATGAGGTAAATAAGATAAATAATATGAAAATATATCATGTATATTACCTCATAAGCCGCGTGTACAAGAGAGGAGTGGAATATATTCTTCCTATTGTTACACCAGCAACTCTTTTTTGTCTTCTGTGGCCGGGCGAAGGAAGTGTGCGCCACTCACTATTGTCCCAGTGAAACACGTGTTTGAAGGAAGTGTGCACCACTCACTATTGTCCCAGTGAAACACGTGTTTGAAGGAAGTGTGCACCACTCACTATTGTCCCAGTGAAACACGTGTTTGAAGGAAGTGTGCACCACTCACTATTGTCCCAGTGAAACACGTGTTTGAAGGAAGTGTGCACCACTCACTATTGTCCCAGTGAAACACGTGTTTGAAGGAAATGTGCACCACTAATTATTGTCCCAGTGAAACACGTGTTTGGCCAACATTTTTTTCCGCGGTTGAGAACACTTCGATGACGTCACACAGGAGGAAGAACAAAGCAAGATGGCGTCTGGCGGAGAATACGTTGTATTGGTTATTATGGTTTCTAGGTCTTAATTACAACGTACATGTGCACATGTGTGTCGTTTAACAGAGTAAACGTCCTTATTAATTGTTTGTATGCGGATACATTAGTCTGAGTGCACTTTGACGTGCTAGCCTAGCCTGCTGGTTAGCTTAGCTTGTTAGCTGCTAACAAAGAGAGGCGGAAGTGATCGACACATCAAAGCAGAGATCCACTGTAAGTGTAAAGTGTTTTTATTGTGTGAAAATGTCTACATTACAAATGATGTGAGTGTTGGTGAATCAGCGAATAACTGCTGCTGTTGAAGAAACATTTGTGATGTTAGAAAAAAAAAAACGATAGCAGAGTACAAGGAGGGACTTTGTCCAACAAAAGAGGAGAAGGAGCGACAACATCAACTACTGGACGCTGTTTTCAAGAAACATCAAGTTGTGTTACACATCCTTCCATCCATCCAACCATCCGTCCATCTTCTTCTGCTTATCTGAGGTTGGATTGCGGGGGCAGCAGCCTAAGAAGAGAGGCCCAGCCTTTCTTTTCCCCAGCCGCTTCGTACAGCTCTTCCCGGGGGATCCCAAAGCGTTCCCAGGCCAGCCAGTTTCTAACATAATAGTGAGAGTCCAATCCATAGTGGGGCCAGCCGGAGACCATCCCGAGCAGGGACAGGTCAGCAACGCAGAGATGCCCCCAACCGATGCACAGACGAGCAGACCACCCTGGGTCCCGACTCTAGGCAGATATATATATATATATATATATATATATATATATATATATATATATATATATATATATATATATATATATATATATATATATATATATATATATATATATATATATACACACACACAATAAAAACTAAATAAGATAAGGCTCAGAATTGGTTTCTTAACCAAACCTTTTGTTGTGTACCAGAGAAGGGAAGGAGGCAACAACCAGGGCAGGACTGCGGTTTACAAGGTTTATTTAAAACCTTTGATGAATACGTGGCGTGTGTATGCTACTCAAAGTGAATGAGTACCCACCTGCTCCCAGTGCCACCCACACTGGTTTAACTGTAACTTAAATATTGGGTTTCACTATGTAAAGCGCTTTGAGTCACTAGAGAAAAGCGCTATATAAATATAATTCACTTCACTTCACTATGTGTAATATTAAATATGTAAATGTTACCAAGGGTTGTTGTCTGTAAATGTTGGTTGTATCTTTCGTCGTAATCCAAGAGGGCAAGGCGAAGAGGCAGGTCGTGGACATGCAAGAGGTCATGGGCAAGAGCAGGGCAGCGTGGTCTGGGTCCGAGCAGGGAGGTCGTGGATCGAGGAGAGCAGTCAGGAATCCGGATGCGAGTTGAGTGACAAGGCACAGATAAGGAAGGATAGCGTAGTCACTGAGGAAATACAAAAGGACATGAACCAGGGGAAAACAGAGAGATAGAGCAAAACAAGGGCAAGAAATTCACTGGGAAAACAGGGAATGTCAGACGTGATGCTTACTGGAAGGTTAGCGACGTTCTGGCAAAGGGTCCTCGGGTCTGCTGGTCTTTATGCTGCTCCCTCTCATCAAGTCCAGGTGTGTTGATTATTGATAGCGTGTAGGCTCGTTGCTGCGTGGGCGTGGTGCCCTCAGCACGAGCGAGGGCGCTTCTTGGTGCGCTGTCAGCAGAGGCGCCTCTTGGCTCACTGTCAGCAGAGGCACACGCAGCTCAAGCCGCTGAGGTAACGCGGGTTCGACTCCGCGTCATGACACCTTTCTACATATAAAGTGCAACATTCTCACATATAAAGTGCAACATTAAACTGCTTCAAGTTGTTGCTCGGATTAAATAAAATGACAAAACTTTTCTTCTACATACAAAAAGTGCAGCATTAAACAATTTCAAGTCAACTCAGCCTCAGATTAACTTTTCTTTTTCCCACCCTCCAGCCTTTAACCCTGGTGACTTTCAATCAATTTTCATGTTTTCTGCCAGAAAAATCAGTTTATCCACATTGTCTGCAGAAAGAGCAGACCTGCTTGCAGTTACAATGTCCCCAGCTGTGAAAAATACCCTTTCGCTGGACACGGAGGTAGCAGGTATGGTGAGGTAGTGCCTGGCTAACTTGGCAGTAAGAGGATATGTGGGCTCATTGTTCTTCCACCACAGAAGTGGGTCAAAATCTAGTTTTTAATGCACTATGGTCTTAAATCTGCTGCTGTAAAAACACCAACAGCATTTGTTATTGCTTTAGCCCTGCCTGAGTCGCCGAGTAGAAGCTGCTTGAATGCAGTGGGAGCTGTGTTTGTTCGTCTTTCTCTTCGTTGAAGCCATGTTACCCATTGTTGTATCGCACTGCAAAGCCGAAGTGTTCCCAAACGGGAGATCTTAACGATGCAGGAGGGTCTTCCAGCTCTGGCTTTTACACTTTGTAGTAGCCCGGTCGTTGTTAGCATGCTGTGTGTTGTGCCTCAGTGTGCATTGTTGACACAACGTGTGGTGCACTACTTAATATGTCCGTGTGGAAACTTGTTCGATACACCTCCGAACCAGAACCCCCGTACCGAAACGGTTCAATACAAATACACGTACCGTTACACCCTTAATACACACACATCTGAAGATTATAAAAAAATAAATATATTTGGTGGGCCAAACAAAATGACTCGGCAAACCAATGTTTGGTATGAGTGCTATGACCTCAAATCTATATCCTAATAACAATATATGTCACGATACATCATTTGATATATGATTGATGATAGAAAAAATTCAAAGCGGGTTACAAAAGCTCCTAATTTGGCAGTTGACATATGCAGTAACATATCGTGTCTTTTCTAATTGTATTATTTTGTCGAAACGATTATTATTAATGTACTTGTTTATTTACTATTAATATCTGGTTTATTTATTTGACAAAATAATACTGGAAATTATGTAATATTTGACTGCATATTTCAGCAACTAAATTAGGAGCCTGTGTAGTGTCAGAATAATTGTTTCTAAGTTATCACAAAAACCTTGTGTTGCATTGAGTGACTGGTGAGAAGCAAAAGCTGTCTTTGAAACCTACCAAGAGTAAGGCTCGTAAAACTCCACTGTGTTGGGGAAAGCAAGATGATGGTGTTCCTGTTTTCTTTCATGTATTATAATCAAACATAAAGATATTGTCTGACCCAAGTACTACAAAAGCAAAGAGGAAGCAGAACCAGTGTCCCCTCCAGGGGACCTCTTTTTGAACCTCCTTTTTCAACTGTTTTACGAACCTCTTTTTGAACTGTTTTACGAACCTCTTTTTGAACTCATTTACGACCTTTTCTTTTGAACTGTTCCGTAACCAAAGGCAACGCTGTTTACGACACACTTCCCTCTCGAAGTAGCTGTGGTCATGTGGTCGAAGAAAGTAAAATAAAGAAGGGGGAGTACAATCTTTCGCCAGAGCGTGGGTGACACTGTAAAAAGTTAGAGGTCGACACGTTTCTCCTCAATTGAATCCAAATTGAATTATGTCTCTGTTTGATTCTTTGCATCTTGTCTTGTTTAATTGATGTCATCAGTGTTTGAACCTGACATGTAGCCTGTTTTAAAATGGTTTTATTAGTAATTCTATATGAAATAATGTATCGTAAAATACATTTTAAACCATATCGTCTATCCATAGTAGAAAGTCCTGTCGTCCTGGTTTGTTTTTCTATTCCTGTAAATAATGTTGTAAAGAGCAGCGTGTTTGTGCGTCACTGAGGTTTCAAGAGAGTTCATACGATAACTTGTTTTTCCTAAGTGCATGTAAAAGTACTGAATGCATTGTGTGACTGAGCAGACATGGTGTGTGTTTGTCTTGCAGACATCTGTGAAGAACATCTTCACCCTGAGCAACAGAAGTGCAGCTTCAGGATGCAGACGGAGGAGCCACAGCCCTCCCACATTAAGAAGGAAGAGAAATACCTACTGATGCCCCATTTCAAAAAGGAAGAGGAGGACCCACTGACACCCCGATTTAAAGAGGAAGAGGTGGATCCACTGACCCCTCACATTCAAGAGGAAGAGGAAGAGCACAGCATCAGTCAGCAGAGAGAGCATCTTGAAGGACTGGAGGAGGTTGATGTCACCAAGATGCCAGTGACTGGTGTCCCTGTGAAGAGTGAAGATGATGAGGTGAAAGGTGAAAGTGAGGAGAGGGGAGGGGGGGAGCCTCCAAGCAGCAGCTCAACACAACACATGACAACAGAAGCTGATGGAGACCACTGTGGAGGATCACAAGCAGACAAGCTCTTAGCTCCACTATCAGATAGTGAGGACACAACGTCACACTCTCCTGACACTGATGATGAAGACTCTAAAGATGATAAGACATGTCACACTGACAACACTCACTTCACATCTTCTCACTCTCACAAAACTTTTAAATACTATAGTCTTCTGAAAAGACACATGAAAACACACACTGGAGAAAAACCTTTTCATGTTTTATCTGTAGTAAAGATTTTACTAAAAGACAAAATTTGAAAAGACACATGAGAACACACACTGGAGAAAAACCTTTTTCATGTTCAATCTGCAGTAAAGATTTTACGCATTGGCACAATTTGAAAACACACATGAGAATACATACTGGTGAAAAACCTTTTTCCTGCTCAGAATGTGGCAAAAGTTTTGTAATAAATCAAAGGTTAAAAGTACACATGAGAATACACACTAGAGAAAAAACTTTTTCCTGCTCAGAATGTGGTAAAAGTTTTGTAACAAATCAAACCTTAAAAGCACACATGAGAACACACACTGGTGAAAAACCTTTTCCGGGTTCAATCTGCGGTAAAGATTTTACTCTAAAGACCCTTTTAAAAACACACATGAGAACACACTCTGGTGAAAAACCCTACTCCTGTTCAAGATGCAACAAAAGCTTTCGTCACTGACAATCTTTCACAGTACACATGAGAAGACACCCAGGAGAGAAAGTGTTGAGTTGCAGTGTGTGTGGTGAAAGATTGTCTTCTAAGTACCAGTGTAAGAAACACAAGTGTGCTGGTGAGAACAGCAGCAGCAAATGAAACTGCAGGATTTGAAATAAACTGTCCAGACTTTCATTTTGACTTTCTAACAACATCAGCACATATAACATGTGTGACATCATTGTTGTGTGTGTACAATAATGTTATTATGAATCTAACATTTATAGATTAGACATTTCAGATTAGTGCTTTTATTTCAGTCAAGTACATGAGTTATTATACACATTTGTGTACTTTAAAATGAACAGATTTTTGACTGAAAAGGTGAGAATAAACAGTATATGAAATATGTTAGTTACAGTAAACATTTTAAGTGTAGATATCCATAATTTACTTTTATACTTATTCATAATATTGTTTCATATGTTTTATGTAATAATGAAGAGTTGCATTTTTTTTTCAAATTGTAGATGATTGCATAGATGAACTCCTTTATATGATGTACATATTTGTTTTAAATGTGTTCATACCTTTGCTTTTGAGTACACATAAATCCCTCTTAGTTCATATTTACTGGTTCACATCTGAAACATCTTCTGGACCACTTCTGGAAGCATATTATTATTTACTTTATACATCATTTGAACAATTGTTTTTATACAAGATCATTTACTTTTAAAATGTGTGACTTTATGAATTATTTCTTGGGTCTCTATAATCCATTTTATTAATTATCTTTTTTACTCTCTTGCGTAATATGATGATTGTTTTGTGATTGTTTTATATGTATGTCCCCAGACTTTTATGCAATGAACAATGTATGCTTCAACTAAAGTTGGGTACAATAATTATAGTTAATATTCATAAGTATTTATTTTATTCTCTTTAGTATTGCACACCATTGTTTTATTGTTTTCTTTATATGACTTACATGTAGTGTCCAGCTTACTTCATCATCTATATTAACTCCTAAAAATGTGATGACCTTTATTCCTTTCATTTCAATATTATCCATCATAATTTGTGTTTTACATTTTTACAATCTCCAAATATGATGTATTTAGTTTTATTGAAGTTTAGTGACGGTTTATTGATGTGCAGCCATTTTTTTATGGTCAAGTTCTCTATGGATAAAATAAGATGAGAGTTAAATCAAGCGGTAATGAAGGTGAAGAATGGAAGATTATTATATACATAATTATATATAGATAGTAGTGACAATTAAAGACACTTTCATCCTGTTCATTTGAGCAAAAAAAGAGAGTTAAGTGTAATATTGTAAACAGTAGAAGAATATTAATATCAGCAGTCAATATTCCAGCATTGTGAAGCTGAGCTATGGTAAAAAATATATTCAGCTTTAAATGCTTTTTGAGAGTGATTTAATTATCAGAATCAGAAATACTTTAATAATCCCTGAGTGGAAATACACATTTTCATTAACATGTGAATATTAAATGTAATAATGTATGATATTAATAAAATAGTAAAATGTTACTTTTGGGGATGTGTAACATCCTGAATGTTTTCATGCTGGAATAGTTTTAATTAGTAGAGAGTGAAACAAATGAGGAAGTAATGATAATGATGGTTTGTTTTTAGTCTGTTTATGAATAATTAAAGATAATTAAAATAGCAAAATGTAGCTTACATCCTCAGTGAGCTGAACTTCAGCAGTAAAGAGGAGAGAAATAATGTGGAAAGGTCAGAAGTCAAAATGTTTCTTCAGGTAATACATGGAGCCTCTGCTGCCAACTATTTAGTAAAAAAAAACTATATATATATATATATATATATATATATATATATATATATATATGTATGTGTATATATATATATATATGTATATATATATATATAGAGAGAGAGAGAGAGAGAGCGAGAGAGAGAGAGAGAGAGAGGTAGATATATAGATATATAGATTGATGGATATAATATAAATAACGACAAAGGAAATTTTAAAAGAACATGAAAACCTCCCACATTCTAAAATACATTATAAAAACGATTACCATCAAAAACAAAAATAATATGAGTGTAATATTAATTTTGTTTCTTGTTTTTCTTTCCTTATGCTACTTTTGTTTCAAAACATTTTTAAATATTTGAATATTTTCACGGAAATAAGTATTATGTGTTCTGTTTTTTGGGGGGAAAATTTGAAATGGACGAGTTTACTTTTATTTTCACAAGAAGTAAATAGTATATAATAAAATAGTTTTACCGGGGGTGGAAAGCTGGTTGTACTTATTCCTCTCGCGAGATTTGGAAAAGAGCTGGTTACTTGTTTCTCTCGCGAGATCTGACAACACCGAGCGCGAACCAAACACGGCGAGGATAAAGCAAGATGGCGTCTGACGGTGAAGACGTTATTGCAGTCGTCACAGTTCAGTGTTCTTAATCTGTGCCTCCATGTACACATATATGTCCTTTATTAGACTCTAGTAAATAGAGTAAACATCGTTAATAACTGTTTGCATCCGGTTATATTAGTCTGAGCGCACTTTGATGCTTCTCGAGCTAGCTTAGCCTGCTAGTTAGCTTAGCTTGTTAGCTGCTAACAAAGAGAGGCGGAAGTGATCAAAACACATCACTAAGTAGAGATCAAGTGTGAGTGTAAAGTGTTGTGATTGTGTGAAAATGTGCCAAAGAACCATAGCAGAGTACGAGGAGGAACTTTGTCCAACAAAAGAGGAGAAGGAGCGACAACATGAAAAACATCAAGTTGTGTTACACAGAACAGGTTTGTTTACTTCTTACTCTCACATCTTTACTAACTTTATATTTCATTTTTAACACTATTCTTAAATAGATTGTCTGTAGGAAGATTAATTGTCATGTGAGGATGATGCACTGATGGTTTTACATTTTTCATAAGAAGGAGACATTGTCAGACACAATATTTATGAGAGGTTGATGTTTGTAACAATGTGTATCAACATGTTTACACAAAACTCACACAGTCACCGGGGGAATATTCCAGAGAGCGGGTTAAGTGCAAAGTCCTGAGTATGGAAAGCTCGAGAGTTTTACCTCCAAAAATAAGAGAGGTAAGACAAAGTCAGAGTCAGTTACCATGGTTACTGATGCTGTAAACCTAGCCTGCTAGCTGGCAGGTTTGACAAGTTATATATGTGTGTCAAAGCTATACTGACCTGCTATTTCCTTCATGTCGGTGTTCGTTGATGCAGCCATTAATGTTGCATTGATTATTGAAAAAACAGCCTGCTCTAAAGATGACATCTTGATCTCATACCATCTCAAACCAATTGACTGTTCATTATTAAGTGAAGTGTCTTATAGTCGCTTAAGTTCGTCTTTTACCAAGCAACACTATGTTTTATCCAGTTACTCAATTAATCGGAAACATTTCCCGTAGAACACTTGATTAATAACATTTTCAATAGCTAGAGCCCATTATTTCATGTACGATTTAATACTTAGCATGTATGAGCTAAAATGTGTTTTGTTTGTGTCCTGTAGACATCCATCAGCCGATTGAACACCAAGAAGAATGTCTCCCTCATCTGCAGGGGGACAGTTTCACTTTAGAATATCCACAGCCCTCACATTTTAAAGGGGACAAGGGGGATTCACAGCCCTTTTATTTTAAAGAGGAAGAGGAGGGAGAGTGTCCTGTAGGGCAGGAGGAGGCTGATGTCAGCAAGTTTCCACTGACTGTTGTCTCTGTGAAGACTGAAGAGCATGAAGACAAACCACCTGAGTCCTCACAGCTTCATCACAGTCCAAGTAAGCACAACATCCACATATCATCTAATACAATGTTTGTGACACATGTTCATCCGGGGGACACATTTATCACTAAAGATGGGAGATATATTTGCTTTTTAACACCACCATTTAAATATGAATGCTCATCAATCATCAACAATGTAATTGCTGGGGTGTAACCATGTGACCTAGAGGCCGTCCTCCTTACCTCACGTGGTCAAATGAAGGCAAACATTCAATATGGCTACTGTTTATTTACCTTAGCAGCACATATGTCAGCATATTTCAAAGGTTTAGTGATGAAGATTAGGGATGTATTTGTGTATACGTGTATTTGTATTTAACCGTTTCGGTACGGGGGTTTCGGTTTGGTTCGGAGGTGTACCGAACGAGTTTCCACACGAACATATTAACCTAAAGCCTTAACAAGCTGCTCCGCTTCGTTATGCCTGTCCCTGTCAGTACTCTACACAGCACCCAGCATTGTCCCACCCACAAAACCATCTGATTGGTTACAGAAAGAGCGGTAACAGCCAATCAGCAGTGCATATTCAGAGCAGTAACAGCCAATCAGCAGTGTGTATTCAGAGCGCAAGGAGTCAGTGCTCCACCGTCGTCATAAGCAGGTAGGTGTTTAGCAGGTAAGCATCAGGCAGCGGACTCTCCCCAAATTATAATAAACACCTCCCAGTCAACTACAAACCATGTTTCCATATGAGTTGGGAAATCCTGTTAGATGTAAATATAAACAGAATACAATGATTTGCAAATCCTTTTCAAGCCATATTCAGTTGAATATGCTACAAAGACAACATATTTGATGTTCAAACTGATAAACTTTTTTTTCCCGCAAATAATCATTAACTTTAGAATTTAATGCCAGCAACACGTGACAAAGAAGTTGAGAAAGGTGGCAATACCTACTGATAAAGTTGAGGAATGCTCATCAAACACTTATATGGAACATCCCACAGGTGTGCAGGCTCATTGGGAACAGGTGGGTGCCATGATTGGGTATAAAAGCAGATTCCATGAAATGCTAAGTAATTCACAAACAAGGATGAGGGTCACCACTTTGTAAGCAAATTGTCGAACAGTTTTAGAACAACATTTCTCAACAAGCTATTGCAAGTAATTTAGGGATTTTACCATCTACGGTCCGTAAAATCATCAAAAGTTCAGAGAATCTGGAGAAATCACTGCACGTAAGCAATGATATTACGGACCTTTGAGCCCTCAGGCAGTACCGCATCAAAAACCGACATCAGTGTGTAAAGGATATCACCACATGGGCTCAGGAACACTTCATAAAACCACTGTCAGTAACTATAGTTGGGCGCTACATGTGTAAGTGCAAGTTAAAACTCTACTATGCAAAGCCAAACCCATTTATCAACAATATCCTGAAACGCCGCCGGCTTGGCTGGGCCCGAGCTCATCTAAGATGGACTGATGCAAAGTGGAAAGGTGTTCTGTGGTCTGGAAACAGACGACGTGGTGTCCTCCAGAACAAAGAGGAAAATAACCATCCGGATTGTTGTAGGCGCAAAGTTCAAAAGGCAGCATCTGTGATGGTATGGGGGTGTATTAGTGCCCAAGACATGGGTAACTTACACATGTGTGATGGTATGGGGGTGTATTTGTGCCCAAGGCATGGGTAACTTACACATCTGTGAAGGCACCATTAATGCTGAATGGTCCATACAGGTTTTGGAGCAACATATGTTGTCATCCAAGCAACGTTATCAGGGACGCCCCCTGCTTATTTCAGCAAGACAAGTGTTACAACAGCGTGGCTTCGTTGTAAAAGAGTGCGGGTACTTTCCTGGCCCGCCTGCAGTCCATACCTGTCTCCCATTGAAAATGTGTGACACATTATGAAGCATAAAATACAACAGCGGAGACCCCGGACTGTTGAAGGACTGAAGCTCTACATAAAACAAGAATGGGAAAGAATTCCACTTTCAAAGCTTCAAAAATTAGTTTCCTCAGTTCCCAAATGTTTATTGAGTGTTGTTAAAAGAAAAGGTGATGTAACACAGTGGTGAACATGCCCTTTCCCAACTACTTTGGCATGTGTTGCAGCCACGAAATTTTAAGTTAATTATTATTTGCAAAAAAAATAAAGTTTATGACTTTGAACATCAAATATGTTGTCTTTGTAGTGCATTCAATTGAATATGGGTTGAAAAGGATTTGCAAATCATTTTATTCCGTTTATGTTTACATCTAACACAATTTCCCAACTCATATGGAAACGGGGTTTGTACTGTTTTGAAGCAGGAAAAAAGGACATTATGTTAAATGAAGAGTTTCTCTCTTTGATAGTTGATATAATAATGAGTTTTTTAGGTATTTCCAAGATGGCGCCAGTATGTGCTTCGGCCTGCCCTCTCTCGCTGTCAGCTCTGTTTGTTTTTGTGTTGTTTGCGTCTATTTTCGTCTCTGTCAGCTCACGGCTTGTGTATGACCGCCAAACACTGTTGGATCTTTGCCCGTGTCCCACTGATATTATCAACTTCGACGTTGTTTTTCCGACGTCCCAGTCAGCTTTTTCACTTAGCCGGATTCCTGCGTTCTTTTCACGTCTGCTGGCTCCTCTCACCCAGCGGAAGAGTCTCCGGCGCCGTGGTAAACGTGGCTTCCCGAAGGAGGATTGGTTTGGTATCCGGTCTCCTCCTGCGCCCACGCTCACTGGATCCCATCGGTTCCTGGCTTGTTCCTATTGTTGGTTTGGAGGATGAGGCTTGCCGCCGTTGCTCCTGCTGTCCCCGCCCTGTGTGTCGGGCCCCACCTGGATTAGTTGCGGCCTTGGACGTGCCGGCCCCCGCCAGGTTCAGTCTTGTGAACGCAAGATCTTTCACAAACCAAACGTTTATCCTGAAGGATTTCTTCACTTCCCGCGGACTTGACTTCCTCTGTGTGACAAAAACATGGCTGAGAGCCGGTGAGTCCGCCCCTCTTAATGAACTTCTGTCTCCGGAGTGTTCCTACTTCTATTCTCCGCGGTCGTCCGGTCAAAAAGGAGGAGGATTAGCAGTGGTTTTTAAAAATGAATTTAAATGCCGTCTGATACGCCTGCAATCCTCCTTTTCAAACTTGGAACTATGCATGTTTGAACTGGGTCTTTCTGATGTCGTCCTGTGTGCCGTCGTCTATCGACCACCCAAGTACCCCAAAGACTTTATAACTGACTTTTCTGAATTTCTGTCTGAAATCCTGCCTAAATATAATCTTGTCCTTATTGCTGGTGATTTTAATATTCACACCTAAGCCCAGACGAGTCGCTTTCCAGGAGCTTCCTGACTCATTTAACTTTGTACAGTCTGTGTGTGGTTCCACACATGAACGCAGGCATAAACTCCATTTAGTGCTCTCGTATGGTTTGCGACGCTGTGTTCTCTGATCATATGCCGATCCTGTTTGATATTCCCACTCAGTGTCCGGTTAAATTATGCGCTCCACCTCAACGCCCTCGCATGTTTAAATCTTCGTCTCCTGCTCTGTTCTCCTCCATTTTTTCGACTCTTTGTGATGATAATTCTGCAGCCTCTGTACGTCTGAATACTGTAGAGTTGGTTTCTGGGTTCAACTCTATTTGTTTACAAACACTGGACACGATCGGTCCTTTTAAGTACTGCCGCTCTAAAGCCACGCCTCAGCCCTGGTTGAATGACGTCACTCGTGCTGCCAGGCGAAGGTGTAGGATAGCAGAGAGAAAATGGAAAAAAGAAAGCCTGCTTTCCTTTCAGATGACTGTAAAAGCAGAGGTGAATATATATCTATCTCAGATTATATATTCTAACTGTAATAACCCCAGAGGCCTGTTTAATACCATTAACATTGCCATTGATGCTCTCAAATCTGTTGGTTTAAATGTTTCTTCTGAATTCTGTGAAAGTTGTCTCCACTTTTTCACTGACAAAATTGTGTCAACTAGAGCCAGTTTATCTCAGCCTTCCTATGACCTTTCTATTCTTCTGCACTTCTCTTCTATTTTCCATCAGTTTGAGCCAGTGTCCTTTTCCTTTCTAAAAGACAGGGTTAGTCATATGAAGCCCTCTGGTTTTCCTACGGATGCCCTCCCACCTTACCTGTTTAAGGAGGTACTCGCTACTATTGGATCAAGTGTCCTTAACATTATAAATAGTAGCCTCTTTTCTGGAATAGTACCAGCAGAGTTTAAACATGCACACCTTTCTCCTCTCCAATCACAGACCTATCTCTAATCTTCCATACATTTCCAAAATATTAGAGAAGGTTGTCTACAGTCAGTTGTTTTCCTTCTTAGAAGATAATGGTATCACTGAGCTGTTCCAGTCCGGTTTCAAAGCCCTCCACAGCACAGAGTCAGCGCTTCGTAAAGTGTCTAACGATATCCTCCTGTCAACTGATTCTGGTAAATATGTTGTCCTGGTGCTTTTAGATCTGTCTGTTGCGTTCGACACCGTCGACCACGCCACCTTAATCACTCGTCTTGAGAACTGCGTGGGCATTAAGGACGCCACCCTCAACTGGTTCCGGTCGTACCTGACTGACAGGAGTTTTTGTGTAAAAATAGACAACTTTTTGTCTTTCACAGCTCCTCTACCACATGGGGTCCTCCAGGGCTCAATCCTCGGCCCTCTTTCATTTGCGCTTTACCTTCGCCCCCTCGGTTCTGTTTTCAGGAAGGTGTGAGGATTTTATTATTATTATTATTTTATTTTTATTATTTTTTATTTTATTTTATTTGAAAGAAAAAACAATAGTACAATATATTATTTATTTGTGTGAGGCGTCGCACGGGTCTCGCTTCCTGTTCAGTGGGGTCCGTGCCCGTGTGGCCCGTCCTTGCTCTATGGAGTCTGTGCAGGTGACTTGATGCGGTGGCAGTGCGGCCCCTTTGTCTGGCCTGGATAATGTGTCTTGGTTGTTTGGGCGGTGGTGTGTTTGTGTGCGGGTTTGGGTTGGGGTGGTGTGGTCTATTGGTGGGGGAGTTGTTGATGTCTCTTGTTTGCATGTTGGCGTTTGGGCTGACTGGCGGGCTGGCGTGGGCTAGTCTCCCTGATCCTGTTGGCGTGTGGTTGCCGGTCACAGTTGTTTTTTCTCGATCACTTTGATTTGATGGGGTGGTGCTGGCTGTCTGGGGCTATTGCAGCTGCTGTTTCTGATGCCGTTTGTTTGTGGTGTGGGCACCTGTGGCTGCTGGGTCCGGTGCAGGGGGGTGGCTTATGTTGTGACTGGTGGTAGCGGGCACTCGTGGTCATTGTCGGACTTGCCGGCTTCATACTTGTTTATTGTCGTGTTGGTTGGCTTGTCGGGTGTGGGCCTGGGGTGCCCTTGCGCCCTGCCATGCCGCCCTTGCGCGCCCGGTTTCGCTTCGTTGTTTTGGGCGGGCTTGTCGGGGGTTGTCCCTGGGTGGCGTGGGTACGCGGCCAGACCTGTGGGGCTTGGGGGTTCGGCTAGTTCTCAGTGGGCTCGGCTAGTTCTCATTGCTGTCCCTCCGGGATTTGTTGTCATATAAATATTTGTGTGTGTGTGTGTGTGTGTGTGTGTGTGTGTGTGTGTGTGTGTGTGTGTGTGTGTGTGTGTGTGTGTATGGATGGATGTAAATGTAGTATGTACATATATGGGTGTGCATGTATGGTTACAGGTATGTGTGTGTTCATAAATATGTATGTGTGTATGTGCATGTGTGGATATGTATACATATATATGTATGTGTATGCGTGTATATATATGTATATATGTATGTATATATTTATGTGTGTATGTATGTATGTATGTATGTATGTATGTATGTGTGTGTATGTATGTATATGGGTATATGCGCGTATGTGTATGTATATATGCAAATGTATATAGATGTATGTATGTATGTATGTATGTATGTGTGTGTATGTATGTATATGGGTATATGCGCGTATGTGTATGTATATATGCAAATGTATATAGATGTATGTGTGTGTATATATATATATATATATACATATATATATATATATATATATATGTGTATATATATATATATATATATATATATATGTGTATATATATATATATATATATATATGTGTGTGTGTATGTATATTTCTGGGGTCACGCTCTGGGCCTGCTGGTCAATCGGGGTTGACGCCTCAGGCTACTGCATCCGGGCTGCATGTCTAGAGCTCCTGGGTCCCTCCGTCCATCCCTTCCGGGTGCGCGTCTTGGTTGGGGCCGGCTGGGTCTATTCCGCTCATCCATTGTGGTAGCTTGGTGCTGCAGGGTATTCTGAGTTGCTGTGAGTTGGCCAGCTGCTGGGGTAGTGATGTTGTGTGTCAGCATGTCTGTGATCTTATTTAAATGTTTTATTTTATTTTATTATTTTTGTGTATATATGTATGCGGAGGCATGCGGTTATATGTATGTATAAATGTATGTGTATGTATATATGTGTATGTGTGCATGTATGTATATATATGTGTGTATGTATGTATGTATGTATATATATATATATTTATGTATGTATATGTGTATGTATGTGTATGTATATATTTATGTAACTATATATATATGTATGTATATATGTGTGTATATGTATGTATATATGTATGTGTGTGTGTATGTATGTGTATATGTATATGTGTATGTATCTTTATATACACATATATGTATTGCATTTATGTATATGTATGTGTGTGTGTATGTACATGTGTATACGTATATGTACTAATTTAATTTTTTTAAATTTTAATTTTTTGAAAACATTTTTATTTTATTCTTATTCATTTATTTATTTTTTGATGTATTAATTATGTTTTTTTTGTTGTTTTTTTTTTGTTTGTTTTGTTTTGTTTTTTCCTCCTCCCTCAGGGGGGTGACTTTGACAGGGCGGTTGCTGGTTGTTCCATCTCCCTCGTTTGGGTCCCTGCGGGTGAGGTGGGTGGTTCCCGCGGCCATGCGCTGGGTGGTCCTGTGGCGGCCGGCCGACTTGGGTGGGGTGGCCTGGTGTGGACTGCGCCATGCTCCCCGGGGTTTAGGGTTGGGGCGTGGGGGCCCGGGTGCTGGTAGGGCTGGGGCGGTCTTTCCGTCCGGCTGCGGGGAGTCTCTGGGTTCCCCCGGGCGGGGCGTCCCGTCTTTCTGCCCGTGTGGGTGGTTGTCTCTAGCTGGCTTGGGGTCTGGCCGTCTGCTGCTTCTCTCGTGCCCTGTCCTCTGCTGGGCGCGTCTGTCTGCGGCCTGCTGCTGGCTCTTCCGGGCGGCGCAGTGGGCTGGGCTCTGGGGTTCCCGTCGCTGGCCGGCCTGGCTGCTTTGGGCCGGTGGTCCCTGGTTCTCCGGGCGCCACACCTGCTGTTTGGGTTGGGCTCTCTGGGCGGCTGGGGCCGTACTCTGGCTCACACGCACACTGGGAGTCAAATACATCGTACATACACACACACATATACTCACACACACACACCGTTATTCATACATACAAACGTACATACTGTACATAGGTACCTACGCTCGCACATACATACACAAATACAGTACATACCTACATATTCCAAGTTCGTCCATCTACACGCACATTCACGGTACAAACATACACATACTGTACACATACATTCACAGTACAAACATACACATACTGTACACATACATTCACAGTACAAACATACACATATACATTCACTGCACAAACATTCATATACACATTCTGTTCATATACAAGTACATATACATACATACACTCATGCACATAATCACGTTTCATCAAACATATATCAACGTTGTTGCCCTAGGAGAAACTGGGTAACATATGGCATACTGACAAAGCTTAACCTATTGTTACTAGGGTTGGGTATCGTTTGAATTCGAACGATTCCGATTCTTTGTTTCGATTCCGATTCCTGACGATTCTCGATTCCGATTCTTTCTTTAAAGGGGAACATTATCACCAGACCTATGTAAGCGTCAATATATACCTTGATGGTGCAGGAAAAAGACCATATATTTTTTTAACCGATTTCCGAACTCCAAATGGGTGAATTTATGCGAATCAAACGCCTTTCTGTTTATCGCTCTTTTTGCGATGACGTCAGAACGTGAGGTCTCCGTGGTAATACAGCCACCATTTTCATTTTCAACACATTGCAAACACCGGGTCTCAGCTCTGTTATTTTCCGTTTTTTCGACTATTTTTTGGAACTTTGGAGACATCATGCCTCGTCGGTGTGTTGTCGGAGGGTGTAACAACACTAACAGGGAGGGATTCAAGTTGCACCACTGGCCCGAAGATGCAAAAATGTCTGCCGCCAGACCCCCATTGAATGTGCCAGTGTGTCTCCACATTTTACCGGTGATGACAGACATGGCACAGAGATGTATGGATAACCTGCAGATGCATTTGCAACGATAAAGTCAACAAAATCACAAAGGTGGGTTTTGTTGATGTTGACTTATGTGCTAATCAGACATATTTGGTTGCGGCGTGACTGCCAGCTAATCGATGCTAACATGCTATGCTAATCGACGCTAACATGCTATTTACCGGCGGTGCTAAAGCAGACATGGCACAGAGATGTATGGATAACCTGCAGATGCATTTGCAACGATAAAGTCAACGAAATCACAAAGGTGGGTTTTGTTGATGTTGACTTATGTGCTAATCAGACATATTTGGTTGGGGCGTGACTGCCAGCTAATCGATGCTAACATGCTACGCTAATCGACGCTAACATGCTATTTACCGGCGGTGCTAAAGCAGACATGGCACAGAGATGTATGGATAACCTGCAGATGCATTTGCAACGATAAAGTCAACAAATTCACAAAGGTGAGTTTTGTTGATGTTGACTGCCAGCCAATCGATGCTAACATGCTACGCTAATCGATGCTAACATGCTATTTACCGGCGGTGCTGAAGCAGACATGGCACAGAGATGTATGGATAACCTGCAGATGCATTTGCAGCTATATTACGTTTCCTTCCACCCACATTTAATGCGAAAAAAACACATACCAATCGAAGGATTTAAGTTGCTCCAGTGTCACGAGATGCAAAAGTCCTGATCGTTTGGTCCGCACATTTTACCGGCGATGCTAACGCAGCTATTCGGCCATGCTATGGCTATGAATAGTGTCAACAGCTATTCGCTCATAAGTGTCAGTTTCTTCTTCAATACTTTCATACTCCAACCATCCGTTTCAATACATGCGTAATGTGTTGTATCGCTTAAGCCGCTGAAATCCGAGTTTAAATCCGAGCTAATGTCGCTATATCTTGCTGTGCTATTCGCCATTGTTTGTTTACATTGGCAGCACTGTATGACGTTACAGGGAAATGGATAGTCGCATTGCAAACAGCGAAAATCAAGCACTTTAAAGCTTTTTTTAGGGATATTCCGGGACCGGTAAAATTTTGAAAAAAACTTCAAAAAATACAACAAGCCACTGGGAACTGATTTTTATTGTTTTTAACCATTTCGAAATTGTGATAATGTTCTCCTTTAAAAAAAAAAAAAAAAAAAAATGCACGGTCAAAACAAAGTTTAGGATATTTTAAATGAGCTAGCTAACCTACAGTCTTTCTGAATGAAATAGTCTGACATTCTCCATCAATTTTAATTCTATTAACTTTTTATGAACTTTACTATAAATTCCTCACAGAGCGGTTTTCAACTAAAATATAAATATCAAATCTATGAACTAGAATAAAAATATTATAAATTATGAATACATTTTCACAGGGGTACACTTTCATCAAGAGAGCTTTATTTTTGAAAACCTCATGAAAACACATTTACACAAAAGTGTATGATGCTGCAGGAAACCTCATGAAAACACATTTACACACACAAGTGTATGATCCTGCAGGAAACCTCATGAAAACACATTTACACACACAAGTGTATGATCCTGCAGGAAACCTCATGAAAACACATTTACACACACAAGTGTATGATGCTGCAGGAAACCTCATGAAAACACATTTACACACACAAGTGTATGATCCTGCAGGAAACCTCATGAAAACACATTTACACACACAAGTGTATGATCCTGCAGGAAACCTCATGAAAACACATTTACACACACAAGTGTATGATGCTGCAGGAAACCTCATGAAAACACATTTACACACACAAGTGTATGATCCTGCAGGAAACCTCATGAAAACACATTTACACAAAAGTGTATGATGCTACAGAAAACCTCATGAAAACACATTTACACACACAAGTGTATGATCCTGCAGGAAACCTCATGAAAACACATTTACACACACAAGTGTATGATGCTGCAGGAAACCTCATGAAAACACATTTACACAAAAGTGTATGATGCTACAGAAAACCTCATGAAAACACATTTACACACACAAGTGTATGATCCTGCAGGAAACCTCATGAAAACACATTTACACACACAAGTGTATGATCCTGCAGGAAACCTCATGAAAACACATTTACACACACAAGTGTATGATGCTGCAGGAAACCTCATGAAAACACATTTACACATAAGTGTATGATGCTGCAGGAAACCTCATGAAAACACATTTACACACACAAGTGTATGATGCTGCAGGAAACCTCATGAAAACACATTTACACACACAAGTGTATGATGCTGTAGGAAACCTCATGAAAACACATTTACACACACAAGTGTATGATCCTGCAGGAAACCTCATGAAAACACATTTACACACAAGTGTATGATGCTGCAGGAAACCTCATGAAAACACATTTACACATAAGTGTATGATGCTGTAGGAAACCTCATGAAAACACATTTACACACACAAGTGTATGATGCTGCAGGTATTTAACATGTTACCGTGCTCCCACTGATGGTTTAACCTGGTGCAGAAAAGCAAATAAACAATAAGAATCAACCTGCAAAACCCAGTCCAGATTAGCAGCAGGTACAGTATAAAATCAGAGACAGTTGTTGTTTAGGAAAATGAGCATATCCGCCTTCTCAGGCAGAATGTGTGAGCGTTCTGGACGGATAGTGTCTCCTGTCCAAGACGGGACACGCATTTATTTGTACTCCATGAACTCGGAGGTGCTTCATCATGTTCGACGTGCACCCTCCTAAGCACCAAACAGTCCTGTCGCACGTGTTACATTTCGCTGATATTTCATTTTTTTTTAGTAAAATAAAGCCACACTTTCGACCGTCGACGCCCGCTATCATAGGCTCGGCTATGCTAACACTTCCGGCGGTGGGCTCTTCTTCGTTGGTGTTCAGCGGCCTCTTCTTCCGGGTCGGCGGACTTATTATTTTTTTCCGGTCGGCGGACTGGGTATCGAAACTAGGAATCTAAATTTAAACTTTAGAACGATTCCAGGAGAACCGGAAAGTTGTCCCGGTTCCAATCGATACTCGATACCCAACCCTAATTGTTACTATAACAATCTACAAGATTAATATAGGTTGCCTCTCTCTCTTCCCCTCCATCTTTCGGTATTCCTTTATTTTATTTTTTTTTAATTTTTTATTATTTTGTTAATCTTTTTAGTTATTTTGTATACGTATTGTTGCATTTGAACAACTGTATTGTTGATAATAGAGGTAAACTATTAGTATTGTTCATGATCAATACTGCTTTTTCTATTGGTATTTGTATTGCTCCAGTTTTAGTGTAAAAATGCTCATTGTCCTTTCTATATTATTATTTATTTCACTAACTGTTTTTTTGCTATCACTTTTACGATCATATTTGTACATACCGTATGTGCTGGTGTTGTTTTATTGTTGTTGTTTTTGTTGTTATTGTTGTGTTGCTGCTGTTGTTTTTATCTCTCTGTCTAATCCCCCTCTTATCCCCACAATTTCCCCCTCTGTCTTCCTTTTTTTCTCTTTCTATCCCCTCAAGTCAAGTCAGCTTTATTTGTCAATTTCTTTACATGTAAAGACATACAAAGGAATCAAAATTTAGTTTTGCACTCTCCCATGCGTACATAAAAAAAGAAAATACAACAGTAAAGTGCAACGTAAATATGTCTACCTACTGAAATTACAATATATTTAGTTCCTGTTGTTTTTAAATAGGATATGGCTGTAAACAATGAGTGTTTCATCAGTAATGCAAATACTTATGATATAGCGGCAGATGTGTGCAATTTCGCATAGTCATTTTTTCCGTGGGTCATGGGGTTTAGAGTTCAGGTTGTTCCGGGGAGGGGGATTTCAAAGTCCTGACAGCCTGTTGGATCGGGCTGAGAATTGAAGGGGGGGGGGTTCAGCAGCCTAACAGCCTGGTGGTGAAAGCTGTTGGTGAGTCTGGTGGTGCGAGAGCGGAGGCTCTTGTAGCTTCGTCCAGAGGGGAGGAGGCTGAACAGGTTGTGTGCAGGGTGGCTTGCGTCACTCACAATTGTGAGTGCTTTGCGGGTGAGGCGGGTGGTGTATAAGTCCTGAAGAGATGGGAGTGGTGCATCAATGATTTTCCCAGCTGTTTTCACGATGCGCTGCAGGTCTCTTCTGTTGTATTGAGTGTAGCTCCCGCCCCACACAGTGATGCAACTAGAAAGGATGCTTTCAATGGTGCCTTTGTAAAAAGTGGTCAGGATGGGTGGTGGAGCACTTGCCCGCTTTAGTTTTCGCAGGAAGTAGAGGCGCTGTTGGGCCTTCTTCACCAGTGATGCGGTGTTGGTAGTCCATGACAGGTCCTCACTGATGTGCACCCCCAGGAATTTGGTGCTCCTTACTCTCTCCACTGCAGCACCACCGATGGTCAGTGGCAGGTGTTGAGTGTGGCCTCTCTGGAAATTGACAACAATCTATTTGTCTTGCTGACATTCAGCAAGAGATTGTTGTCCCTGCACCACGTGGTCAGGAGGTCCACTTCTTCCCTGTAGTGAGTCTCGTCGCCCTTGGTGACGAGACCCACCAGAGTTGTTTCGTCCGCAAACTTAACGAGGTGGTTGGAGCTGTAGGTTGGTGTGCAGTCATGTGTCAGTAGAGTGAAGAGCAGAGGACTGAGCACACAGCCTTGTGGGGCCCCTGTGCTCAGGGTGATGGAGCTTGAGGTGTTGTTACCAACACGTACTGCTTGTGGCCTCTGACTAAGGAAGTCGAGCAGCCAATTGCAGAGTGAGATGCTGAGGCCCAGTTTGCCAAGTTTGTAGGTGAGTTGTTGTGGTATTATGGTGTTGAATGCTAAACTGAAATCTATGAACAGCATTCTCACATGAGTGTTTCTGATCCAGGTGGGTGAGGGCTGGGTGGAGGGCAGACCATATTGCATCCTCTATTGATCGTCTGGCTCGGTATGCAAATTGGAAGGGGTCCAAGGTGGGGGGGAAGATGGATTTGATATGTGACATGACCAACCGTTCGAAGCTTTATATGATGATGGATGTCAGTGCCACAGGACGGTAGTCGTTAAAACTTCACGGGGATGATGTCTTTGGCACAGGTATGATAGTGGCGGATTTGAAGCATGTGGGGACAATGGCTTGCTTCAGAGAGGTGTTAAAGATGTCTGTAAAGACGTCCTTCAGCTCCTCTGCACAATCCTTCAGCACACTACCGGAGATGTTGTCTGGCCCTGCTGCCTTCCGGATCTTGATGGTAGAGTGTTCTCTTTACGCTGGCAGCAGACAGGCACAGGGACTGTTCGTGTAGAGGGGGTGTGGTTTTCTGTGAGCGAGTGTTGTTTTGTGCATCGAAACGTGCAAAGAAGCGGTTCAGGTTGTTGAGCAGAGAGGTGTCGCTGTCGCAACTCTGTGAGAGGGGCTTGTAGTCCGTGATGGCCTGAATGCCCTGCCATAGGCTCTGTGCATCTCTGCTGTCCTTGAAGTGGGAGGTTATCTTCTTTGTGTGGTCCTGTTTTGCTTTTCTGATGCCTCAGGACAGGTTGGCTCGCGCTGTTCTCAAGCCAGATCCATCTCCATCTCTGAAGGCCTTGTCTCTGGCTCTCAGCAGCCTGTGGACCTCCCCTGGCAACCATGGCATCTGGTTGGCCCGAATGATAATGTTTTTTGTGTGGGTCACATCATCCATGCACTTTTTAATGTAGGAGGTCAAAATGTCTGCGTACTCCTCAATGTCTGTGTTGTTATTGTGGGTGGCTGCTTGTTTAATAATTTCCCAGTCTGTTGTGTCGAAGCAATCTTGAAGAGCAGAGGAGGCCCCCTCTGGCCACACTCTTATCTGCTTCGGAACCGGTTTGGTGGCTTTCACTCTTTGTCTGTATGCTAGCGTTAGCGTAATTGATATGTGGTCATAGAGGCCGATGTGGAGGAGGGGAGTGGCTTTGTAATCTCCTTTGTGTGAAGTGTAAACCATGTCCAAAGTGTTATCCCCCCTGGTTGGGAAGTGAACATGCTGATGACATTTCGGCAAAACAGTCTTGAGATGAGCATGATTAAAATCTCCGGCAAGAATGGTGAAACCATCTGGATGTGCTGTTTGTTGTTCACTGATGGCTTGGTACAGTTCATGAAGTGCAGCGTTTCTATCACTGTTGTTGCTAGTGGGAGGGATGTAAACAGCAACTAGTAGGATTTGCTGTCATCTCCCTGGGCAGATAGAAAGGACGGCACTTCACGATTATAAACTCCGCCAGTGGTGAGCAGTGTTTGTATACCACCGTGGCGTCCCGGCACCACACATCACGGATGTAAACACAGATCCCTCCGTTTACGAGCGCCCTGTCCGCTCGGTAGCATGCTAGCGGCTCCAGTTGTACAGCTGAGTCGGTAATGTTGCCATTAAGCCATTTTTCAGTGAAAACAAACACACATCAGTTACTCACTTTCCGATTTGTTGTCCTCAGCAGTCGTATGTGATCCATTTTATTGTCCAGTGATCGTACGTTTGCCAAAAGGATAGATGGTATAGATGGGCGAGTTGGACTAGCCACTAGCCTCGCTCGGATGCCTCCACGCTTGCCTCTCTTCCTCATCCTTGCACACCGCTTCCGATGCCTCCTTCTTCGGGGAGGGTTAGCAGGTGGTGTGGTAGCACTCCCGCGGAGTAGTCCAAGCTCTCTTAGCATCTTTGTGTCGCGTTCTAAAACATGGCAGGTCTTGATTTTTCGGATATTTGACAAAGCCTGCGGACTGTACTTGTATTCCAATGTAGGCTGACGGGAAAATCATTTTGACAAAAACTCTAACGAACAAAATACCGCACGGTCGGGAGAGCGAGAGGTCGCTGCGTCTACACGCGCCGCCATCTTAGATAATTTGGCTGCACCAAATGATAATATAAATACATTTATTGAAGTCAAATTCAAATAAGGCAACAAGAGAAATATGCTACACTTCTCTTTTGTAAAGTAAATGTGAACAGCCGATATGGACACCTACATCAACTATATGATTTGCCTGAGAAGCTGGACAGGACAAAAAAAAAAAAAGGAAGGAAGCACAGTATTGCATTTAATTTTTATACAGATGACTGCCAGATCTACTTTCCCATGGCACAAAATAACACGGTCCAACGTCTCATTGACTGCCTGCACGGCATTAAAGTCTGGCTTTCAGTTAACTTCCTGAACCTAAATGAAAACAAAACAGAACTTTTGTTGTTTAGTCCAAGTCGCTCTCCTTCCCCTCGGCACTTAGGACTACTTTATGTAGGCATTTATCTCGACTCGTCTTGACTACTGCAACGCCCTGAACGTAGGCATTAGCCAGGCCTCCCTCGCCTGCCTGCAGCTCGTGCAGAACTCTGCTGCTCGCCTGCTAACACAGACCCACAGGCGTGAGCACATCACCCCCATACTAGCGTCCCTTCACTGGCTCCCTGGGCTCTACCGAATCAACTATACTACTATATCTACTATTTGTTTTCAAATGTTTAGGGGCGGTTTAGCTCGGTTGGTAGAGTGGCCGTGCCAGCAACTTGAGAGTTGCAGGTTCGATTCCCGCTTGTGCCATCCTAGTCACTGCCGTTGTGTCCTTGGGCAAGACACTTTACCCACCTGCTTCCAGTGCCACCCACACTGGTTTGAATGTAACTTAGATATTGGGTTTCACTATGTAAAGCGCTTTGAGTCACTAGAGAAAAAGCGCTATATAAATATAATTCACTTCACTAAACAACTTCGCTCCAACATATATCTCCGACCTCCTTCAGCCTTGCTGCCACTCCCCCCCCCCTCCCCAATCCCTAAGATCGGGGGGGCAGTAACGTCAGCTGCTGTTGACGGTCCCTGACACAAGGCTGAAGCTTAGAGGTGACAGAGCTTTTGCCGCTGCTACTCGCAAGCTCTGGAACAACTTAACTTTGAGTGTTAGACAGGCCTCCTCTTTTCCTGTTTTTAAATCACTCTTAAAAACACACTTTTATTCCATGGCCTTTAACATTCTGTGATCTCCATCCTGCTATGGCATCCCATTATGCACCGGCTGTGAACCTGTTTCTATGTTTTATTTATTATCTATCGGGCTTTGTTTGTGTTGTGGTGTGTTTGCTAGTTTCCCTTGTGTTATATTTTAACCTGTCTATTGTACAGCGCTTTGCGGTAAATATTAAATATGCTTTATAAGTAAAGTCGATTTGATTTGATTTGAGCAAAGCTGGAATTTTCTAAAGAATGTTTGTTTTTCTCCTGTCCCACAGACGTTGAAGAAGAACCTCTACCCCATGAGCAGGAGGAGGAACCACAGTCACCCCACATACACGAGGAAGAAGAGGTACCACATTACCAACACATTAAAGAGGGAAGAGAGGAGGCACATCCCCCCCACATTAAAGAGGAAGACGAGACGCCACAGACCCATAATGTTAAACTGACCCTTCACATTAAAGGGCAAGCGGAGGACCCACTGAACTTACACAGCAAAAATGCAGAAGAGGGCCCACTGACCTCTCACATTAAAAAGGAAGAGGAGGACCTATTGACCCCCTGCTTTAAAGAGGAAGAGGAGGTCCAAGAGCCGCCGCACATTAGAGAGGAAGAGGAGGAAGAGGGCATCAGTCAGCCTAAATGGTTGGAGGAGTTCCCAGTGACTGGTGTCCCTGTGAAGAGTGAAGATGATGAGGTGAAAGGTGAAAGTGAGGAGAGGGGAGGGGGGGAGCCTCCAAGCAGCAGCTCAACACAACACATGACAACAGAAGCTGATGGAGACCACTGTGGAGGATCACAAGCAGACAAGCTCTTAGCTCCACTATCAGATAGTGAGGACACAACGTCACACTCTCCTGACACTGATGATGAAGACTCTAAAGATGATAAGACATGTCACACTGACAACACTCACTTCACATGTTCTCTCTGTGAGAAAACATTTCGTTACCGTTCTTATCTGAAAAGACACATGAGAACACACACTGGAGAAAAACCTTTTTCTTGTTCAATCTGTGGTAAAGGTTTTACACAAAGTCAAAATGTGAAAGTACACATGAGAACACACACTGGAGAAAAACCTTTTTCTTGCTCAGAATGTGGTAAAGGTTTTGTTCTCAGTAAACATTTGAAAGTACACATGAGAACACACACTGGAGAAAAACCTTATGTCTGTTCAATCTGTGGTAAAGGTTTTGTAGAAAGTCGCAATTTGAAAGTACACATGAGAACACACACTGGTGAAAAACATTTTATCTGTTCAATCTGTGGTAAAGGTTTTGCACAAAATCAACATATGAAAAGACATATGAGAACACACACTGGTGAAAAACCTTTTTCCTGTTCAACCTGTGGTAAAAGTTTTACAAGAAGTGCAGATGTGAAAGGACACACTAGAACACACACTGTTGAAAAATCACATTCCTGTTCAATCTGCGACAGAAGTTTTGGTCAACGATCAGCACTTGTAGCACACATGAGAAGACACCCATGAGAGAAAGTGTTGAGTTGCAGTGTGTGTGGTGAAAGATTGTCTTCTAAGTACCAGTGTAAGAAACACAAGTGTGCTGGTGAGAACAGCAGCAGCAAATGAAACTGCAGGATTTGAAATAAACTGTCCAGACTTTCATTTTGACTTTCTAACAACATCAGCACATATAACATGTGTGACATTGTTGTTTGTCTAACAATCTGTTTAATATGCTTCTACATGTACAGATTAGATATATTTGTATTAATGCTTTTTTCAGTCAAGTACATGCATTAATCTGCAACTTTGTGTTCTTTTTTTAAACATTGGACAGAACAATTTGACTGAAAAGTTGAAAGTAAACAGTACAGGACATATTTGACATACATTAAAAAATGTAAGTGTATATATATATATATATATATATATATATATATATATATATGTATATATATATATATATATATATATATATGTATATATATATATATATATATATATATATATATATATATATATATATATTCATCATACAGTATTAGACTTATGCATAATAGTGTTTTTAAAGGTGTTTGAATTATTGAAGTGTGACATATTTTTTATTTGTAATTGTTAATAATCCCATAGATTATCACCTTTATATGATATACATATGTACTGGTTCACATCTGAAACATCTTCTGGACCACTTCAGGAAGCATATTATTATTTACTTTATACATCATTTGAACAGTTGTTTTTTTAATACAATTTTAAAATGTGTAACTTTATGAATTATTTGTTGGGTCTCTATAGTCAATTTTATTAATTGTCTTTCTTACACTCTGTAACTGTTGCTACTAGTAATTATCCTAATTTGTTTTATTTCTCTAAAAACAGAATAAGTTAAGTTCATAAAAGGGGATTTAAATAAAAATGTATAAAAGTTCATAAGAAGGCTTTATTTAAGTTACTATGGTTAAAAATGTCATTGCATGCCTTTTTGTTGGGTTTGTGGGCATGTGTTTGTTTTGAAGTGTCTCGATTGGTCTGTGAAGGGATATAAGGAAGCTACTTCCGGGTATGAGGAACATCTGTTTGATGCCATGAGAAGGAAGAAAGAGAGCGACTGATGGTTACAAGGACTAAAAAGTGTCACGAGGACTTTCAGCGTTTGGGCCACAAGAGCCAGAAGATCACCATTTCCTCCTAAAAGAAGCATGCAGGCCAACGAGGTATTTGTCATTTGTGTTTGTATTTTACTTCGGTAAAATGTTTGAGCCACATGCTGTGCATGTTATTTTTACATTTGTAACGTGCTTTATTTTATTAACAGTTTTCACGGTGAATTGAAGGGAAAGGAAGCCTTCAATAAATCAGTCAAAGAAAGCCATTGTGTCAGTGCTATGTGGAGGGAGTTACAGTGAAAACTCGCACTGTTCAAGACGCAGTGGACAACGCTGAGACTGTCGGCAACATTAAAGAACCTTGTGACGTCATCAGCACGGAGCAGAGGAGACACACACACACACACACACACACAAAAGGAAGACAGGCAATCACAGCGTTTTCAGTAGGCTGTTAAGAAGCCAATAAGGAACACTGGACACTAAAAGAGTGATTAAGAAGAGACTGAAATGTATGAAGATAATGTGGAGTGTGTGGTAAACGTCTGGACTTATCTGATCATTTAATTTAAGTTAAAAGAACCTTGTCATGCAAGAGACATTTAAAAGGGCGTTTTGCTAAATAAGTGAAAGTAGGCTGTTGGCCATTTAACATAATATTGAAGCTTTTCCATGTTCTTTAATATTTTCCAATTGCCTTTACATGCATATATTTAAGTTTTGAAGTGATATAAACTGCATATATTTTGAGTATTTTGCAAAGTGATATTCAAAGATTTAATTTAAACATTTCTATTTGTTTAAGCTCTAAGGAATTCACATTTAAGGTATCTACAATTATTGATATGTGAATAGGACGAATTCATCCAAGGGTGATTTAAAAAAAAATCTATTGCTAATATTTTCTGTTGATACATATTGGACAATTTAAAAACCTTTAAAAGTGTGTTTAATTTTTTTGATTAAAAAATGTCAAAGTCAGGTGAGCCTACAGAACAGGTAAGGGACAGTGACAGGGACAGGGAAGATGTCCTCCTGACACCTGTACAGGCTTATGAGAGTGGTGCTGAAGAGGAAAAGCAGCAAGAGGAAAATCAAGAGCTGAGGAGAGGTACAAGACTAAGAACTCTAACAGAAAAGGGTAAAGGAATGCTAATGATGAAAATCAACACACTTCAGTTCAAGTTCAACGCCAGTTATGGAAGATGGAGAGCTCAAGCTAAAGCTGTTAAGACGCCATTATCATCAAAATAACTTTTGGATGAGTCATTGGTTAATTCCAATATTGGTGAAATCCAACGTCTTTCTGCAGATGTCACTAGTGCTTATGAAGAGCTACGCCAAGTTTCAACTCAAGAACAGGAAACGCGACGAAAAGTTGACACATGTACACAGACATCTGCTTTCATTCTCTCTGTATAGCTACAAGCCGTCTGGATAGAAATATTCCAGAAGAGGAGCCAGAATGGCCAGAAGCTGGTTCTATATTTAACTCAACTTGTAAAAGCTCTGTCATGTCTATTTTGAAAGGCTACACAGTGCAAGAAAGCACCAAATCTTCTGTGGGTCGCCAAGAAGCTGCTGCAAGCCAAGCTGTTCTAAAAGTGCTACAAGAGCAAGAAAGAAAACAATTGGAATTAAATATTCTTGAAGAAGAAGCTAGAAAGAAGATAGCTGAACAAGAAGCAGCAGCCCGAAAGTGTCGCTTACAGCAAGAAGAAGATGAAGTGAGGCGAAGAATACAGAGAGAAGAAGAGGAAGCTGAAATAAAAGCTCAATTAGAAGAAGAACATATAGCTCTACAAAGAACTCTAGAGGAAAAACAGAGAAAGATAAAGAAATTGGAGACAGTGAAAAGTCTTAATGCAGCAAATGCGAGAATGCTGATATATGACCAAGGGAGTGTCAAAGAAGAGCGGAGTGACAAGTTAGGAGATGATTTTGAAGAAGATGACCAAGTATCTGCATCCTCAAGTCATCTGTCTACACATAGGTCTTCCATATCAAAAGTTAAGAAAACCTCCAATGACAGTACGGCAGAGCTCGTTAAGATGCTAGCAGGTGCTTTAAGTGTCAACAGAATCCCAAATCCCAAACCTCCAACATTCAGTGTGGATCCATTGAAGTATAGTGACTGGAAACTATCTTTTCAAGTTTTGATAGACCAGAAGAACATACAAGAGAATGAGAAGATATACTACCTACGAAGATACATAGGTGGTCAAGCCAAGAAAGCCCCTGATGGTTACTTCCTGCTCGGAACTGAATCTGCCTATACTGCTGCATGGGAGATTCTGGAGGAGCGATACGGAAACCCATTTACAATTGCAAAAGCATACAGAGACAAGCTCCAAGCGTGGCCTAAGATTGGTTCTAAGAATAGTCTTGAGCTCCGAGAGTTCACAGATTTTCTTCGCAGTTGTGAGGCTGCCATGGTTAACATCAAGGCATTGGAGATCCTGAATGACTGTAATGAAAACAGGAAGATCCTTTCTAAGATACCAGATTGGCTGATCGCACCTTGGAATTGAAAGGTTATGGAAATGGAACAAAGGAAAAAACAATTCCCCTCTTTCAGTCATTTTGTCAGATTTCTAACATGGGAAGCTAAAGTCGCCTGCAACCCTATCACTTCAGTGCAGTCACTAAAATCAAGTGATACCGACAAGTCAAGGTCCCAAAGACTACAAAGCTTTGGAGCAAAGACGTTGAACACAAGTTCTAATGAAAAGACACTGACAAGTTTCAATGAAAAGACTACAACCTCCAAGGAAAAGAATGTCATGACATGCATTTTCTGTGAAAGGAACAATCATACATTACATAAATGCAGGAAGTTCATAGAGAAAGCTGTGGCGGACAGAGTCAAGTTCATCCAAGCTGAATGTTTATGCTTTGGTTGTCTTCAGTTTGGACACCGCTCAAACAACTGCAGCAATAGGAGTGTTTGCGACACATGCGAAAAGAAACATCCAACTTGTCTGCATGAGGAGCGAACCAAAGATGAACAAAAGCCACCGCAAGCCAAGCCAAGTACAATTCAAGAACATCCTAATGAAATATTACCTCAAGCACCCCAAAACAAAGAAAGAACCAAAGACGCTACTTCATGTACAGTAATACTTCAAAAAGCTAACATACAAACGGCTGCAATAATCCCAGTCTGGCTTTCATCCACAACTCAAACAACCCAAGAGGTCCTTGTGTATGCTCTGTTGGATTCTCAAAGCGATACAACTTTCATTCTGAGTGAAGTAGCAGATGCGTTGGAAGTGGACAAAGAGCAAGTCAAGCTTAAGCTTTCTACAATGACTGCAAGAATTACAGTAGTGAGCTCCCAAAAAGTAACCAACCTGCAAGTAAGAGGCTTTTATTCAGGTGAGAAGATTGCCTTACCACCAGTCTACACACGTGAGTTCATTCCGGCGAACAGAACTCATATACCTACAGGTGAAACCGCAAAAGCATGGTCCCATCTAGAGCATCTCCAAGATGAGATACCACCTCTGCAAGACTGCGGAGTAGGTTTGCTCATCGGGTACAATTGCTCACAAGCCTTACTTCCCAGGGAAGTTGCATCTGGCAAAGAAAACCAGCCCTACGCCCAGCGTACAGACCTTGGATGGAGTATTATTGGTAACCAGAATCCCTACGTAGACTACAACGATGCCATCAGAGTCAGCCATCGCATTGTAGTGAGACAAGTGACACCAAGTCTGAAGCCTTATGTCATCCTCACGGGACCAAAGTTTCTCTGGCAAACACAACTACCCAAAAGAGAGTGCACGGTGGGAGAAATCAAGGAAGATGATCCTGAACTCCGCAAAGCTGTCGTGTGTAACACCAATGCAGAAGAAGATAGATCATTGCTGAATCGCCTGGAGAAATTCTCTGATACATATATATATATATATATATATATATATATATATATATATATATATATATATATATATATATATATATATATATATATATATATATATATATATATATAAAGTACCCTACTGTAAATGATAAATGGGTTGTACTTGTATAGCGCTTTTCTACCTTCAAGGTACTCAAAGCGCTTTGACACTACTTCCACATTTACCCATTCACACACACATTCACACACTGATGGAGGGAGCTGCCATGCAAGGCGCCAACCAGCACCCATCAGGAGCAAGGGTGAAGTGTCTTGCACAACGGACATGACGAGGTTGGTACTAGGTGGGATTTGAACCAGGGACTCTCGGGTTGCGCACGGCCACTCCCCCACTGCGCCACGCCGTCCTGTACTGTTTACTTGTTTAAATACCCTTTTTAGAGCTAAAAACTACCCAGATTGCCACTTTGCTGCTGCCAAAAATTGATTCCAGATAATATTAACAATAATAACAAAATTGTCAGAATAATTGTACATTAGTTATAACACAACTTTGTGTTCCATTGAGTTCAGGTCCCCTGCTAGAAGACAAAAACTGTATTTCATCTTATCAAACACAAGGCTTGTAAAACTCCACTGTCTGCGATGGGAAGCGACATGGAGGTGTCGGTTTCTTTGATCTATTGACAGCCACAAGAAGACCTTGTCCTGACCCGAGATCTACGAAGCAGAGAGGGAGCAGACCCGATGCAACTCCAGGCACTTTTCTTTGAACTGTTTATGACCGAGTGACTGAGTACGACAGCGGTTTACGACCCCCCTCCCTTTAGAAACAGCTGCAGCTATGTAATCAGAAAAGGCCCAAATAAAAGAGGACGCGTGGAACTCCCTTGTCAGAGCGTGGTGGGAAACTGTACAAAGTTGCAGCCCAGACGTTTCTCCTCATGAGCTAAATTGAATCCTGTCTGTGTTTGATTTATTTGCTTCTTGTCTTTTCTAAGAGATGCCATCTGTGTTTGAACCTGACAAAAATGTCAAAGCATTACTCTAAAACACAATATTATACATTCTGAAAATGTAAACGATAGCAAGAATATACCTACATATTTCAGAAAATTTCACTAGCAAACACTTTGTTTTAAAGGTTTTTACTGCCTTTTTTTTAGCCCCTTAAGACACCTGTGAGTTAGGGCTATATAAATAAACATTAATTGATACTGTACAAAAATTGTAAATAACTGAAGAAAAATCACTGATAAACACTGGAAAACTGTCACTGAACGTCTTAGTGTGATGTCATTCTGTGACCGACAAATGGAACACAGTTTCCACATGGTGAAGACATTGATGGTCAGACTCACTGTTCTACGGATTACCTCAACTTCTGCCTAGACGTGACCTGCCCTGCCAAGACTGTTCGGTGCTACCCTAATAACACACCCTGGGTAACACAGGAGGTTCAAGCTGTGCTCAACAAGAAGAAAGCTGCCTTCAGGAGTGGAGACAGGGAGGCAATGAGAGCAGCACAGCGGGAGAAGAAAGGACATGTGAGGAAGACTAAGGACAGATAGCCAGGGACTGCAGATGGAAATGAGCTATATAGCTATAATCTGGAACAGACCATATCTGTCTTTGAGCTTAATATTTCTGTGTAGGGCTGGGCGTAGTGATACCAAGTATCGATACCATCAATACTTGGTATCTGTATCGTATCGATACTGGCGTGATGGTATCGATACTTCACCAAATTAAGCGAATCACTCCGATTAAAAAAAAAATGTGAGCGCAGCGCTCCTCACCACTTCACCCTCCTCCCTAGTGATGGGTCGTTCCTGAACGATTTGTTCGTTCGAACAAATCATTTGAGTGAACGAACTGAAAAACTTAATGAAATGATTCGTTCTTTTCTCAGTGCATTTGAGTTCAGCCGCGACTGTGTCATTTGGAGGGATTACAAGACTCACTGATGTCTTAGTGTTTGTGAACAAGAGCAAATAACATAAATATGAACACAATCAACAGATCATTACAAGTGAACGGACAGCCCAGTCCTCTGTGAACGGGGAGGGACCTGAGCCTGCATTATCTATTGAAAATAAAGTTGTATTGGTGTTTAATTCATGAATATGATGTTAGACACGTTATAATGACGTGTGTGTGTGTGTGTGTGTATGTGTGTGTTTGTTTTTTTCTTTTTATATATTTTTTGTATTTTTATTTAAGTTATTTTCTTTTTTGACTTACACATTTAATTATATATTTCCATTTGACTGTTTTGATAACAGTGCACTTTTTTATTTTGGGTTTCGGGCTCTTAATTTCATTTATTTTTAAGGTATTTTGGTTAGTATATTTAAGTATTATTGGCATAGTGTATTTATTTTTGTTTTTGCATTTCTTTAGGATTTATTTAAGATTTATTTTTGCATTTATGTTAATATAACGACTATTTTTCTCATCTTATTTGTATGACAATTTTTGAATGTTCTGTTCATTCTCATCGTTATTTTAGTGCAATAAAATACTTTACAGTTTACAACCAAGACATTAAGTCGCACTGGAAGCGCACGCGTGTGTATGTGTGTATGTGTGTGTGGGTGTGTGTGTGTGGGTGTGTGTGTTTGTCCGAGTGAACCTCTGAGCGAATAATACTGATGTGTGTGCGCGAACGCACCAAGCGTCATGTTAATTGTATTTTATTTTGGGTTGAAGATGAATTTTTAAAGTGTTTTTAAATTTCGTAGCTCCATTATGCAATAGAAAGGCTGCAAAAAGATACCTGGGGATAATTGCAACCTCAGTGCCTGCAGAAAGAATGTTCTCCCAGGCAGGACAGTTGGTTTCACATAGGAGACGCACATTAAAGGGCAAAAATGTGAACATGCTATTGTTTCTGAACAAAAACATGTAGTGTTTGTGGCGACAAGCCATGAGTGAGCGAGTGGGTGTACTTTATTTGCACTATTTACTTTATTGATATTATTTCATTACTTTTTTATTTTACAATTCTCATTTATTTTGTTTTGTGTTCATTTTTACAACTGTTTAATAACTAGAGTTTTCTTTTTTACTTAAGTTCTTGTATGTTGTGACGCGACTAGCCAAGTTCAGTATTTGTTTTCACCTTATTTGCACTACTTACTTTATTGTAATTGATATTATTACTTTTTTATTTGATATTTGAATTTCTCAGTTCTTTTGTTTTGTGTTCATGTTTACAACTTTGTTCAATAACTAGAGTTTTATTATTTACCTTAAGTGTTTGTGTGTTTTGAGGCGACAAGCCAGGTTCAGTAGTTGTTTGCACCTTATTTGCATTACTTTATTGCTATTGATATTACTTTTGTAATAAATATGTTATTTTTTTACCTAAATCGTTGTCCTGTGTTGTATTATTATCATAATCAATTAATAAAAGCAAAAGTACAAATTTGTTTTTCAAAAGTATCGATACCCCGAAGTCCCACCCTCCCATCAGATGACGACACTTCCGGTATTGGTATCGGCGATACTGGCCGGTATCGGCTCGGTATCGATACCCAAATTTGCGTTATTGCCCACCCCAATTTCTGTGCATTGTCCCTTCAAATAAAGACTAAACTAAGCTACAGAAAGAAGCTGGAGCAGGTCAACATGAGGGAGGTCTAGGAAGGTGTGAAAACCCTCACAGGCCACAAGACAAAGACCAGAGCAGTAGGGGGGACAATAAAATTGATAGTGTTGCAAAAATTCAAAAAAACATTTTAAAAAAGTGGAATGAGGTGAAATATAATGAGAAAACGTGGCAATGTTGACACAAAGCTGACATGCAGGCAGTTTTTTTCCCTTGTGTTTTTATTTTGTTTTTTTTCCATTGCTCGAAAAAAAAGGACAAAAAAAATCTATGTTATAATGAATTGTTACTTATAAGTTATTTTAAAATGTTTTATGTAGAAAAAATATTGCATATGTTTTGTGGTTGCTATATAAAAACATCAAAATGTGGACAAAAGAGCATAAAATAAAAAAAATAATAGTTCAAACTTAAAATCAACAGATATATCGGAAGTTTATCCTGAAATTTATGTGTTAAAAGTTAAAAAAAAAATCTAATAAAAATGCATCACTTTATGAGTGGTGAACCTTATGGATCTCAAACATATTTAGTAGGATTTTATTTAACTTTTCACTGTGATTACTCAAAAATATTAAATAATTCAAATCAATGATATCCTGCATTATTGATCTTTGAGGGCTTGAATTGTTAAATAAAGGAACTCTCCTGAAGGAAACAATAAAGTACTATCTATCTATCTAAATACTGCATATTTCAGTTTTACTATAAAAAACAAAGTTGTCTTTGACTGAAGAGGCACAAAACCTTATTTGTTTTACTTTATATCAACCTCAAGTTGATATAGAGATTTACTGTGAGCCTTAAATAAAAGAAATAATAATAATTTGACCTTTTTTTAACATTTTTGTGACCTAGACCCCCTATGCTCCCCAGGAGCCCAAAGTATTAAAAAAAAATATATATTTTGTTATGGTTTGAAAATGAAAAATATCAAAATGGTCCCCGCATGCTTACATTTTTCCGTGTTCGGCCCTCTGTGGAAAAAGTTTGGACACCCCTGATCTAATGGAAATGACTGCTGCAAACACGTCATGTTCATGATGAAATATAAAGTTAGTAAACATGTGAGAGTAAGAAGTAAACAAACCTGTTCTGTGTAACACAACTTGAGGTTTCTTGAAAACAGCCTCCAATAGTTGACGTAGTCTCTCGTTCTCTTCTTTTGTCCGAGAAAGTTCCTCTTTGTACTCTGCTATCGTTCTTTCACACATTTTCACACAACAAAGTTCTTCCTCATACTTTGCTATCGTTCTTTCGCACATTTTCACACAATCACAACACTTTACACTCACACTTGAGCTTAACTAAGCGATTGTTGATCAAATCCGCGTCTCTTTGTTAGCGGCTAACAAGCTAAGCTAACTAGCATGCTAAGCTAATTGGCGCGCTCAAACAACTATTAAGCTAAGCAGGCCTAATAATCTCCAAATTTGGCTGAGACGAGTGGAGTTTACCCTGACACGGAAGATGAATAAAGTGTAGTTAGTAGCGATGTGAGGAGATGTGCCGAGGCTTAGAAGCGTGTGTGGAGAAAAGGAGGACTTTGAGGCAAAGCGCATGTCTTCCAAGCATGCGTCCGTAGGGGCGGGGCCAAAGAGTCATAGTTGTGATGTTTTGAGCTAGGGAGTTTAAGAACTACACTACCCAGCATGCAACAGTAGTGAGGAGCATGCGCGGTAGCCCCGTGAAGTGGTGTCGTATGTCGCCATGCAGACAGCTAGAATGTGGTTATGAGCACTCTGTGTGAGTCAACGTTGAACACGCCTCGTCTGCATTTATTACAATTAGACAGACAACACAATAAGTGCATTAAAAACCGTACTAGTTAATTATTCTCATACATACATGATTTAAAGTAAAATACGGTTTATATATTTGAAATATCATTTTTGATTGATTGGTTGATTGATACTTGTATTAGTAGATTGCACAGTACAGTACATATTCCGTACAATTGACCACTAAATGGTAACACCCCAATAAGTTTTCAACTTGTTTAAGTCAGGGTCCATGTTAATCAATTCATGGTACAAATATATACTATCAGCATAATACAGTCATCACACATGTTAATCATCATAGTATATACATTGAATTAATTACATTATTTACAATCTGGGGGTGGGATGCGGATTTTTGGTTGATATCAGTACTTCAGTCATCAACAATTGCATCAACAGAGAAATGGACATTGAAACAGTGAAGGTCTTACAGTAGGATATGTACAGCCAGCAGAGAACATAGTGAGTTCAGATAGCATAAGAACAAGTATATACATTAGAAGAACATTTGATTATTTACATTAGGTTATTTATAATCCGGGGAGATGGGATGTGAATGGAGGAGGGTATTAGGAAAGGGTTGAAGTTGCCTGGAGGTGTTGTTTTAGAGCGGTTTTGAAGGAGGATAGAGATGCACTTACTTTTACACCTGTTGGGAGTGCATTCCACATTGATGTGGCATAGAAAGAGAATGAGTTAAGACCTTTGTTAGATCGGAATCTGGGTTTAACGTGGTTTGTGGAGCTCCCCCTGGTGTTGTGGTTATGGCGGTCAGGAAGTAGTTGGACATGTACTTCGGTATCAGGGAGGTGTCGCGGATTTTATAGACTAGGCTCAGTGCAAGTTGTTTTACTCTGTCCTCCACCCTGAGCCAGCCCACTTTGGAGAAGTGGGTTGGAGTGAGGTGTGATCTGGGGTGGAGGTCTAAAAGTGACCGGACTAGCTTGTTCTGGGATGTCCGGAGTCTAGATTTGAGAGTTTTGGAGGTGCTGGAGTACCAGAAGGTGCAAGCGTAATCAAAAAAGGGTTGAATGAGAGTTCCCGCTAGAATCTTCAAGGTGCTTTTGTTGACCAGAGAGGACATTCTGTAGAGGAATCTCGTTCTTTGGTTGACCTTTTTGATTACCTTGGTTGCCATTTTATCACAGGAATGATTAGCCTCTAGAATGGAACCTAGGTAGGTGATCTCATCTTTCCTGGTGATAACGATGTCACCCACTTTTGTTGCCATGTGTTGTTGTTTGTGGTTACCCGTAGGAAGAACTATGTCGAGCTGCATGAATAAGTTGGCTTTAATTAAGTCTTCAGCAGGACAGCAATTGTACGTACGCACTAGAGATGCGCGGTTTGCGGTCACAACCGCGGAGTCCGCGGATAAACCGCGGGTCGGGCGGGTGACATGACGAAAAGATAGATTTTAAATAGATTCGGGCGGGTGGCGGTTGAACCAATTCGGAAATATATATTGGAATAATCCCAGGAATGTAGGCTCAAAAAAACTTCTTCGTTTGTCTTGTCTTTATTGCACAAGATGTAATACAACCACACAACAGCTCTCATGTCTCTAACGCTTTTCCCTGGACAACGCGAACTCTCACTTCCTGTCGAAAACGTCACTTCTCTATCTCTCCCGGAAGTCCCGCCCCCCAGCCAAAGTCATTGTTTAACACCTCGTAGCCAGCCGCTACATTATACATAGTTAAATGTTATGTTGAAGAGGTTCATTTAGCCTACTGACGTGTATTTATAAATGGTTGGTTTATATAGGCTAGTAGGTAAAGTGTTGTACCTGACAACTCTTGATGGTACAATCCATACATCACGTCACAGACAACGTCACGCTAACATCACGTGACACCTCTGATGAAGGCTGCAGAAGCAACGTAGCCCAAACTTGTCAGGTACAACACTTTACCTTACTAGCCTATAGAAATCAACCATCTATAAATAGTTAAATGTTGTTACCCACATACGAAAAACGAGCAGCACTCTTTGAAACAGTATGTGGGCATACTTTTATTTTGAAGTGTCTCGTTTGGTCTGTCGACGGATGTAAGGAAGCTACTTCCGGGTGTGGCCAATGAGGTATTTGTCATTTGTTGGTTTTTTACTTAGTAAAATGTTTCATCCACATGCTGTGCATGTTATTATTTTTACGTTTGTAACCTGCTTTATTTATTACAGTTTTCACGGTGAATTTGAAGGGAAAGTAAGCCTTTTAATAAATCAGTTCAAGAAAGCCATTGTGTCTGTGCTATTTGGAGGGAGTTACACTTTCTAACCTCACTAATGCCTTGCATCGTCTATATTAGATATATAACAACGGGCGGGTGGGTGTGGCTTTGATGAAATGTTGGTTCGGGTGGATTGCGGGTGGATGACGACTTTAGTGATGTGGTTGCGGGTGATATAATTGCCTATCCGCGCATCTCTAGTACGCACTGCATGAGAGGGTGGTAGTATCTGACTCCTCGATGTGCACACCCTGGTGGTGTGTTCTAGAATTACAACAAAAAAACAGTCATTTTACCAAATCATCTACATCCTTCCCTTTTAGTTCAGCGTCCTTAAAAAAAACAAAAGAAGATAAGTGAAATGAATATCCACATGCCCCTAAAACTGACCAACACGCCGGATTGTAGTCAGCTGGAGGCGTGTCTTAATGAAATTAAACAATGGATGTCCGCTAACTTTTTGCAACTCAACGCCAAAAAAACGGAAATGCTGATTATCGGTCCTGCTAGACACCGACCTCTTTTTAATAATACAACTTTAACATTTGACAACCAAACAATTAAACAAGGCGACTCTGTAAAGAATCTGGGTATTATCTTCGACCCAACTCTCTCCTTTGAGCCACACATTAAAAGCGTTACTAAAACGGCCTTCTTTCATGTCCGTAACATCGCTAAAATTCACTCCATTCTGTCCACTAAAGACGCTGAGATCATTATCCATGCGTTTGTTACGTCTCGCCTCGACTACTGTAACGTATTATTTTCGGGTCCCCCCATGTCTAGCATTACAAGATTACAGTTGGTACAAAATGCGGCTGCTAGACTTTTGACAAGAACAAGAAAGTTTGATCACATTACGCCTGTACTGTATATACCTTTATATACATATATACATACATATATACCTATACTGTATATACCTTTATATACATATATACATACATATATACCTATACTGGCTCACCTGCACTGGCTTCCTGTGCACTTAAGATGTGACTTTAAGGTTTTACTACTTACGTATAAAATACTACACGGTCTAGCTCCATCCTATCTTGCCGATTGTATTGTACCATATGTCCCGGCAAGAAATCTGCGTTATAAAAACTCCGGCTTATTAGTGATTCCCAAAGCCCAACAAAAGTCTGCGGGCTATAGAGCGTTTTCATTTCGGGCTCCAGTACTCTGGAATGCCCTCCCGGTAACAGTTTGAGATGCCACCTCAGTAGAAGCATTTAAGTCTCACCTTAAAACTCATTTGTATACTCTAGCCTTTAAAGACTCCCTTTTTAGACCAGTTGATCTGCCGTTTATTTTCTTTTTCTCCTATGTCCTACTCTCCCTTGTGGAGGGGGTCTGGTCCGATCCGGTGGCCATGGATGACGTACTTGCTCTCCAGACCCAGGATGAACCGCTCATCCAGAGTCGGGACCCAGGATGGACCGCCCGCCTGTGTATCGGCTTGGGACATCCCTGCGCTGCAGATCCGCCTCCGCTTGGGATGGTTTCCTGCTGTGAACGGGACTCTTGCTGCTGTGTTGGATCCGCTCTGGACAGGACGCTCGCGGCTGTGTTGGATCCATTATGGATTGAACTTTCACAGTATCATGTTAGACCCGCTCGACATCCATTGCTTTCGTCCTCTCCAAGGTTCTCATAGTCATCATTGTCACCGACGTCCCACTGGGTCATTATTGTCACCGATGTCCCACTGGGTGTGAGTTTTCCTTGCCCTTATGTGGGCCTACCGAGAATGTCATAGTGGTTTGTGCAGCCCTTTGAGACACTAGTGATTTAGGGCTATATAAGTAAACATTGATTGATTGATTGATATGTAACTGAGATCAAATCTCTTAACTGTGTAGGGTGAGTACAAACAATTCACCATCTCTATGGAATATCTAAACAAATTATAGAACAGCTAGAAAAATACTATCTCAAAATAAATCACACGTGCATTTTTCTTTTCTTACTGCACATACTTTGGATTGGGTCTGCAAACTCGACCTGCACGTGTTTTGTAAGCTGTGTCAGTCCGTGTCGTGAATCTGGGTCGAATTGGTGATGTACTTTCCGTTTGCCTAATCACTGTCTTTTCTCTCAGTGGTGTGGGAGGGACCAAGTCCACCATGGTATGTCTACCATCCTGAGAGTCTGCTTCGCCGTTCTGGAACGGTGTTGGTGGTTGTTCATGAACCGGGACGATGTGGCGACGATTCCTCCTGTATCTTCTCCCATCGGACTGGATGATGTAGGAACGTGGCTCTTTGCACGACTTTTCCACTATTCCAAGTCAGTCATGTCCAGCAGGAGTCTGCATACGGATCACTTGCCCTTCTGCCAAGGGAGTCAGTGGGCCACTTGATTCGTCGCAGTGACGTTTCACCGTAGTTCTCTTGTCGACTAGTCGAGCGTGTACTTGTGTTGAGTCTTTTGCTGTTGGCTATAGTAGTCTGGTACACACTGGGATAGCTGCACACGTTTGTCTTGACATTAAACGTTCGGCAGGGGAACCAAGGTCTGCATCTCGGGGAATGTTTCTGAGGTTAAGGAGGTTTAGGAAGACATCAGTTTTGTCCCGGTGGGATTTCTCCATCAGTTGCTTGGCACTCCTGACAGTTCTTTCCGCAAATCCATTCGACCGGGAAAACTCTAGGCTGCTGGTGTTGTGGATGAAGTCCTGCTCTTCAGCAAATTTTCTGAATTGCTCACACTTGTACTGTCTTGCAATATCAGATAGCAGTGTGTGTGGTGTACCGTGCACTGAAAAATGTCTTTTCATTTTGGAAATTACAACTGTCGCTGTGATGTTTTGTAGAAGGTCAATTTCAAACCATCCAGAATAGGAATCCACTATCACCTGGTAGTGTTGTCCACGCCATTCAAAAATGTTTGTAGCAACTGTGGACCACGGAAGGTCTGGAACTGGATGGAGATGAAGTGGTTCTTTTTGCTGATGTGGTTTTGTGCTGCTGCACACTGTGCAAAAAAGTAGTTCTTTAGTGATGTCTCGTGACATTGATGGCCAAAAGATGATACCTCTTGCTCTGCGTTTGGTCGCTTCAAAGCCTGGGTGATATTTGTGTACAATCTTAATGTACTCTTTTTGTAGTGACGTTGGAATGACTGCTTTCTGCCTTTTCATGACAATTCCATCTTCCACAGTGAGTTCATCTCTGTAGGGGAAGAACACTTCAATGGCAGGCTGCAGCTGAGTCTTTCTGGCAGGCCATCTACGCTGGATAACTGTACTGAGTCTGCATTACTTCAACCTCCTCCATGTGCTTCTTGAGCTCTTCCAGGCGGGCTGTAGAAATGTAGCTCACCGACATGACGTCGAAAGAACCACTATCAGATGGGCTCTCACTGTCTGTTGCATTAGGGGCTCTTGAAAGAGTGTCAGCCTAGTACATGTGCTTTCCTTTTTTGTAGATTAGGCTTATGTCATAGCTTTGCAAGCGTAGCAGCATCCGCTGAAGACGGGCCGGGGCATTGTGAATTGGTTTCTTCAAGATAGTCCCCAATGGTTGGTGGTCAGTTTCTACTGTGGTGGCCTTGCCATACACATAGTCTCTGAACTTGGTGCATGCAAAGACAACAGCTAGTAGCTCCTTCTCAATTTGAGCGTATTGAGTTTCTGTTTCTGTAAGGGTGCGGGATGCAAAGGCTACTGGGCTTCCATTTTGCATGAGGCAGCTCCTAGTCCAAATCATGACGCGTCACAGGTCAGCGTGACTGGCTCTTTGACATCTTAGTAGGCCAATACTGGTGGAAAGGAGAGACATGCTTTCAGGCGGTCGAAAGCATCTTGGTGTTGCTGAAACCAGCACCATGCGGTCTCTTTGTGAGTCAGCTTCCTCAGTGGCGTTGCGATGTCACTGAGGTTTGGAATGTGCTTGCCAAGATAGTTAACCATTCCCAGGAAACGTGAAGTGACATCTGTGGGGACTGGCATGTCTCTGATAGCAGCAGTTTTGGAGGGGTCAACTTTCAAACCTTTACTTGTGAAGATATGACCAACATAGCATACTTGGTCAAGTCGAAATTTGCATTTCTGCGGGTTGAGTTTGAGGTTTATTTCCTTCACACGTTCAAACACCTTTTTTAGGTTGGCGTCATGCTCCGCCACATCACGGCCTCCGATGATGATGTCATCGACAATGACTGAGCATGGATATCCAGCAAAGAGCTGATCCATTGTGCGCTGGAATACTCCGCTTGCTGAGTTAATGCGAAGGAATCTGTAACGTCCAAAAGGAGTACTGAATGTTGTCTTCATTGAGGACTTCTTGTCCAGGCGGATCTGCCAGAATGAATTTTTTGCATCTAGCACTGAAAACATTTGTGCTGCTACCTCCTCCACACTTCTCATGGGGTGGTGGGGCCGTTTTAGTGCTTCATTTAAAGGCCTACTGAAAGCCACTACTAGCCACCACGCAGTCTGATAGTTTATATATCAATGATGAAATATTAACATTGCAACACATGCCAATACGGCCTTTTTAGTTTAATAAATTGCAATTTTAAATTTCCCGGGAGTTTCGTCTTCGAAACGTTGTGTAATGATGACGTGTACGCAAGACGTCACAGGTTTTTAGGAAGTATGAGCGCTGCACACACACACACAGCTAAAAGTCGTCTACTTTAACGGCATAATTATACAGTTTTTTTGGACATCTGTGTTGCTGAATCTTTTGCAATTTGTTCAATTAATATTGGAGAAGTCACAGTAGAAAGATGGAGTTGGGAAGCTTTAGCTTTTAGCCACACAAACACACAGTGATTCCTTGTTTAAAAATCCTGGAGCTGAAACTTTCCTATGGATCAGAGTGCGGTCAAGAGAACATGGATCCCGACCACACGTCAACCAGCAGGTTTCGGTGAGAAAATTGTGGTTAAAAAGTCAGTTCTTACCGGAGAAAAGCTGAACTTGTGCCATCCATAGCTGCCGTCGACTCCCCTGAGACACTGCGCGTCAAGACACTCGTGGAGACACCCTTCGGACTATCAGGTACTATTTAACTCACTAAAACACTAGCAACACAATAGAAAGATAAGGGATTTCCTAGAATTAGCCTAGTAAATATGTCAAAAAACTTCGGAATCCGTCCCAATGCAATCACGTTTTTTTTTTTTAACTTTTTTTAAATTATTTTTTCTAGTCCGTCGCTATCAATATCCCCAAACACGAATCTTTCATCCTCGCTCAAATTAATGGGAAAATTGTCGTTTTCTCGGTCCGAATAGCACTTTTTGTTGGAGGCTCCCATTAAAAACAATGTGAATATGTGAGGAGCCATCAAACATGTGACGTCATCGTCTGCGACTTCCAGCATTTCTCTTAGCACCGAAAGTTGCGAAATTTATCACGGATGATCACTACTAAACCCTTTCAGCAAATATATGGCAATATCGCGAAATGATCAAGTATGACACAAAGAATGGACCTGCTATCCCCGTTTAAATAAGAAAATCTCATTTCAGTAGGCCTTTAAATCTTTGGGGTTGATGCACAATCTGATTTCTGATTTGCCTTTTGTGTGCCCAGCGAACATGGATGACACCCAAGCTGTTGGTTCGGTGACTGAAGTAATAACGTCTATGCTTTCCATGCGTTTAAGTTCAGCTTTCACACAGTCTTGCATCGCTACTGGGATGCGGTGGGCCGGCCTAACAACTGGCGGCACATTGGGGTCCACTGTCATTGTGTAAACAACTGGTAGTTCTCCGAGCTCTTCACTGAAAATATCTTGGTATTGTGTGAGGATCCGTGCGCTGAACTCTCCAGTGTTCTCTGTGGTGACATGGTGCACATCGGGACTCAACTCGACTAGCCCCGTACGCAGGCATGCACGGAAGCCCAACAGTGATGTCACATTCTATCCACTGTGAAAAATGGCAGTAAGTGGCGCTGTCCCTTTAAAAAGCATGTCAGCGTAGCTTCACCTTGTGTCTCGATTTTGGCTCCTCCGTAAGCCACCAAATTTGTACTTCTGTGTTGTTTGGTGAGTTTCACGCCGCTGTTTACTCTATTGAAAGTCTTCAGTGACATTACATTGCATTTAGCACCTGTATCCACTTTCATTTCGGTTGGCATGTCGTTTATGCACACTGTGACAAATCCTTCATCTTGGTCTCTTTGTTGTGGATTTACAGAGTCAATGCAATTTTCTATTTCCAAGCCATCCACGTAGAATGTGTCATTTTCACTTTGGCTGTGTTGATCCACTGTCACATCATGCACAGACTGTCCATAGCACTTGTTTGTGGTAAACTTGGACTGACTCTGTGGCTTTGACTTGCAGCATTTTTTGTAGTGATTTTGTTTTTTGCAGCTGTTTTCTTGTTGTAATTCTCGAACACACCACCAGGGTGTGCACATCGAGGAGTCAGTTACTACCACCCTCTCATGCAGTGCGTATGTACAATTACTGTCCTGCTGAAGTCTTAATTAAAGCCAATTTATTCATGCAGCTCGGCACAGTTCTTCCTACGGGTAACCACAAACAACAACAAAACAGTTATTTTACCAAATTATCTACATTGTCCATTTTACATTTTCAAAACAAAGACATACAACTTATTTTCGTAAAAATATTCAAATATTTAACAATGTATTGAAACAACAGTAGCATAAGGAAAGAAAAAAAGAAACAAAATAAATATTACACTCATGATATTATTTTTGTCTTTGATGATCATTTGTTTTCATAATGTATTTTAGAATGTGGGAGGTTTCCATGTTCTTTTTAAATTTCAATTGGCATTACATATATTATATCTATACATCTATATCTGGCAGCACGGTGGAAAAGGGGTTAGTGCGTCTGCGTCACATTACGAAAGTCCTGAGTAGTCAGGGTTCAATCCCAAGCTCGGGATTTTTCTGTGTGGAGTTTGCATGTCCTCCCCGTGAATGCGTGGGTTCCCTCCAGGTACTCCGGCTTCCTCCCACTTCAGAAGACATGCACCTGGGGATAGGCCCCTCCCACCTCCAAAGACATGCACCTGGGGATAGGTTGATTGGCAACACTAAATTGGCCCTAGTGTGTGAATGTGAGTGTGAGTGTGAATGTTGTCTGTCTATCTGTGTTGGTCCTGCGATGAGGGGGCGACTAGTCCAGGGTGTACTCCGCCTTCCGCCCGATTGTAGCTGAGATAGGCACCAGCACCCGCCCTACTACCCTCCCACCCCCCACGACCCCAAAAGGGAATAAGCGGTAGAAAACGGATAGATAGATAGATAGATAGATGGATAGATAGATAGATGGATAGATAGATGGATAGATAGATAGATAGATAGATAGATAGATAGATAGATAGATAGATAGATAGATAGATAGATAGATGGATATAATATATATAATGCCACCCTCGGGCAGACGCTATAGGGTGCTAAAAGCTGGCACAAATTCACTAAAAAACAACTTTTACCCAAGAGCCATAGTAGCACAATATGTCCTTCATGTCCTCATGTGTCTTGTTTTTAATTTGTTTCTATTTTTCCGGACTATAATAAGCAATAATGTTATATGCATGTGTGTATATATATTCATATGCATGCATGTATGCATCTGTGTGGATATATATACATATATAGATACATCTCTTATTTCTATCTACCTTTTTTTTGTACTATTTATATTACCATATTGTACATGCACCTTAGGGGATCTGCTCCAATTTCGTTGTTCTTTGAACCTGTTCACTGCAAAAATGACAATAAAACTCTATTCTATTCTATTATATTCAAAGGAAATTTAAAAAGAACATGAAAACCTCCCACATTCTAAATTACATTATAAAAACGATTAACATCAAAAACTAAAATAATATCATGAGTGTAATATTTATTTTGTTTCTTTTTTGTCCTTCCTTATGCTACTGTTGTTTGAATACATTTTTAAATATTTAAATATTTTTACGGAAATAAGTTTTATGTCTTTGTTATGAAGATTTGAAATGGACAATTTTACTTTTATTTTCATAATAAGTAAATAGTATATAATACAATATTTTTACCGGTGGTGGAAAGCTAGTTTTACTTATTTCTCTCGCGAGATTTGGAAAATAGCTGCTTACTTATTTCTCTCGCGAGATCTGACAACACTGCGCGCGAACCAAACACGGCGAGGATAAAGCAAGATGGCGTCTGACGGTGAAGACGTTATTGCAGTCGTCACAGTTCAGTGTTCTTAATCTGTGCCTCCATGTACACATATATGTCCTTTATTACACTCTAGTAAATAGAGTCCATCCATCCATCCATCCATCATCTTCCGCTTATCCGAGGTCGGGTCGCGGGGGCAACAGCCTAAGCAGGGAAGCCCAGACTTCCCTCTCCCCAGCCACTTCGTCTAGCTCTTCCCGGGGGATCCCGAGGCGTTCCCAGGCCAGCCGGGAGACATAGTCTTCCCAACGTGTCCTGGGTCTTCCCCGTGGCCTCCTACCGGTTGGACGTGCCCTAAACACCTCCCTAGGGAGGCGTTCGGGTGGCATCCTGACCAGATGCCCGAACCACCTCATCTGGCTCCTCTCGATGTGAAGGAGCAGCGGCTTTACTTTGAGTTCCTCCCGGATGGCAGAGCTTCTCACCCTATCTCTAAGGGAGAGACCCACCACACGGCGGAGGAAACTCATTTGGGCCGCTTGTACCCGTGATCTTATCCTTTCGGTCATGACCCAAAGCTCATGACCATAGGTGAGGATGGGAACGTAGATCGACCGGTAAATTGAGAGCTTTGCCTTCCGGCTCAGCTCCTTCTTCACCACAACGGACCGGTACAACGTCCGCATTACTGAAGACGCCGCACCGATCCGCCTGTCGATCTCACGATCCACTCTTCCCTCACTCGTGAACAAGACTCCTAGGTACTTGAACTCCTCCACTTGGGGCAGGGTCTCCTCCCCAACCCGGAGATGGCACTCCACCCTTTTCCGGGCGAGAACCATGGACTCGGACTTGGAGGTGCTGATTCTCATAGTAAATAGAGTAAACATCGTTAATAACTGTTTGCATCCGGTTGTGTTAGTCTGAGCGCACTTTGATGCTTCTCGAGCTAGCTTAGCCTGCTAGTTAGCTTAGCTTGTTAGCTGCTAACAAAGAGAGGCGGAAGTGATCAAAACACATCGCTAAGTAGAGATCAAGTGTGAGTGTAAAGTGTTGTGATTGTGTGAAAATGTGCCAAAGAACCATAGCAGAGTACGAGGAGGAACTTTGTCCAACAAAAGAGGAGAAGGAGCGACAACATGAAAAACATCAAGTTGTGTTACACAGAACAGGTTTGTTTACTTCTTACTCTCACATCTTTACTAACTTTATATTTCATTATTAACACTATTCTTAAATAGATTGTCTACAGGAAGATTAATTGTCATGTGAGGATGATGCACTAATTGTTTTACATTGTTGATAAGAAGGAGACATTGTCAGACACACAATATTTATGAGAGGTTGATGTTTGTAACAATGTGTATCAACATGTTTACACAATACTCACACAGTCACCGGGGGAATATTCCAGAGAGCAGGTTAAGTGCAAAGTCCTGAGTATGTAAAGCTTAAGAGTTTTACCTCCAAAAATAAGAGAGGTAAGACAAAGTCAGAGTCAGTTACCATGGTTACTGATGCTGTAAACCTAGCCTGCTAGCTGGCAGGTTTGACAAGTTATATATGTGTGTCAAAGCATACTGACCTGTTATTTCCTTCATGTCGGTGCACCCTCCCTGAGATCGGTAGGTTGTGAGTTCAAACCCCAACCCAGTCATACCAAATACTATAAAAATGGGACCCATTACTTCTCTGCCTTGCACTCAGCATCAAGGGTTGTAATTGGGGTTTAATCACCATAAAAGTTATTCCCGGGCGTGGCCACCGCTGCTGCTCACTGCTCCCCTCACCTCCCAGGGTGTGATCAAGGGTGATGGGCTAAATGCAGGGAATAATCTCCCCACACCTAGTGTGTGTATGACAATCATTGGTACTTTAACTTTTTAACGTGTCTGTGATTGTCAAAAAAACAAAGCCTGATCTAAAGATAACATTTTGATCTCATACCATCTCAAACCAATTGGCCGTTCATTATTAAGTGAAATGTTTTATAGTCGCTTAAATTTGTCTTTAACCAAGCAACACTGTTTTATTCAGTTACTCAACTAATCGGAAAATTTCCAGTAGAACACTTGAATAATAAAATTTTCAATAGCCACAGCCCTATATTTCATGTACAATTTAATATTTAGCATGTAGGAGTTAAAATGTGTTTTGTTTGTGTCCTGTAGACATCCATCAGCTGATTGGACACCAAGAAGAATGTCTCCCTCATCTGCAGGGGGACAGTTTCACTGTAAAGTATCCACAGCCCTCACATTTTAAAGGGGACAAAGATGAGCCACAGCCCTCTTATTTTAAAGAGGAAGAGGAGGGAGAGTGTCCTGTAGGGCAGGAGGAGGCTGATGTCAGCAAGTTTCCACTGACTGTTGTCTCTGTGAAGACTGAAGAGCATGAAGACAAACCACCTGAGTCCTCACAGCTTCATCACAGTCCAAGTAAGCACAACATCCACATATCATCTAATACAATGTTTGTGACACATGTTCATCCGGGGGACACATTTATCACTAAAGATGAAGATATACTTGCTTTTTAACACCACCATTTAAAAATGATTGCTCATCAATCATCAACAGTGTAATTGCTGGGGTGTAACCATGTGACCTAGAGGCCGTCCTCCTTACCTCACGTGGTCAAATGAAGGCAAACATTCAATATGGCTTCTGTTTATTTACCTTTAGCAGCACATATGTCAGCATATTTCAAAGGTTTAGTGGTGAAGATAAGAGATGTACACCAAGTACCATTTTTTTAGTACTGGTTCCTAATTATGTTGTCCATGAGGACCGTGAAGATTCTGGACTAACGGCACAACTATTTGTATTTTTAATTCCAGCTGACTGACGTAACTATGACACGTTGTCACATTGAGTTCAGCTGCCGCTGCTACACATTACAATCAGCTTTGAATGATGACAAATAAGGAAGCAACCAAAGTTTGATGTGTGTGTTATTGAGAAGAAGATGTCATAACAGCATTTCACCTTGCACTGCACACATAGTTGACTTCTTTTAATTTTCCTGAAGGAACTCTCCTGAAGGAATCAATGAAGTACTATCTATCTATCTATTTAAGACTTCAAATAAACAGCTGCTGATAAAAGACTTCCCTGCTTTAAAATGTTACAGAACATCATGTTGGAGGTGTTCAAACTCTTGTGCTAATAGAAATGCTATTTAAAATGCCTTTTTTCCAGGTTTTTATTTCCACAAATGACATGTAGTACCGACAAGAGTACTGATAAATACTGGTATCGATAAGGAATATTTATTAGGGTATCATATCAATAAATCTATAAATTTACATCCCTACTGAAAATACAAGCCAGATATCTTAAAAAAATAAAATCATTTTTTATTTGGATTTAGTTACTACTCCGCTGTCCAGCAATGTCTCAACACCGTTGAGAGATGAATGAATGTAGTTTATTTTTACTAATTAGCTATGTTTTGTTGATGTTAAACATCAGAATCAGACACATTTTTATTAACCCCCGAGGGGAAATTAAAATGTTCAGCAGAATCCCATTCAAGGTCAGACAAACATTCTAGGGAGACAGAACAGGATCGCTGACGGGTCTGCCAACTTGCGGCGCCCCTTGCAAAAAAGGTGAGATACATACAGGTAAAAAAGTGGGGGCAATGAGAGAGAAAAAAAAAAATCGGTCCAAGCCTGGGCCCCTGGAGAGGGGGTCCAGACTGAGGCCAAGGGAAGAAAACAACTCATTGCCATAGCACACATTCCTCTTTCATGTGTGTAAGAGGGAAACATCAAAGAGGACAAAGGACATTAAAAGAGCAGAGCTGATGCAACCAGACACTTCTACATACATACATGAATAAAAAGTAAAAGAAACATATACACTGTGGTGGCTTTTGCGGTGTCCCACGCCATCGTCTGCTGGGGTGAAGGGAGCTTGGCCAGAGACGGGAGCAGACCCAACAAAGCAACCAAGAGAGCCGACTCCACTCTTGGCCGCCAAACCAAGTCTCGGCCAGTGTCCAGTCCGCATGGATGAGTGAGGATACGTCCAAAGAGACCGAGGTGTCCGATACCTGCTCATTCAGCCAAGACACTGTGAAGCTTTTCCGTCCCGGCGCTCAGTGCTAGCTCCGCAGTCCTGTCTCTTCATCTGCATCTCCTCCAGTCTCTCCAAACGGACTCTGGTGTGGCAGAAACCCAGCAGCTGGTCTCCATGGCCAAAAGGCTCTCGGGAGGCAGATCCAGAAGTTCACAAAAAAGCACCGCAGAAGTCACGAAAGTGCCACCCCTTGTCACACAGTCCCAAAAGGTCCGGACCAAAAGGCAAAAAAAATAATAATAATAATACACATATATATATATATATATGTATATATATAAACATGAAAAGAAGATGGAAACACAAAAGGATGACACAAGAGCACAGAGTTCCTGCCAACAGCAGCCACTACAGGGTCGCCATCTTGGGGGGGGGGAATTGCAGCATACCAGCTACAACAACACAGAAATCGTAAACGTTTCCTAAAGGAAAATGTTCATATTTAAATAAGTAGAGTAAATAAATCATAAACAGGATTTTACAGTTTAAATGCAAATGTTGATGCTCCTCTTAGACACTGTTCTTTGTTCTCTTTCGGGTGTACAAGCAGCTGTCTTGTTTGTATGTAAGTGTTTTACAGCTGTGTTTATTTTTTTCATGAGTTTTTGTATTGCTTCGCTGATGTACCGTATGGTTTTGACATCTTGAAAGTCAACGTGGGGACTGATGAGATCCTCAGAGACAGAACAGCGGCAAACAGCTTCCCGCCAAGAAAAAGAAGAGGGCCAAGAAAAAAGTGTCGGCCGACAAGTCCGCCGCCAAGGGCAAGAAGAGCGACGCCCAAGCAGGACGCTCCTCGTCCAGCCCCAAGAAGTCCAGAGCGGGGAGCAAGTCCAAGGCCATCGTCATGGACTCCAGCACAGACGACGAGAAGCATGACGAGGAAGAGAAGGTGACGGCGAGGGACAAGTGGTCGGAAAAAGAGGAAGAGTCGTTGGAAAAAGAGTTGAAAACTTACCTGCAGGACTAAGTGTGCACTTGGATCTTCAATCCGCCAAACTCTTCCCACATGGGAGGAGTGTGGGAAAGACTAATTGGCATCACGCGCCGTATCCTGGATGCATTGCTCCTTAAGGAGGGAGGCTCTCACCTTTCTCATGAGGTGCTCACCACTCTCATGGCTGAGGTCATGGCAATTATAAACGCAAGACCTCTCATTCCAGTTTCAACTGACCCAGAGATGCCAGCAATACTAACACCTGCAACCTTGCTGACACTGAAGAGAGACGTCATATCTGCACCGCCAGGAGACTTCAACGTGAAAGACATCCACTCACAACAATGGCGGAAAGTCCAATCTCTCTCTGATAGATTCTGGAAGCGATTGAAACAAGAATACCTGTCAACCATACAAACTAGGAGAAGAGACTCGGCTGAACGCCGCTGTGCTACCTCCAGCACGAGCCCCCCCTTCCACAAGCGGATGCCAGACGCTCTCTCTACGGTCTAAAACTTCCTCTAGGGGTGAGTGGGGGTAGGAACTGAAAGAGGTAGACAGGGTGGGAGGAAAAGTCACAGGTGGAGGGGTTTCAGAGGGGACTCTGCCACCACCATTGCCCCAATAATCACACATATAATAAACTTCTCAATCAAACAAGGCCAGTTACCCAAGGATTTCAAGATAGCAAGAGTAACCCCCCTTTATAAAAAAAGGAAGCAAATTAGAACCTGGTAACTACCGACCTGTTTCTATGCTCAGTTCCGTTTTGAAAGTAATGGAAAAAATAGTTTATGAACACGTTGATGGATACCTTGCTACTAATAAACTAATGTACAAATTCCAATCCGGCTTCAGAACTAAGCACTCCACTGACACATGCCTTCTCTATCTGAGCGACCACATCAAACATGAGGTGGACGCGGGCAAATACTGCGGCATGGTCATGCTGGACATTCAGAAGGCCTTTGACACCGTTAACCACGCTATACTGTTGGATAAGCTCAGAGCAATCGGATTCGATGAAACCTCATCAAGCTGGATGCAATCTTACTTGGAGGGGAAGAAACAGGTGGTAGAGGTGCCCCTCCCCTCTCAGTAAGCTGTGGAGTCCCCCAAGGCAGTATACTAGGACCTTTACTGTTCCTAATATACGTAAATGACATGCCATCAGCATGCCACTGTGAATTCTTCCTGTTTGTGGATGACTCGGCCCTGCTGGTATCCGGCAAGGACAAGTCACAGGTGGAACAAATCCTCAGTGCTGAACTACTTAATATTTGCACCTGGCTCTCTGACAACAAGCTATCCATACACTTAGGAAAAACGGAATCCATCCTATATGGGTCCCATATCAACCTTAAAGGGGAACATTATCACCAGACCTATGTAAGCGTCAATATATACCTTGATGTTGCAGAAAAAAGACCATATATTTTTTTAACCGATTTCCGAACTCTAAATGGGTGAATTTTGGCGAATTAAACGCCTCTCTGTTTATCGCTCTCGGAGCGATGACGTCAGAACGTGACGTCACCTAGGTAGAGAACAGCATTTTTCTCCACCACATTACAAACACAAGTCAAATCAGCTCTGTTATTTTCTGTTTTTTCAACTGTTTTCCGGTACCTTGGAGACATCATGCCTCGTCGGTGTGTTGTCGGAGGGTGTAACAACACGATCAGGGAATGATTCTAGTTGATTTATGTAGAATGTGCATCGATTAGCACGGCATGCTAATCGATGCTAACATGCTATTTAGGCTAGCTGTGTATACATATTGCAGCATTACGCCTCATTTGTAGCTATATTTACATCCAGCCTTTCCCTCCACCCACATTTAATGTCAAAAAAACACATCCCAATCGACGGATTTAAGTTGCTCCAGTGTCAAGAAATGCGAAAGTCCCTCATTTGGTTTTTACCGGCGATGCTACGACAGAGATGGCAAGAATGTGTGGATATCATGCGACACTCAAAGCAGATGCATTCCCAACGATAAAGTCAACGAAATCACAAAGGTGAGTTTTGTTGATGTTGTTGACTTATGTGCTAATCAAACATATGCTAACATGCTATTTAGGCTAGCTGTATGTACATTTGAAACCACATTTACATCCAGCGTTTCCTTCCACCCACATTTAATGCAAAACAAACACTTACCAATCGACGGATTTAAGTTGCTCCAGTGTCACAAGATGCGAAAGTCCTGATCGTTTGGTCCGCACATTTTACCGGCGATGCTAACGCAGACATGGCCGAATAGCGTCAATAGCTATTCGCTCAATAGCTGCAGTTTCTTCTTCAATTTCATTTACGCTATCTGCCTCCATACTCCTACCATCCATTTCAATACATGCATAATCTGTTTAATCGCTAAAGCCGCTGAAATCCGAGGCTGAATCCGGGCTAATGTCGCTATATCTTGCTATGGTAACCGCCATGTTTGTATTGGCATCGCTATCTGACGTCACGGGAAAATGAACAGTGGCTTTGCACATAACGAAAATCAATCACGTTAAAGCTTTTTTTTAGGTATATTCCGGGACGGGTAAAATTCTGAAAAAAACTTCAAAAAATAAAATAAGCCACTGGGAACTGATTTTTAGTGGTTTTAACCCTTTTTAAATTGTGATAATGTTCCCCTTTAAGAAAGTCATTGATTTCACTATAAAAGTGGGTGACATTGTTATCACCAGGAAAGATGAGATCACCTACCTAGGTTCCATTCTAGAGGCTAATCATTCCTGTGATAAAATGGCAACCAAGGTCATCAAAAAGGTCAACCAAAGAACGAGATTCCTCTACAGAATCTCCTCTCTGGTCAACAAAAGCACCTTGAAGATTCTAGCGGGAACTCTCATTTAACCTTTTTTCGATTACGCTTGCTCCTCCTGGTACCTTAGCACCTCCAAAACCCTTAAATCTAGACTCCAAACATCCCAGAATAAGCTAGTCCGGTTACTTTTAGACCTCCACGCCAGATCACACCTCACTCCAACCCACTTCTCCAAAGTGGGCTGGCTCAGGGTGGAGGACAGAGTAAAACAACTTGCACTGAGCCTAGTCTATACAATCCGCTACACCTCCCTGATACCGAAGTACATGTCCAACTACTTCCTGACCGCCATAACCACAACACCAGGGGGAGCTCCACAAACCACGTTAAACCCAGATTCCGATCTAACAAAGGTCTTAACTCATTATCCTTCTATGCCACATAAATGTGGAATGCACTCCCAACAGGTATAAAAGTAAATGCATCTCTATCCTCCTTCAAAACCGCTCTAAAACAACACCTCCAGGCAACTTCAACCCTTTACTAATACCCTCCTCCATTTACATCCCATCTCCCCGGATTATAAATAACCTAATGTAAATAATCAAATGTACTTCTAATGTATATACTTGTTCTTATGCTATCTGAACTCACTATGTTCTCTGCTGGCTGTACATATCCTACTGTAAGACCTACACTGTTTCAATGTCCACATTTCTCTGTTGATGCAATTGTTGATGACTGAAGTACTGATATCAACCAAAGCTCCTCATCCCACCCCCAGATTGTAAATAATGTAAATAATTCAATGTATATACTATGATGATTAACCTGTGTGATGACTGTATTATGCTGATAGTATATATTTGTACCATGAATTGATTAACGTGGACCCCGACTTAAACAAGTTGAAAAACTTATTGGGGTGTTACCATTTAGTGGTCAATTGTACGGAATATGTACTGAACTGTGCAATCTACTAATAAAAGTATCAATCAATCAAATTCAGAAAATAAAGACTTATACTGTGATTGAAAACAAATGTCTTTAAGGAGTGTAAGATTGTCATTTATGTCCCCTGTGGACGACTGAGGGAGTGCCTGCTCTAAAAAAAATTCTTAATCCCCACTATGTTCTGGGGACGTAAGAGGGCTGACGTCACCAGATCAGATTTCTTCTATTGACTCCGGGGGAGTCAATAGAAGAAAAACAAAAAGGATTACCAGGCGTGTATGGTGAGTCCTGGACGAGTTGAAAGTGGCTGTGTCTGTGAAGGGGTGATGGTGGAGTTAGCTAGGCGACGCCCTTCGCCGCGGCTTCCGCCTCTGCCGACGCGTGTGAGGGGGTGGGGTGAGACGGGGTGTTGCTGGACCTAGTGGAGTCAAGCGGGACTTGGAGACCTCCAAGCCCCAAGATCATCTCGACATTCGGTGCGCCGCGGAATGTCCCAGCCTGCATTGCTTAGGCTAACGTCCACGTTATCCTGTCGAATTCTTCGACTTCCGCTGCGAGAGAAGCTTCATTAACTCGGACTTTACTGTGACATCTTGCTGGCATCGTGGTGAAAAGTTGTTCTCTCGTGGGTGCAGTGGAGGATGGAACACAGCGTGAGGGTAAGGATAATGATTTATTATACACTACAAAAACAATTTTTGAACAAAAAACACTTGCACTAGGCACTGAAAACAAAACAAACAGAACTAACGTGGAAGCTAAAAGGAACAAAAAGCGCTAGTATATAAACTACGGACAAGCAAACAATATAGCATGGAAGCTAATCGTATAACAAAAAGTCTTTTACCACAATCGGGAAATGTGACGTCATCTGTTGCGTGTAGCAAACTAAAGTCCGAGAACAAAAGGCAAACAAAGACAGGCATATATAGGGGCAGAAATAATCAGAGGCAGCTGCACGTGATCAAAAACAACAAACAGGTGACACTAAATGCGTAACTAGGCAACCGAAACAAACCAGGAAGTACCACCAGAAACTGAAGACGTCAAATACAAAACAGGCTGTGATAACAAAACAGAACAATGACATGGTCCAAGACGTGGACCATGACACCTAAATGGATTCATCTGCTTTGTAACTTTATTAGAACGTCCTGGATTGGTTGTTTGCTGTCTGCCAAGCTGTATAACCTCAACACATATAGTGAGGGCAGAACAACACTCAATAAACGTTTGGGAACTGAGGAAACTAATTGTTGAAGCTTTGAAAGTGGTATTTTTAGGGTCCGCACTGCCAGCAAAGGACTCTGTCCTTTGCCATGGCAAGGACCCTATTGAATCTGCTTTGTTTTATTATTATTATTATTATTCCGCAGCTTCGAACCCTAATTTGACCCACTGACCATGCTCCAAAACTCACCAAATTTGGCACACACATCGGTAAGGCTTGGCAAAAACACATATTAAGCAACCAAACCCCAAAAATGAAAAATGCGCGCTAGCGCCCCCTACGAAAAAAAAAAAACAGACTGCTTGTAACTTCCGTTAGGAATGTCGTAAAGACATGGAACAACAACCTCTATGTAGGTCTGACTTAGACCTAGATTCCCCATTAGAAATGCCTATACCTAAAATCAACAGAAATTTGGCAAAAACCCATTCAAAGCAAAATTTTCGCTAAAAAATGCTATTTTTGCCCCTTTGAGCTGTAATTTGACCCCCTTAACATGCTTCAAAACTCACCAAACTTGGCAGACACATCAGGACTGGCAGAAATTGCAATCTAATGAAAAAAAAAAAAAAAAAAACTCAAAATTGCGCTTTAGCGCAATTTTTCAATAAAACACAGAAAAAACTGCTTCCACGAAGAAAACACAGACAAAACTGCTTGTAACTTCGGGTAGGAATGCCGGAAAGACATGAAACAAAAACTTCTATGTAGGTCTCACTTAGACCTACATTTTAATAATTGACAGCTAGCAGAAAAAATCAACAGGAAGTTGGCAATTACCCCTTCAAAATAAAAGTTTTGTGAAAACCCGTCACCTTTCTTCAAAAGTTATCTCCTCTGAGCGCGTTTGTCGTTTCGGCTTCAAACTCGCTCAGAAGAGAGTTTGGACCCTTCTGATTAAAAGTATAGATCAAAGTTGTGATAAGTTTTCAGGTTTTGATTTTACGCGCCTTCAAAGAACCCCTGCGCAAATTTTCCAAAAATATATCGTTTTTACCTCTTTGAGCTGTAATTTGACCCCCTTAAAATGCTTCAAAACTCACCAAACTTGGCACACACATCAAGACTGGCAACAATTGCGAGCTGATGAAAAAACCAAACTCCAAAACTCAAAATTGTGCTCTAGCGCCCCCTAGGAATACAACACAAACAATACCCTAATTTGACCCCCTTAACATGCTTCAAAACTCACCAAATTTGACACACACATCGGTATGGAGCGGCAGACCAACTTATTAGGTAACCAAACCCCAAAAATTAAAATTGCGCGCTAGCGCCCCCTAGGAAGAGACAAAAAACAGACTGCTTGTAACTTCCGTTGGGAATGTCGTAGAGACATGGAACAAAAACCTCTATGTAGATCAGACTTAGACCTACATTTCCAATGAAGCACTTCTATAGCAAAAATCAACAGGAAGTTGGCAAAAACCCCTTCAAAACAAAATTTTCGCAAAAAAGTCAATTTCTGCCTCTTTGAACTGAAATTTGACCCCCTTAAAATGCTTCAAAACTCCCCAAACTTGGCACACACATCAGGACTGGCAAACATTGCGATCTAGTGAAAAAAACAAACCTTTAAACTCAAAATTGCGCTCTATTGCAATTTTTGAATAAAACACAGAAAAAACTGCTCCTAGGAAGAGGAAACAGATTAAACTGCTTGTAACTTCTGGTAGGAATGTCGGACAGACATGAAACAAAAACCTCAATGTAGGTCTCACTTGGACCTACATTTTGATAATTGGCATCTTTCAGTTAAAATCAACAGGAAGTTGGCAATTACCCCTTCAAAATAAAAGTTTTGTAAAAAGCCGTCACCTTTTTCCAGACAAAACTGCTTGTAACTTCCGTTAGGAATGTCGTAGGGACATGAAACAAAAACCTCTATGTAGGTCTGACTTAGACCTACATTTCCATTAAACACTTCTATACCTAAAATCAACAGGAAGTTGACAAAAACCCCTTCAAAACAAAATATTTGCAAAAAATGCCTTTTTTGCCTCTTTGAACTGATATTTGACCCCCTTAAAATGCTTCAAAGTGCCAGTTAAAGCTATACTATGCCAAGCGAAAGCCATTTATCAACAACATCCAGAAACACCAATCTGTAATTTGACCCCCTTAACATGCTTCAAAACTCACCAAATTTTACACACACATCAGGACTGGTGAAAATTGCCATCCAATAAAAAAACAAACCCCAAAAATGAAAATTGTGCTCTAGCTCCCCCTAGGAAAAAAAACTGACAAAACTGCTTGTAAATTCTGTTAAGAATGTCATAGAGTGATGAAACAAAAACTTCTATGGAGGTCTGATTAAGATCGGGACTCGGGACACGGCGGCGGCGGACCCGACCAACGCTGCTTGCAGCTTTAATTAGGGTCCGCCCTGCAATGGCAAAGGACATCCATGTCCTTTGCCATGCAAGGACCCTATTGAATCTGCTGCGTTTTATTATTATTCTTTATTATTCCGCCGCCGTTTCCAGCTGAAATTTGACCCACTTAACATGCTTCAAAACTCACCATATTTGACACACACATCAGGATCTGCGAAAATTGCCATCTAATAAAAAAACCGAGCACTAAAAATCAAAATTGCGCGCTAGCGCCCCCTAGGAAGAAACAAAAAACGGACTGCTTGTAACTTCCATTAGGAATGTCGTAGAGACTTGAAACAAAAACCTATATGAAGGTCTGACTTTGATGAACATTTCCAATAAAAATGTTCTATACCTAAAATCAACAGGAAGTTGGCAAAAACGCCTTCAAAGCAAAATTTTCGCAAAAAATGCTATTTTTGCCTCTTTGAGCTGTAATTTGACCCCCTTAAAATGCTTCAAAACTCACCAAACTTGGCACACACCTCAGGACTGGCAGAAATTGCGATCTAATGAAAATAAAAAATAATAAAACTCAAAATTGCGCTCTAGCGCAATTTTTGAATAAAACACAGAAAAAACTGCTCCTAGGAAGAGAAAACAGACAAAACTGCTTGTAACTTCCAGTAGGAATGTCGGACAGACATGAAACAAAAACTTCTAGGTAGGTCTGACTTAGACCTACATTTCGATAATTTACATCCTTCGGCAAAAATCAACAGGAAGTTAAAAATTGCCCCTTCAAAATAAAAGTTTTGTGAAAACCCGTCACCTTTTTCAAATCGACACTTCTCCCAGTGCGTTTGTCGTTTCGGCTTCAAACTCGCACAGGAGAGAGTTTGGACACTTCTGATTAAAAGTATAGATCAAAGTTTTGATTACTGCTCCGGTTTGGATTTTACGCGCCTTCAAAAAACCCCTGCGCAACTTTTCCTAAAAAATGACGTTTTTGACTCTTTGAGCTGTAATTTCACCCACTTAAAATGCTTCAAAGTGCTAGTTAAAGCTCTGTTATGCAGACCGAAAGCCATTTATCAACAACATCCAGAATCGCCAATCTGTAATTTCACCCCCTTAACATGCTTCAAAACTCACCAAATTTTACACACATATCAGGACTGGCAAAAACTGCCATCTAATAAAAAACCAAACCCCAAAAATCTAAATTGCGCTTAGCGCCCCCTAGGAAAAAACCCAGACAAAACTGCTTGTAACTTCCGTTAGGAATGTCGTAGAGACATGAAACAAAAACCTCTGTGTAGGTCTGACTTAGACCTACATTTCCAATAAAAAACGTCTATTCCCAAAATCAACAGAAATTTTGCAAAAACTCATTCAAAGCAAAATTTTCGCCAAAAAATGCTATTTTTGCCTCTTTGAGCTGCAATTTGACCCCCTTAAAATGCTTCAAAGTGCAAGTTAAAGCTATACAATGCCAGGCGAAAGCCATTTATCAACAACATCCAGAAACGCAAATCTGTAATTTGACCCCCTTAACATGCTTCAAAACTCACCAAATTTTACACACACATCAGGAATGGTGAAAATTGCCATCCAATAAAAAAACCAAACCACAAATATGACAATTGTGCTCTAGCGCCCCCTAGGAAAATAAACTGATAAAACTGCTTGTAAATTCTGTTAGGAATGTCGTAGAGTGATGAAACAAAAACTTCTATGTAGGTCTGACTAAGATCGAGACTCGGGACACGGCGGCGGCGGCGGCGGCCAACGGCGGACCCGACCAACGCTGCTTGCAGCTTTAATTATTATTATTATTATTATTCCGCAGCTTCGAACCCTAATTTGACCCACTGACCATGCTCCAAAACTCACCAAATTTGGCACACACATCGGTAAGGCTTGGCAAAAACACATATTAAGCAACCAAACCCCAAAAATGAAAAATGCGCGCTAGCGCCCCCTACGAAAAAAAAAAAACAGACTGCTTGTAACTTCCGTTAGGAATGTCGTAAAGACATGGAACAAAAACCTCTATGTAGGTCTGACTTAGACCTAGATTCCCCATTAGAAATGCCTATACCTAAAATCAACAGAAATTTGGCAAAAACCCATTCAAAGCAAAATTTTCGCAAAAAAATGCTATTTTTGCCCCTTTGAGCTGTAATTTGACCCCCTTAACATGCTTCAAAACTCACCAAACTTGGAAGACACATCAGGACTGGCAGAAATTGCAATCTAATGAAAAAAAAAAAAAAAAAAACTCAAAATTGCGCTTTAGCGCAATTTTTCAATAAAACACAGAAAAAACTGCTTCCAGGAAGAAAACACAGACAAAACTGCTTGTAACTTCGGGTAGGAATGCCGGAAAGACATGAAACAAAAACTTCTATGTAGGTCTCACTTAGACCTACATTTTAATAATCGACAGCTAGCAGAAAAAATCAACAGGAAGTTGGCAATTACCCCTTCAAAATAAAAGTTTTGTGAAAACCCGTCACCTTTCTTCAAAAGTTATCTCCTCTGAGCGCGTTTGTCGTTTCGGCTTCAAACTCGCTCAGGAGAGAGTTTGGACCCTTCTGATTAAAAGTATAGATCAAAGTTGTGATAAGTTTTCAGGTTTTGATTTTACGCGCCTTCAAAGAACCCCTGCGCAAATTTTCCAAAAAAATATCATTTTTACCTCTTTGAGCTGTAATTTGACCCCCTTAAAATGCTTCAAAACTCACCAAACTTGGCACACACATCGGGACTGGCAACAATTGCGAGCTAATGAAAAAACCAAACCCCAAAACTCAAAATTGTGCTCTAGCGCCCCCTATGAATACAACACAGACAATACCCTAATTTGACCCCCTTAACATGCTTCAAAACTCACCAAAATTGACACACACATCGGTATGGAGCGGCAGACCAACATATTAGGTAACCAAACCCCAAAAATGAAAATTGCGCGCTAGCGCCCCCTAGGAAGATACAAAAAACAGACTGCTTGTAACTTCCGTTAGGAATGTCGTAGAGACATGAAACAAAAACCTCTGTGTAGGTCTGACTTAGACCTACATTTTGATAATTGGCATCTTTCAGTTAAAATCAACAGGAAGTTGCCAATTACCCCTTCAAAATAAAAGTTTTGTAAAAAGCCGTCACCTTTTTCCAGACAAAACTGCTTGTAACTTCTGTTAGGAATGTCGTAGAGTGATGAAACTAAAACTTCTATGTAGGTCTGACTAAGATCGGGACTCGGGACACGGCGGCGGCGGCGGCGGCCAACGGCGGACCCGACCAACGCTGCTTGCAGCTTTAATTTACCATTATTGCTTGATGTACAGCTTCAGTTGTTCAACAGTCTTGTCGTATTTTACGCTTCATAATGCGCCACACATTTTTGATGGGAGACATGTCTGGACTGCAGGCGGGCCAGGAAAGTACCCGCACTCTTTTACTACGAAGCCACGCTGTTGTAACACATGGCTTGGCATTGTTTTGCTGAAATAAGCAGAGACGTCCATGTTAACGTTGCTTGGTTGACAACATATGTTGCTCCAAAACCTGAATGGACCATTCAGCATTAATGGTGCCTTCACAGATGTGTAAGTTACCCATGCCTTGGGCACAAATACACCCTCATACCATCACAGATGTGTAAGTTACCCATGCCTTGGACACTAATACACCCTCATACCATCACACATGCTGGCTTTTGAACTTTGCGCCAATAACAATTCGGATGGTTATTTTCCTCTTTGTTCTGGAGGACACCACGTCCTCTGTTTCCAAATATAATTTGAAATGTGGACTCGTCAGACCACAGAACACTTTTCCACTTTGCATCAATCCATCTTAGATGAGCTCGGGCCCAGAGAAGCCGGCGGCGTTCCTGTGTGTTGATAAATGGCTTTCGCTCTGCATAGTAGAGTTTTAACTTGCACTTACAGATGTAGCGACCAACTGTAGTTACTGACAGTGGTTTTATGAAGCGTTCCTGAGCCCATCTGGTTATATCCTTCACACACTGATGTCGGTTTTTGATGCAGTACCACCTGAGGGATCAAAGGTCTGTGATGTCATTGCTTACGTGCAGTGATTTCTCCAGATTCTCTGAACCTTTTGACGATTTTACGGACCGTAGATGGTAAAATCCCTGAATTCCTTTCAATAGCTCGTTAAGAAATGTTGTTCGACAATTTGCTTACAAATTGGCGACCCTCGCCCCATCCTTGTTAGTGAATTACTTAGCATTTCATGGAAGCTGTTTTTATACCCAATCATGGCACCCACCTGTTCCCAATTAGCCTGCACACCCGTGGGATGTTCCAAATAAGTGTTTGATGAGCATTCCTCAACTTTATCAGTATTTATTACCACCTTTCCCAACTACTTTGTTACGTGTTGCTTGCATCAAATTCTAAAGGTAATGATTATTTGCAAAAAAAAAACATGTTTATCAGTTTGAACATCAAATATGTTGTCTTTGTAGCATATTCAACTGAATATGGCTTGAAAATAATTTGCAAATCATTGTATTCCGTTTATATTTACATCTAACACAATTTCCCAACTCATATGGAAACCGGGTTTGTAGAATTAGCTTTCATTATCTTAGAGGTGAGAAAACAGTTCAGTATGTCAATATAGCAGCATAAGCTAGTTACTTCTGTGATCAATGCGCCGCTAAAAGTAGGTCCTTAATATTAGCGCTTATAATAACAGTATCATTAATACTTGGTTAATATTCAGGTCACAAAATGTAAACGGAGTATTGTTGGCAGTTTTTTTGGATGGTTATTTGGAGGACTTTGTGGGTCTAATAGAGGAGCTCCCATTGACTCCAATGTTAGCTGATTTTTTGCTCATGATTATTTAATAATTAAAATTCATAAAAGTTTGAAACAAATGTCTTACATTAGGATTGTGAATGATAGGTGACATTTCTAAAAAGTGCAGTTTCCTTTGAATTTGTCAGATAAGTAAACAGCCCTTCAAATTAAATATGTAAAACAATTGAGGTTGTTTATAGATATTATCCACTATGAAGTTACAGTCAAACTAAGCACACAAGGGAAAGTAAATAAATAAATGAATAAATGGGTTGTACTTGTATAGCGCTTTTCTACCTTCAAGGTACTCAAAGCGCTTTGACTCTACTTCCACATTTACCCATTCACACACACATTCACACACTGATGGAGGGAGCTGCCATGCAAGGCGCCAACCAGCAACCATCAGGAGCAAGGATGAAGTGTCTTGCTCAGGACACAACGGACGTGACGAGGTTGGTTCTAGGTGGGATTTGAACCAGTGACCCTCGGGTTGCGCACGGCCACTCTCCCACTGCGCCACGCCGTCCCTAAAAGTACATTCATATACACATGAAGTACACACATGTGTAAGAATCATGTTAACCACCAAAATATTGTCTCGTTCTCCTAAATCCAATATCGAGTATCCTTTGGTGAGCTGACCGTATCGTCACACCCTTAGTTGAAAACACACCATCCCCATGACATGACACTTCCACGTGATGTAGAACAGTAGTCCCACATTTTAAACATACACACACATCTGAAGAATATTAAAATTAAATATATTTGGTGGGCCAAACAAAATGACTCGACGAACCAATGTTTGGTATGGGCGATATGACCTCAAATCTATATCCTAACAACAACATGTCACAATATATAATTTGATATATGATTGAGAATAGAATAATTTCAAAATAGGTACACAAGCTCCTAATTTGGCAGCTGACATATGCAGTAACATATTGTTCGTTTCTAATAGTATTATTTTGTCAAAACAGTTATTAATAATGTACTTGTTTATTTACTGTTAATATCTGGTTACTTTATTTGAGAAAATAATACTGGAAATGTAATATTTTACTGCATATTTCAGCAACTAAATTAGGAACCTGTGTAGCCTGTTTTAAAATGGTTCTATCAGTAATTCTAAATGAAATACTGTATCGCAAAATCAATTTTAAACCATATCGGTCATCCATAGTAAAAAGTCCTGTCGTCCTGGTTTTTGTTTCTTTTCCTGTGAATAATGTTGTAAAGAGCAGCGTGTTTGTGCGTCACTGAGATTTCAAGACAGTTCATACGATAACTTGTTTTTCCTAAGTGCATGTAAAAGTACTGAATGCATTGTGTGACTGAGCAGAGATGCTGTGTTCGTCTTGCAGATGTCTGTGAAGAACATCTTCACCCTGAGCAACAGAAGTGGAGCTTCAGGATGCGGACAGAGGAGCCACAGCCCTCCCACATTAAGAAGGAAGAGGAATACCCACTGATACCCCATTTTAAAAAGGAAGAGGAGGACCCACTGACACCCCATTTTAAAAAGGAAGTGGTGGATCCACTGACCCCTCACTCTAAGGAGGAAGAGGAGGACCCAGTGACCCCTTACATTAAAGAGGAAGAGGAGGAAGAGGGCATCAGTCAGCCTAAATGGTTGGAGGAGTTCCCAGTGACTGGTGTCCCTGTGAAGAGTGAAGATGATGAGGTGAAAGGTGAAAGTGAGGAGAGGGGAGGGGGGGAGCCTCCAAGCAGCAGCTCAACACAACACATGACAACAGAAGCTGATGGAGACCACTGTGGAGGATCACAAGCAGACAAGCTCTTAGCTCCACTATCAGATAGTGAGGACACAACGTCACACTCTCCTGACACTGATGATGAAGACTCTAAAGATGATAAGACATGTCACACTGACAACACTCACTTCACATCTTCTCACTGTCACAAAACCTTTAAATACCGTCGTAATCTGAAAAGACACATGAGAACACACACTGGAGAAAAACCTTTTTCTTGCTCAGAATGTGGTAAAGGTTTTACACGAAGTCAACATTTGAAAGTACACATGAGAACACACACTGGAGAAAGACCTTTTTTATGTTCAATCTGTGGTAAAGGTTTTACAGAAAGTCAACATTTGAAAGTACACATGAGAACACACACTGGTGAAAAACCTTTTTCATGTTCAACCTGTGGTAAAGGTTTTACAGAAAGTCAGAAATTGAAAGTACACATGAGAACACACACTGGTGAAAAGCCTTTTTTCTGTTCAACCTGTGGTAAAGGTTTTGCACAAAGTCAGGATGTGAAAAGACACATGAGAACACACACTGGTGAAAAAGCTTTTTCCTGTTCAATCTGTGGTAAAGGTTTTACAAGAAGTACAGATGTGAAAAGACACACTAGAACACACACTGGTAAAAAATCGCATTCCTGTTCAATCTGCAACAGAATCTTTTGTCGACGACCAACCCTTGTAGCACACATGAGAAGACACCCAGGAGAGAAAGTGTTGAGTTGCAGTGTGTGTGGTGAAAGATTGTCTTCTAAGTACCAGTGTAAGAAACACAAGTGTGCTGGTGAGAACAGCAGCAGCAAATGAAACTGCAGGATTTGAAATAAACCGTCCAGACTTTCATTTTGACTTTCTAACAACATCAGCACATATAACATGTGTGACATTGTTGTTTGTCTAACAATCTGTTTAATATGATCTTTACATTTATAGATTACATAGTTTGAAATATAAAATTATTACTTATTTGTACTTGTAATTGTTAATAATCCCATAGATTATCACCTTTATATGATATACATATGTACTGGTTCACATCTGAAACATCTTCTGGACCACTTCAGGAAGCATATTATTATTTACTTTATACATCATTTAAACAGTTGTCTTTTATACAATTTTAAAATGTGTGATTTTATGAATCATTTGTTGGGACTCTGTAATCCATTTTATTATTATCTTTATTACTCTCTTTTGTATTCTGATAATTGTGTTGTGATTATTTTAAATGTATGTCCCCAGACCTTTATGCAATAAAAAGTGAGAGAAAATGTCTGAATTGTTTGTGGAAGGATGGTTTTGTTTTTCAAACATACATTTGTGAATTAAAAACATCCATCCATCCATTTTCTACCACTTTTCCCTTTGGGGTCACGGGGGGCGCTGGTGCCTATCTCAGCTACAATCAGGCGGAAGGCAGTGTACAACCTGGATAAGTCGCCACCTCATCACAGGGCCAACACAGATAGACAAACAACATTCACACTCACATTCACACACTAGGGACCATTTAGTGTTGCCAATCAACCTATCCCCAGGTGTATGTCTTTGGAAGTGGGAGGGGCCTATCCCCAGGTGCATGTCTTTGGAGGTGGGAGGGGCCTATCCCCAGGTGCATGTCTTTGGAGGTGGGAGGGGCCTATCCCCAGGTGCATGTCTTTGGGGGTGGGAGGGGCCTATCCCCAGGTGCATGTCTTTGGAGGTGGGAGGGGCCTATCCCCAGGTGCATGTCTTTGGAGGTGGGAGGAAGCTGGAGTACCCGGAGGGAACCCACGCAGTCACGGGGAGAACATGCAAACTCCACACAGAAAGATCCCTTATTGTGTTTTAGACATTTTTTTTTTTTCTTTTTCAACATCCCCAAAACAATATTAATATCAATCAAAGTTTGGAATGTCAGGGAAAAGCCGATATTGTACATCGTCTCACAGGGATTTTATTCATTCATTTCATTCATAAAATATAGTGTTTATTTTGTTTCCCTATCACAGAACGAACAAGTGTTGTCTTCAATTGCAAAACAACATCTTAAAAATTATTTAAAGTTATCAATCCGGGGCTTTTTTTCTTAAATTAACCCTTTGGCGTTTGGAAGAATGGAAACTTTCAAATTATGGGTATTTTCTATTTTTTTTGTTCCAGAGAAAATACAGTAAAGAAGAAATAGTAAAGAAGTAAAAAAAAAAAGATTTACAGGAATCACAATATTTTGAACAAAAGCCTTTATAATTGTTTAAAATATTGTGTCTGTTTGCAGGTCGTACTTAATGAAACATTCAAGTAATAAAATAGTTTTATCATTCAATAAGTGCATCAGCGACCAAATGCCTTTTTCAAACCATTGCTGTACAAAGATGGATTTGTTTCTCATTTTAATATAAGAACAATTCCATAGTGGAGTATTGTGTGTGATGAAGTTGTGTTTGTAAATTAGTTTCCAGTACAACAACACTTGCTGGTAGGGATGGGTACTGTTCACTTCTAATTCCATGTTTTATGTGTTATATATGTCAATATATTGTGTGTTTGTATTTTGCCAACATGGTAGAATCACATGATAGGCAGGTTGTATCATGTTTTTCTGTCAGAAGAGCAAGGTTTTGTTTGGACGAGCAATATGTAGCTGTATTGACAAGTATGGCAAGTTCCTGTAAGCGTTGTAAGAAAAGCAAAAGGGTGCATTGCCAAAGGCGTAAAGCACATGGTATTCCCGCTCACTCTCCCATCCAAATACTAAGCAGGCCTGACCGGGCTTACATTCTCAGAGCTGACCAGATCCGGCATGCTCAGTGTAGTCTGGCCGTAAACTGAGCAAATAACCTCAACATCAGATTGTTAAATGTGACAAGCTGCTTGACAGGACCTTTCTGCAATGAGCAAGGTGCGTGTGATACAATAATCACTGCTCTTTTTCTCAGCCTCTCCAACTCTTTGGACGTTTACGCCACTGCTAGCACTGAAGTGCCTTGAGGGCACGTGGGTCACTGTTGGTGATACTGCAAACCTTGCAATCAATCTCAAAGCCGGTCAAAAGTAAACAAACATGTATGAGTTGAAAGTGAGAGTAGTAAAGCGGGGCTCAGTGTGACGTGAGGGTGCATCCAACACACTTACAGTCCAAAGTAAACAAACATGTATGAGTTGAAAGTGAGAGTAGTAAAGCGGGGCTCAGTGTGACGTGAGGGTGCATCCAACACACTTACAGTCCAAAGTAAACAAACATGTATGAGTTGAAAGTGAGAGTAATAAAGCGGGGCTCAGTGTGACGTGAGGGTGCATCCAACACACTTACAGTCCAAAGTAAACAAACATGTATGAGTTGAAAGGGAGAGTAGTAAAGCGGGGCTCAGTGTGACGTGAGGGTGCATCCAACACACTTACAGTCCAAAGTAAACAAACATGTATGAGTTGAAAGTGAGAGTAGTAAAGCGGGGCTCAGTGTGACGTGAGGGTGCATCCAACACACTTACAGTCCAAAGTAAACAAACATGTATGAGTTGAAAGTGAGAGTAATAAAGCGGGGCTCAGTGTGACGTGAGGGTGCATCCAACACACTTACAGTCCAAAGTAAACAAACATGTATGAGTTGGAAGTGAGAGTAGTAAAGCGGGGCTCAGTGTGACGTGAGGGTGCATCCAACACACTTACAGTCCAAAGTAAACAAACATGTATGAGTTGAAAGTGAGAGTAGTAAAGCGGGGCTCAGTGTGACGTGAGGGTGCATCCAACACACTTACAGTCCAAAGTAAACAAACATGTATGAGTTGAAAGTGAGAGTAGTAAAGCGGGGCTCAGTGTGACGTGAGGGTGCATCCAACACACTTACAGTCCAAAGTAAACAAACATGTATGAGTTGAAAGTGAGAGTAGTAAAGCGGGGCTCAGTGTGACGTGAGGGTGCATCCAACACACTTACAGTCCAAAGTAAACAAACATGTATGAGTTGAAAGTGAGAGTAGTAAAGCGGGGCTCAGTGTGACGTGAGGGTGCATCCAACACACTTACAGTCCAAAGTAAACAAACATGTATGAGTTGAAAGTGAGAGTAATAAAGCGGGGCTCAGTGTGACGTGAGGGTGCATCCAACACACTTACAGTCCAAAGTAAACAAACATGTATGAGTTGAAAGGGAGAGTAGTAAAGCGGGGCTCAGTGTGACGTGAGGGTGCATCCAACACACTTACAGTCCAAAGTAAACAAACATGTATGAGTTGAAAGTGAGAGTAATAAAGCGGGGCTCAGTGTGACGTGAGGGTGCATCCAACACACTTACAGTCCAAAGTAAACAAACATGTATGAGTTGAAAGTGAGAGTAGTAAAGCGGGGCTCAGTGTGACGTGAGGGTGCATCCAACACACTTACAGTCCAAAGTAAACAAACATGTATGAGTTGAAAGTGAGAGTAGTAAAGCGGGGCTCAGTGTGACGTGAGGGTGCATCCAACACACTTACAGTCCAAAGTAAACAAACATGTATGAGTTGAAAGTGAGAGTAGTAAAGCGGGGCTCAGTGTGACGTGAGGGTGCATCCAACACACTTACAGTCCAAAGTAAACAAACATGTATGAGTTGAAAGTGAGAGTAGTAAAGCGGGGCTCAGTGTGACGTGAGGGTGCATCCAACACACTTACAGTCCAAAGTAAACAAACATGTATGAGTTGAAAGTGAGAGTAGTAAAGCGGGGCTCAGTGTGACGTGAGGGTGCATCCAACACACTTACAGTCCAAAGTAAACAAACATGTATGAGTTGAAAGTGAGAGTAGTAAAGCGGGGCTCAGTGTGACGTGAGGGTGCATCCAACACACTTACAGTCCAAAGTAAACAAACATGTATGAGTTGAAAGTGAGAGTAGTAAAGCGGGGCTCAGTGTGACGTGAGGGTGCATCCAACACACTTACAGTCCAAAGTAAACAAACATGTATGAGTTGAAAGTGAGAGTAGTAAAGCGGGGCTCAGTGTGACGTGAGGGTGCATCCAACACACTTACAGTCCAAAGTAAACAAACATGTATGAGTTGAAAGTGAGAGTAGTAAAGCGGGGCTCAGTGTGACGTGAGGGTGCATCAAACACACTTACAGTCCAAAGTAAACAAACATGTATGAGTTGAAAGTGAGAGTAATAAAGCGGGGCTCAGTGTGACGTGAGGGTGCATCCAACACACTTACAGTCCAAAGTAAACAAACATGTATGAGTTGAAAGGGAGAGTAGTAAAGCGGGGCTCAGTGTGACGTGAGGGTGCATCCAACACACTTACAGTCCAAAGTAAACAAACATGTATGAGTTGAAAGTGAGAGTAATAAAGCGGGGCTCAGTGTGACGTGAGGGTGCATCCAACACACTTACAGTCCAAAGTAAACAAACATGTATGAGTTGAAAGTGAGAGTAGTAAAGCGGGGCTCAGTGTGACGTGAGGGTGTATCCAACACACTTACAGTCCAAAGTAAACAAACATGTATGAGTTGAAAGTGAGAGTAGTAAAGCGGGGCTCAGTGTGACGTGAGGGTGCATCCAACACACTTACAGTCCAAAGTAAACAAACATGTATGAGTTGAAAGTGAGAGTAGTAAAGCTGGGCTCAGTGTGACGTGAGGGTGCATCCAACACACTTACAGTCCAAAGTAAACAAACATGTATGAGTTGAAAGTGAGAGTAGTAAAGCGGGGCTCAGTGTGACGTGAGGGTGCATCCAACACACTTACAGTCCAAAGTAAACAAACATGTATGAGTTGAAAGTGAGAGTAGTAAAGCGGGGCTCAGTGTGACGTGAGGGTGCATCCAACACACTTACAGTCCAAAGTAAACAAACATGTATGAGTTGAAAGTGAGAGTAGTAAAGCGGGGCTCAGTGTGACGTGAGGGTGCATCCAACACACTTACAGTCCAAAGTAAACAAACATGTATGAGTTGAAAGTGAGAGTAGTAAAGCGGGGCTCAGTGTGACGTGAGGGTGCATCCAACACACTTACAGTCCAAAGTAAACAAACATGTATGAGTTGAAAGTGAGAGTAGTAAAGCGGGGCTCAGTGTGACGTGAGGGTGCATCCAACACACTTACAGTCCAAAGTAAACAAACATGTATGAGTTGAAAGTGAGAGTAGTAAAGCGGGGCTCAGTGTGACGTGAGGGTGCATCCAACACACTTACAGTCCAAAGTAAACAAACATGTATGAGTTGAAAGTGAGAGTAATAAAGCGGGGCTCAGTGTGACGTGAGGGTGCATCCAACACACTTACAGTCCAAAGTAAACAAACATGTATGAGTTGAAAGGGAGAGTAGTAAAGCGGGGCTCAGTGTGACGTGAGGGTGCATCCAACACACTTACAGTCCAAAGTAAACAAACATGTATGAGTTGAAAGTGAGAGTAATAAAGCGGGGCTCAGTGTGACGTGAGGGTGCATCCAACACACTTACAGTCCAAAGTAAACAAACATGTATGAGTTGAAAGTGAGAGTAGTAAAGCGGGGCTCAGTGTGACGTGAGGGTGCATCCAACACACTTACAGTCCAAAGTAAACAAACATGTATGAGTTGAAAGTGAGAGTAGTAAAGCGGGGCTCAGTGTGACGTGAGGGTGCATCCAACACACTTACAGTCCAAAGTAAACAAACATGTATGAGTTGAAAGTGAGAGTAGTAAAGCGGGGCTCAGTGTGACGTGAGGGTGTATCCAACACACTTACAGTCCAAAGTAAACAAACATGTATGAGTTGAAAGTGAGAGTAGTAAAGCGGGGCTCAGTGTGACGTGAGGGTGCATCCAACACACTTACAGTCCAAAGTAAACAAACATGTATGAGTTGAAAGTGAGAGTAGTAAAGCGGGGCTCAGTGTGACGTGAGGGTGTATCCAACACACTTACAGTCCAAAGTAAACAAACATGTATGAGTTGAAAGTGAGAGTAGTAAAGCGGGGCTCAGTGTGACGTGAGGGTGCATCCAACACACTTACAGTCCAAAGTAAACAAACATGTATGAGTTGAAAGTGAGAGTAGTAAAGCGGGGCTCAGTGTGACGTGAGGGTGCATCCAACACACTTACAGTCCAAAGTAAACAAACATGTATGAGTTGAAAGTGAGAGTAGTAAAGCGGGGCTCAGTGTGACGTGAGGGTGCATCCAACACACTTACAGTCCAAAGTAAACAAACATGTATGAGTTGAAAGTGAGAGTAGTAAAGCGGGGCTCAGTGTGACGTGAGGGTGCATCCAACACACTTACAGTCCAAAGTAAACAAACATGTATGAGTTGAAAGTGAGAGTAGTAAAGCGGGGCTCAGTGTGACGTGAGGGTGCATCCAACACACTTACAGCAAGAGATGAAGCACAACTTTCATACAGTCTAACAACTTCACTTTAACACTTTGCGTCTTAACCTTCAGATGATCAGTTTAATGCTCTGCCACCTGAGCTAAAGTGGTTGTAAGGCCTCTTGTTGGCTGCTTTTGAAAACTACTCAAACTAAATACAGGTTACAGGACTGCTAAGTGAAGTTTTTGCAGAAATGTAAAGAGGCTAGCATCAGTTGCTGGAACAAGGACTTGAACCCTGGACCCTCAGATTAAAAGTGTGATGCTCTGCTGTCTGAGCTACCCAGTCCCTCTTCAAACCTGATTTGCCCAACATCTAAGAGAACAGCCATATTGGCAACCTCAGGTGGACATGAATTAGTTAGGATGTTCAGTGACAAGCTGGGAACTGTCAAAGCTCAACTCACCAATTGCTTGAACACAAACCTCATTAATGACAATTAAGACACTTTTACATCCTCATCAAGTAAGAAGGTTTTGACCAAAAAAGAAGCTACTCTCCCGAAGTTGGAGCCAAATGCCTTGGGGACACAAGTTTAATGGTCAGTTGAGACAAATCTATGGCGTCACATTAGTGCCAAAAATCCAAGCGCATAAAAACTGTTATCGCGCGCTGATTCTCCACTTCGTACACGCGCGCGACACCCATTTGCGCGCGTCTGGTGCCTTTGTGCGCGCGCGTGGCGTCCTTTTTGCTTGCGCCCGGTGTCTTTGTGCGCCGTCTTGGTTTTGGCACTTTGGGGGCGATTATGTTTAGACCGCCCCTCCTTTCTGATTGGTCAGGCGAAAATAGCTGCAGGCCAATCAGACGTATAGCAGGGCGGGTCATGGTCAATATGTATCAAGATGATACAGCTCCTGTTGACAAACACATTAGAAAAGTCCAAATTAGTGGAGTTGTGGAAAATGCCAATTGAATTTGATCCAAAAGTCTTTAAAGAAGGTAATGTCTCATCTGTTGAGAGAACATCACATAGTTAATGAAGAGTCAAGATCAATATCTCTCTTTTCATACAATCAGTCCACACATGTCAGTCAATGATGGAAATTATATTTTCAAATGTGTTTTCTTTCCTCACTTGTCTGTTTAAAAAAATATTGTTATTCATTTAATATTTGTATATGTAAATATTGAATGTATGCCACAATGGGGGACTATTAATTTTCTTTCCTCTATCTACTTTAAGTTTACACCAGAGTCTACCTGAAGCCACTTATCTATGCGTACTTCATATCAGGACCACATGATTAGCATATGGGCCTAATTATTGATGTTATGATTGCAATGACTATTTTAGTAGAATAATGAATGACAGGTTATCACTACAACCAAGTAATATGGTTTTAATATTACTATAAAAAGTATTTACGTTTCTGCAAACAACTCAAACTATGGAAAATGAGATATCAGCTTAGATCAGTATAGATGGCAGAGTTAAAAATATGTATTTAAAAAAACAACAAAAAAAGCTAGCTCCATACATTAGGCAAATTCAATCTGAGAGATAATAGTATTAAAGACTTACTTGTTCAGCCATGAAAACCTGATTTCCTTTCTTTTTAATCCCAGGGAACTGCCATGGACCTTTCATCATAGATATGAATAAACACTCCATGTTTCTCCATCTTACCTCGGACTGCTGGCCCCCATCATTTTATTGATGTCAAAGATACATGTACTATTTCAATATACATATACATACAATACTCAGACATTTATAACAAATCGAACCGTTTGGAAATTAGTTGAAAATTGAGAAAGTTATGGTTATTTAAATAGTACATGTATGGCGTCACATTAGTGCCAAAAATCCAAGCACATAAAAACTGTTGTCCCGCGCTGATTCTCCACTTCAACTCATTTCCAAACAGTTCGATTTGTTATAAATGTCAGAGTATTGTATATTTAAATAGTACATGTACCATTGACACCAATAAAATGATGGGGACCAGCTGTCCGAGGTAAAATGAAGAAACATGGAGTGTTTATTCATATCATATCATTCATTAATTTGCCTAATGTAGGGAGCTAGCTTTTTTGGTTGTTTTTTAAATACATATTTTAAACTCTGCCATCTGTACTGATCTGGGCTGATATCTCATGTTCCATAATTTGAGTTGTTTGCAGAAACGTAAATACTTTTTATAGTAATATTAAAACCATATTCATTAATTGTAGTGATAGCCTGTCATTCATTATTCTACTAAAATAGTCATTGCAATCATAACATGAATAATTAGGCCCATATCAATCAATGTTTATTTATATAGCCCTAAATCACAAATGTCTCAAAGGACTGTACAAACCACTACGACTACGACATCCTCGGAAGAACCCACAGAATGCTAATCATGTGGTCCTGATATGAAGTAGGCATAGATAAGTGGGTTCGGGTAGACTCTGGTGTAAACTTCAAGTAGATAGAGGAAAGAAAATTAATAAATTAATCACATTAACTATGTGATGTTCTCTCAACAGATGAGACATTACCTTCGTCAAAGACTTTTAGATCAAATTCAATTGACATTTTCCACAACTCCACTAAATTTGGATGATTTAGAATGTGTTTGTCGACAGGAGCTGTATTATCTTGATACATATTGACCATGACCCGCCCTGCTATACTTCAGATTGACGCTCAGCTTTTTTGGCCTGACCAATCAGAAAGGAGGGGCCGTCTAAGCATACCCGCGCCCAAAGTGCCAAAACGAAAATGCACCGCGCGCACGAAGTGGAGAATCAGCACGCGATAACAGTTTTTATGCGCTTGGATTTTTGGCACTAATGTGACGCCATACAAATAGTCAGCTACTTTTGTTGAAGTCCAATTGACAGCGAAATGAACAAGGTACACAACAGGGTATTTAAACAGGATGGTTTCAAAGGGTTTCAGGCAGGTTAAATGAAGTTTAATTGTATGCAATATTCCTAACATTCATGGTAGTAAAACATTCTTCAATGACGTGGCCTCATTTTGGTATATTTTTAATTACATCTGCGGTCCCCTCCAAGGTTTCTCATTGTCATCCCATTGGGTTGAGTTTTTTCTTGCCCTGATTTGGGATCTGAGCCAAAGACGTTGTTGGGGCTTGTGCAGCCCTTTGAGACACTTGTGATTTAGGTCAACTAAGTCAACTTAGGTCAACTAAGTCAACTTTGATACTAAAGTGACTCAAACATCAGAGTAAGTATGTGGTGATACTAACCTTCGATAGCTCAGTTGGTAGAGTGGAGGACTGTAGTTGCTCATGCTGGAATCCTTAGGTCGCTGGTTCAAATCCGGCTCGAAGGATTACTCTTTTTTTTAAAATGATTAAATCAAGATAAACAACACAAGATACACTTACAATTAGTGCACCAACCCAAAACATCCCTCCCTCATTCTCACTCATTCATACATTACATTTCTGTGTGATGAGGTTCAAATAAGAATCCAAATAATGTCTTACATCCTGAGGATGTAAACTGTGTGTTGTTTTGGCGTAAGATATTTACGAAACACAACCTGTCCTACAGTAAGATGTTTCTTTCTGTAGGGATAGTGATGCAATGGATTATGTGTCTCACTACGGACTAGAAGATTCTAGGTTCAACTCCTGGCCAGCGTGCTGTTGTTTGTTAACTCAACTGAAACAGTATTCTGTACAATTTTAGGGGGAGTTTATTTTGCTTTTTTTTTTTTTTTTTTTTAAATCTACTAACTGAAACATGTGTTTATTTTCTCTTTATTATTGCGAATGTATAACTGGTAGTTGTATCTGTTCTTATACCATTTAAACTATCTTTCTTCTAAGCAAGGTTCATCTACACTTGAAGAATTAATTATTAGCCTGCTAAGAACTTTTGAACATTTCTGAAAAATCTGCCAAATGTTTGCAATAATCATAACATTCTCGGTAATAAAACATTCTTCAGAAGCATTTTGGTACATTTTTTAGAGAGCCTGACATGCTCAGTCATGGAGCGTAAGACATTCTTTTTGAGCTTCCGGGATTCAAGTACCTGTTCTGCTGACCAATACTAGACTTTGAGACCCCTTGGAAAGACCTCCTTCCACCCCTCAAAAGTCACCAATAGGGCAGACCTTGGTTACATTTGAACATGTAAACCCAAGAAAATGTTTCGTAGCTGAAATAGCTCAGTTGGGAGAGCGTCAGACTGAAGTTCTGAAGGTCCCTGGTTCAATCCTGGGTTTCAGCACAACTCGCTGAGTTTCCAAATCAATTCATTTTACTAATAAGCCTTCTGTGGCTCTTACAATACTGAAATGGTCTCCCTGGCCTGCCAGCCTTGCTGGTGGAATCCTAGTATCAGTTGTTACACACCTTTCCTCTCTTTTTAATTTGGACAACTGTTACGTGGTTTAACAGTGTATCGTTCCTTAAGCCAATGTTTGGTCTTTAACTGAGCCTTACATCGGGCTGTTTCAAACACAAATTTGTTGTCTTGAGGGTTTGTCTTGGACTGTATAACTTGAAACTGAGAGTAATAAAGCTGAGCTCAGTGTGAGGTGAAGGTGCATCTAACACACCTACAGCAAAATATTAACCACAACTTTTTCCATACAGTTACACTGTCTAACAATTTGACTTTAAAGTATTGCGTTTAATCCTTCAGATAATCACATTAACGCTCTCCCACCTGAACTAAAGTGGATGTGAGGGATGTTTTTGAATTTCAGTTTTTCAAATGAAATAGAGAAAAAACAATCATTTTTGAAAACTATTTAAATCAAAAATAGATTCGAAAGACTGCTGCAGGGGGGCAAAGGGACATTTTTTGAGAAATGTATGGAGGTCAGCATCAGCCACTTGAACCCTCAGATTAAAAGTCTGATGCTCTGCCGACTGAGCTACCCAGGACCTTTGATGTGCTGATATGTCCAACATCTGAGATAACATCCATATTGGCAATCTCAGGTGAAAGTGAATTAGTAAGGATGTTCAGTGACAAGCTGGGAACTGTCAAAGTTCAAGCTCCCCAAGTGCTTGAACCCAAAGCTCATTTTTGACAGATAGGCCAGTTTTACATCGTCATCAACAAAGAAGGTTTTGACCAAAAAAGAAGCTCCTCTCCCGAAGTTGCAAACTCTGAGCTGCATTTAACTTGGATGCTCCCCAAAATATTGCCAGAAGCATTTTGTTTTAATTTTTAGTGGAGGTTAGCTGCAACAGGTAGAGCTGGTGAAGGCCCAGGCTGCAACAAATAGAAGGTCACTAGATTTTAAAGTCCAACATAAGCAGTCAGTAAAGCCCTGTTTTGGTAGTAAGCCTCATGTAAACTGTGTGTTCCTTTGGCCTAAGATGTTTACAATATACAACTTGTAAAAAATTACAGGGCACGGAGCTAGTGGTGCAATGGATAACATGTCTGACTACGGATCAGAAGATTCTAGGTTCAACTCCTGACTAGCTCGTTGTTTTTTGTTAATTGAACTGAAACAAAATTCAGTGCTGTTTCTTTGAGAGTGTTTTTTTGCATTTAAAATAAATATCTACTAACTGGAACATGCATTTTTTTTGTCTTGTTATCATTGTGAATAGATAACTGGAAGTTGTATCTGTTGTTATACTCGGGACATTCATTTAGAATAAAGTGGGTGAGGAAAAAGGTGAAACAAAACAAATCTTACCTGAGCACGCCTTCCTCTTGTTAGAGTAAAACATGTTGGGGCTTGGTCACTAGCATTCAAACTAGATGTGACTATTCTGTCTATGAACATGAACAGGGAAGCAAACACATTATCATTCAGGATGGTTTATTACAGCTGTGATGGTATAGTGGTTAGTACTCTGTGTTGTGGCTGCAGCAACCCTGGTTTGACTCCGGCTCATGGCACCATACCCTTCCTGTACTTTTTTGATGATTTTTGAAAAAAGAGGTATCTTTTTCCCTCTGGTAAGTGGTTGAACAAGATGTGAAACCAACCAGGTACCCTGGTCAAATAAAAAATATCTATTTGATGTCATTACAGTATTGTCCTTGATGCATCATTTAATATGACTGATGTGTGCTTTGTGCTGTTACTTTATCACTTGGTAAAATTGCATTATAAACTCAGTCAATCGATCAAAACTTTCTTTCTTTTATTTCTTTCTTGTGTTTATTCCGAACATGAACATACTTACAACATAATACATCAGACACTTTAATACCATTTCACATTACATCATGTCCGAAAAGGAGTAGGAAGAAGCAAAGCTTATTTAATCCTACACCTTTCCCACTTCAGACCGTTTACAAATATATACATTCATTTACTGACCTTTTTTGTAGTAAAATAGTGAAATGACATCCGTGAATGAGTAATACAACAGTTTTGTAATATGTAATTCATTAATTCAGTCATTATTAGCATACTGAGATGAAGAATATCTTATTTTCAATAAGGTTGAAGTTTTTCCTCTTCTTTGTACTTTATAAGCACTATTAATCTGAACAACATCTTAAACTGGATCATATCAGTACAATGTTTAACTTCATTACTTAATCCATCAATCCACCCATCTTCTTCCACTTAACCGAGGTCAGGTCACGGGGGCAGCAGCCTAAGCAGGGAAACCCAGACTTCCCTCTCCCCAGTCACTTTGTCCAGCTCTTCCCGGGGGAACCCAAGGCGTTCCCAGGCCAGCCGGGAAACATAGTCTTCCCAACGTGTCCTGGGTCTTCCCCGTGGCCTCCTATCGGTTAGGTGTGCCCTAAATCCTGACCAGATGCCCGAACCACCTCATCTGGCTCCTCTCCATGTGGAGTAGCAGCGGCTTTACTTTGAGGTCCCCTCGGATGACAGAGCTTCTCACCCTATCTCTAAGGGAGAGACCCACCACCCAGGCGGAGGAAACTCTTTTGTGCCGCTTGTACTCGTGATCTTGTCCTTTCGGTCATAACCCAAAGCTCATGACCATAGGTGAGGATGGGAACGTAGATCGACCGGTAAATTGAGAGCTTTGCCTCTCGGCTCAGCTCCTTCTTCACCACAACGGATCGATACAGCGTCCACATTACGATCCGCCTGTCGATCTCACCATCCACTCTTCCCTCACTCGTGAACAAGACTCCGAGGTACTTGAACTCCTCCACTTGGGGCAGGGTCTCCTCCCCAACGCGCAGATGGCACTCCACCCTTTTCCGGGCAAGAACCATGGACTCACACTTGGAGGTGCTGATTCTCATCCCAGTCGCTTCACATTCGGCTGCGAACCGATCCAGTGAGAACTGAAGATCCTGGCCAGATGAAGCCATCAGGACCACATCATCTGCAAAAAGCAGGAACCTAATCCTGCAGTCACCAAACCCGATCCCCTTAACGCCTTGACTGCGCCTCGAAATTCTGTCCATAAAAGTTATGGACTTGAATCCTGGAAGTCAGAATGAAAGTCTGATGTTCTTATAACAGAGCACTTCAGGGTTTCTTCACAACACGTAACAATAAATAAAAATGAAGCAAGATGCTTCTGGCAACATTTTACTTGCATATTTGACCCCGTTCTTGGAAATACTGGTAGATTTGATTGACATGTGTTGCTTTCTTGACACAGAGCCAGTTCAAAGCAATGTTCTCAAATGTTTAGCAGGGTTAAGGTCCAGTCTCTGGAACGGACATTCCAGAAACCTGCCTGAAACCCTTTGAAAACAGTTTTTATGTGTGTTTAATATTGTTGTCTTGTTGGAAAAGCTGCTTGTGTACAAAGATCAGCCTTTTCACTCTTGATTGGAGGTGAGGCAAAGTCTCATCTGACCTGTAAACTTTTCTCCCAAAACTGCTTTGGGTTCAAGCATTTGGTGGGCTTGAGGTTTGACAGTTTCCACTCTGTCACTAAACATCCATCCATCCATTTTCTACTGTTTATCCCTTAAAACCGGACAATTCAAGGCATGCGCCGACTACAGCAGTGATGAACAAACAATATGAAAGTAGGTTTGAGGTTCTAGGTCACATGACTAAAGCTACTGACAATTGAAATGTTCTTAGTGAGCCAATGACAAGTACTTTATTGACGGTCCCTTAAACTAAAGCACTTGTCAGCAGGGACTGACAGACGTGGCATGAGTTTTCAAACAGTCAGCCTGGCTGGATGTTGAATGTCTGTTGAATATCCAACTTGGAACTCATTTGACCTCTGGTTGGCATTTGGCCATCACTCCAGCAGCACTGAGAGCAGTCTGAGTCAAACTACCTTGAGATAAAGGTTGCAATTGTCAATGCCAACAAAGAAATGGACTCAAAAAACGCTATAGAAGTCATGGTAGCTTGATGCTAATATACATTGGCTTTGCTATTGACATGCTACTGATTAGCATTAGCAATTTCTCATGACGTTAACACCCACCAAATGAGTTAATTAAAACTATAACTAAGATGAATGTTAGAATCAGACAGCTGGTGCATAATAAATCCAATATATTCAGTATTAACACTTTTTTGGGCGCAACAAAAAACCTTATGAATTTACACTACAGCCATCTAGCGTACTGGACTTGCAAATGTAAACAAAGCTACATGTAACTGATGATATGAAAACAAAAAAACAAAAAACAAAGGGTAACGAAAGGACTGCAGTTATCAATAATAATCTTATTTTTAAATTTTGCAATACAAATTTATCACAAACAATCAATATTATTAACACACACAAAAGTACCAAAAAGTCGTACTGTTGAGGACTGGTATTGATTTGGAGGTAGTGGAATGTGTTCCGAATCAGTTGAAATGTGAACAGTACCCATCCCTACCAGCAAGTGTTGTTGTACTGGAAACTAATTTACAAACACAACTTCATCACACACAATACTCCACTATGGAATTGTTCTTATATTAAAATGAGAAACAAATCCATCTTTGAACAGCAATGGTTTGAAAAAGGCATTTGGTCACTGATGCACTTATTGACTGATAAAAATAGTTTATTATTTGAAGATTTCATGAAGTACAACCTGGAACAAGAAAAATACTCATAACTTAAAAGTTTCCATTCTTTCTAAGGCAAAAGAGTTAATGAAAGAAAAAAAGTCGGAATTGACCACTTAAAGTAATATTTTGGATGTTGTTTTGCAATTGAAGACAACACTTGTTCGATCTGTGATAGGAAAACACAATAAACAGTTTATTTTAAGAATGTATGCAAAGTAAATCTCTGTGGGATGATGTACAATATTGGCTTTTGTCTGACACTCCAAACTTTGACTGATATTGATGTTGTTGTGGGCATGTTAAAAAAGAAAAAAAAACATTAAAAAAATGTTTCAAACACAATACTGGATTTATTTAATATATCGACAAATGTAAGTTTGTAAAAACAAAACCATCCCTTCACAAAAATAATCTGCCATTTTCTCTCACGTTTAGATTACGTAAAGGTCTGGGGACATACATATAAAATAATCACAACACAATCATCATAATACAGAGTAATAACGATAATTAAAGAGACCCAACAAATGATTCATAAGGTCAGACATTTTAAAATTGTATAAAAGACAACTGTTTAAATGATGTATAAAGTAAATAATAATATGCTTCCTGAAGTGGTCCAGAAGATGTTCCAGATGTGAACCAGTACATATGTATATCATATAAAGGTGATAATCTATGGGGTTATCAACAATTACAAATACAAATATGTAATACTTTCATATTTCAAACTATCTTAATCTATAAATGCAGAAGCATATTAACCAGATTGTTAGACAAACAACAATGTCACACATGTTATATGTGCTGATGTTGTTAGAAAGTCAAAATGAAAGTCTGGACAGTTTATTTCAAATCCTGCAGTTTCATTTGCTGCTGCTGTTCTCACCAGCACACTTGTGTTTCTTACACTGGTACTTAGAAGACAATCTTTCACCACACACACTGCAACTCAACACGTTCTCTCCTTGGTGTCTTCTCATGTGTGCTACAAGGCTTGATTTTTCACAAAAGCTTCTGTTGCAGATTGAACAGGAATGTGATTTTTCTCCAGTGTGTGTTCTAGTGTGTCTTTTCAAATGTTGACTTTGTGTAAAACCTTTACCACAGATTGAACAAGAAAAAGGTTTTTCTCCAGTGTGTGTTCTCATGTGTACTTTCAAATGTTGACTTTGTGTAAAACCTTTACCACAGAGTGAACAAGAAAAAGGTTTTTCTCCAGTGTGTATTCTCATGTGTCTTTTCAGACTACAATGGTATTTAAAAGTTTTGTGACAGTGAGAAGATGTGAAGTGAGTGTTGTCAGTGTGACATGTCTTATCATCTTTAGAGTCTTCATCATCAGTGTCAGGAGAGTGTGACGTTGTGTCCTCACTATCTGATAGTGGAGCTAAGAGCTTGTCTGCTTGTGATCCTCCACAGTGGTCTCCATCAGCTTCTGTTGTCATGTGTTGTGTTGAGCTGCTGCTTGGAGGCTCCCCCCCTCCCCTCTCCTCACTTTCACCTTTCACCTCATCACCTTCACTCTTCACAGGGACACCAGTCACTGGCATCTTGGTGACATCAACCTCCTCCAGTCCTTCAAGATGCTCTCCCTGCTGATTGATGCTGTGTTCTTCCTCTTCCTCTTTAATGTGAGGGCTCAGTGGATCCACCACTTCCTTTTTAAAATGGGGTGTCTGTGGGTCCTCCTCTTCCTCTTTAAAAATGGGGGTCAGTAGGTATTCCTCTTCCTTCTTAATGTGGAAGGGCTGTGGCTCCTCCGTTCGCATCCTGAAGCTCCACTTCTGTTGCTCAGGGTGAAGATGTTCTTCACAGACGTCTGCAAGACAAACACAGCATCTCTGCTCAGTCACACAACGCATTCAGTACTTTTACATGCACTTAGGAAAAACAAGTTATTGTAAGAACTGTCTTGAAATCTCAGTGACGCACAAACACGCTGCTCTTAACAACATTATTCACAGGAAAAGAAAAACAAACCAGGACAACAGGACTTTTTACTGTGGATAGACGATATGGTTTAAATTAGATTTTGCGATTAAATTATTTCATATAGAATTACTAATAGAACGATCTTAAAACAGGTTACACAGGCTCCTAATTTAGTTGCTGAAATATGCAGTGAAATAATACATAATTTCCAGTATTTTTTTTCCTCGAATAAAGTAACCAGATATGTCTCCCGGCTGGCCTGGGAACGCCTCGGGATCCCCCGGGAAGAGCTAGACGAAGTGGCTGGAGATAGGGAAGTCTGGGCTTCCCTGCTTAGGCTGCTGCCCCCGCGACCCGACCTCGGATAAGCGGAAGATGATGGATAGATGGATGGATGGATGGATGGGTTCGATAAAATAATACAATTAGAAATTACACAATATGTTACTGCATATGTCAGCTGCCAAATTAGGAGCATTTTTTAACCCGCTTTGAAATTATTCTATTATCGATCATATAAAAAAATTATATATTGTGACATATATTGTAATTAGGATATAGATTTGAGGTCATATCGCCCATACCAAACATTGGCTCCCCGAGTCATTTTGTTTGGCCCACCAAATATATGTATTTTTTATATTCTTCAGATGTGTGTGTATGTTTAAAATGTTGTACTCCTGTTCTACATCACGTGGAAGTGTCATGTCATGGGGATGGTGTGCTTTTAACTAAGGGTGTGACGATGAACATGATTCTTACACATATGTGTACATTATGTGTATATGAATGTACTTTCCCTTGTGTGCTTAGTTTGACTGTAACTTCATAGTGGATAATATCTATAAACAACCTCAATTGTTTTACATCTTTAATTTGAAGGACTGTTTACTTATCTGACAAATTCAAAGGAAACTGCACTTTTTTAAAATGTCGCCTGTCATTCATAATCCTTATGTGAGACATATTTTTTAAATATTTATGAATTCTAATTAGTAAATAAACATGAGCAGAAATCAGCTAATATTGGAGTCAATGGGAGCTCCTCTATTAGACCCACAAAGTCCTCCAAAAAACATCCAAAAACTGCCAACTATACTCATTTTACATTTTGTGACCTGAATATTAACCAAGTATTAGTGATATTTTTATTATAAGCGCTAACCCTAAAGACCTACTGAAAGCCACTACTAGCGACCACACAGTCTGATAGTTTATATATCAATGATGAAATATTAACATTGCAACACATGCCAATACGGCCGCTTTAGTTTACTAAATTGCAATTTTAAATTTCCCGCGGAGTTTCCTGTTGAAAACGTCGCGGAATGATGACGCGTGCGCGTGACGTCACGGACTGTCAGGAAATATTAGCTTAGCATAACACACAGCTAAAAGTCGTCTCTTTTCATCGCATACTTACACAGTAATTTGGACATCTGTTCTGCTGAATCTTTTGCAATTTGTTCAATTAATAATGGAGACTATAAAGAACAGTGCTGTTGGTGGAAAACAGTGTATTGCACCTTTGTTTTTAACACAGAGCGGTCAAGCGAACATGTTTCTCTACGTCAACCAGCATGTTTTTGGATGGGAAAATTGTGATATATATCTTACCGGAGACATCATTATTCGTCCTCCTGCAGTAGCTGTTTAAAAGGCAGCTGTGAGCTTGGCTCCTCGGCTTTTCTTTAAGACACTGGGTGTTCACCGCAGCCATCCGACCTCAAGGTATGTCTTTACAATCTCACTAAAACACTATTAAAAAATAAGCAGATAAGGGATCTTCCAGAATTATCCTAGTAAATGTGTGTAATTACATCTGAAACGCTCACAATGCCGGAGCCGTCGCTTTTTATTTTATTTTATTTAAAAAAAAAAATTATAGTCTTTCGCTATCAATATCATCATCCACAAATCTTTCATCCTCGCTCAAATTAATGGGGAAATTGTCGTTTTCTAGGTCCGAATAGCTCTTGCCGCTGGAGGTTCCCATTATAAACAATGTGAGGACGTGAGGAGCCCTCACCCTTGTGACGTCATCGTCTGCGACTTCCGGTAAAGACAAGGCTTTTTTATCAGCACCAAAAGTTGCGAACTTTATCGTGGATGTTCTCTACTAAATCCTTTCAGCGAAAATATGGCAATATTGCGAAATGATCAAGTATGACACATAGAATGGACCTACTATCCCCGTTTAAATAACAAAATCTAATTTCAGTAGGCCTTTGAGGACCTACTTTTAGCGGCGCATAGATCACAGAAGTAACTAGCTTATGCTGCTATATTGACATATTGAGCTGCTTTCTCGCCTCTAAGAGGGTGAAAGCTAATTCTAGATTATAAAGCATGCTTCTCACTTATGAAGTAGAAGGTTGTGGACATAAACCGAGAACTTGGTCAACTCTGACATCCAACTTAGACCTGGAGATGGCAAGAAAGATTCAAAAATACGCTATTTTGCACCCACCCTTTTTTAACCATTTGTGAGGATTAATTCTTCATCTAAACAGGAAGATATGAACATACCATCAGTCGGCATCCCACTGAGAGCAGACATTGTATGCTTAAAATGAGAAAGATATGTAAATATGACATGTTATTAAGAATGTGACTACATTACATATATACCTACAGTGTGTATTTAAAGGGGAACATTATCACAATTTCAGAAGGGTTAAAACCAATAAAAATCAGTTCCCAGTGGCTTATTTTATTTTTGGAAGTTTTTTCAAAATTTTACCTATCACGCAATATCCCAAAAAACGGCTTTAAAGTGCCTGATTTTAACCGTCGTTATATCCGCCTGTCCATTTTCCTGTGACGTCACTGCGTGAAGCCAATACAAACAAACATGGCGGATAGAACAGAAAGCGACATTAGCTCGGATTCAGACTCAGATTTCAGCGGTTTAAGCGATTCAACAGATTACGCATGTATTGAAACGGATGGTTGGAGTGTGGAGGCAGATAGCGAAAACGAAATAGAAGAAGAAACTGAAGCTATTGGGCCATATCACGACAGACATCGGCAACGAGGACGAATTCGGCGATTGCCTTCTAACCAACGATTGCATCTTTTGAACACTGAGAAACTTGAATCCGTCAATTGGTATGTATTTGTTTGGCATTAAATGTGGGTGGAGCGAAAGGCTAGATACAAATATAGCTACAAATGAGGCATAATGATGCAATATGTACATACAGCTAGCCTAAATAGCATGTTAGCATCGATTAACTTCCAGTCATACTGTGAGCAAATATTTCTGATTAGCACATAAGTCAATAACATCAACAAAACTCAGCTTTGTGATTTCGTTGACTTTATCATTGTAAATGCATCTGCTTTGAGTGTCGCAGGATATCCACACATCTCTGTGCCATCTCTGTCGTAGCATCGCTATCGTCGGTAAGGTGTGCAGAACAAACGAGGGACTTTCGCATCTTTTGACCACTGGTACAACTTGAATCCGTCCATTGGTATGTGTTTGTTTGGCATTAAATGTGGGTGGAGGGAAAGGCTGGATGCAAATAAAGCTACAAATAAGGCATAATGATGCAATATGTACATACAGCTAGCCTAAAGAGCATGTTAGCATCGATTAGCTTCCAGTAATAGGTCTGATTAGCACACTCCACGTAAGTCAGCTGGTGTTGTTACACCCTCCGACAACACACCGACGAGGCATAATGTCTCCAAGGTACGGAAAACAGTCGCAAAAACGGAAAATAACAGAACTGATTTGACTTGGTGTGTGTAATGTGTTTGAGAAAATGGCTGATTGCTTCCCATTGTGACGTCACAGGTGAAAGGTCATTGCTCCGACAGCGTTTAAATCGCCAAATCCACCCTTTTAGAGTTCGGAAATCGGTTAAAAAAACATATGGTCTTTTTTCTGAAACATCAAGGTATATATTGACGCTTACATAGGTCTGCTGATAATGTTCCCCTTTAAAATGTTAAAAGTGGATTTAAAGGCCTACTGAAAGCCACTACTAGCGACCACACAGTCTGATAGTTTATATATCAATGATGAAATATTAACATTGCAACACATGACAATACGGCCGCTTTAGTTTACTAAATTACAATTTTAAATTTTCCGCGGAGTTTCTTGTTGAAAACGTCGTGGAATGATGACGCGTGCGCGTGACGCCCCGGGTTGGAGGGGACATATTAGCGCAGCACCATTTGCGGGCTGAAAGTTGTCTCTTTTCATCACGCAATTAAACAGTATTGTGGACATCTGTGTTGCTGAATCTTTTGCAATTTGTTCAATTAATAATGGAGAAGTCACAGTAGAAAGATGGAGGTGGGAAGCTTTAGCCTTTAGCCACACAAACACACGGCTTTACTATGGATCAGAACGGTCAAGCGAACATGGTTCCCGACCACTTGTCAACCGGCAGGTTTCGCTGAGAAAATTGTGGTAAAAACTCTCCTCTTACTGTAGATCAGCCGAGCTTGCGCCGTCCATGCAGCTGCCGTCAACTTCCCTCAGAGACTGACGTCAAGACACCCGTGGACACACCCCTCCGACTATCAGGTACTATTAAACTCACTAAAACACTAGCAACATAATAGAAAGATAAGGGATTTCCCAGAATTATCCTAGTAAATGTGTCTAAAAACATCTGAATCGATCCCAATGCAATCGCCTTTTATTTTAAATTATTATTATTTTTTTTTTTCTAGTCCTTCGCTATCAATATCATCATTCACGAATCTTTCATCCTCGCTCAAATTAACGGGGAAATAGTCGTTTTCTCGGTCCGAACTGCTCTTGCTGCTGGAGGCTCCCATTAAAAACAATGTGAGGACGCGAGGAGCCCTCACACTTGTGACATCATCGTCTGCGACTTCCGGTAAAGGCAAGGCTTTTTTGTCAGCACCAAAAGTTGCAAACTTTATCGTGGATGTTCTCTACTAAATCCTTTCAGCAAAAATATGGCAATATTGCGAAATGATCAAGTATGAAACATAGAATGGACCTGCTATCCCCGTTTAAATAAGAACATTTCATTTCAGTAGGCCTTTAAGATGTTATTTAGAGCACTTTGAAAGCAGAATAGAGCGGCTACCAATGACTCAATTGCTCAAGGTTTATTTTCTATTCAGGATGCATTAACCATCGACCTGCTCAGTGGCCTTTTGGTTAGAGTGTCTGCCCTGAGACTGGAAAGTCATGAGTTGAAACCCTGGCCGAGTCATACCAAAGACTATAAAAATGGGACTCATTGCCTCCTTGCTTGGCACTCAGCATCAAGGGTTGGGGGTTAAATCACCAAATGTTTCCTGAGGGCGGCCACCGAGGAGCTTTTAACTACCTCGGCGACCTCGGCCCAAGAAATAGGAGAGCCCACCACAGATTTTCCAGGAACTGCTTCCTCATACGAAGATGTGTTGGTGGGATTGAAGAGGTCTTCTAAGTATTCCCTCCACTGATTAACAACAGCCGCAGTAGAGGTCAGCAGCAAACCATCCTCACCATACAGTGACAGTGTACTGCTTCCCACCCTGAAGCGGCGGATGGTGGACCAGAATTGCTTCGAAGCCGCCCGGAACTCGTTTTCCATGGCTTCCCCAAACTCCTCCCATGTCCGAGTTTTTGCCTCCGCGACCGCTGAAGCCGCACTTCGCTTGGCCAGTCGGTACCTGTCCACTGCTTCTGGAGTCCCATGAACCAAAAGGACCCGATAGGACTCTTTATTCAGCTTGATGGAATCCCTCACTGCTGGTGTACACCAGCGGGTCCTAGGATTACCGCCACGACAGGAACCAACCACCTTGCGGCCACAGCTCCAATCAGCCGCCTCGACAATAGAGGCACGGAATATGGTCCACTCGGACTCAATATCCACTGCCTCCCTCGTGACATGTTCAAAGTTCTTCCAGAGGTGGGAATTGAAACTCTCTCTGACAGGAAACTCTTCTAGGCGTTCCCAGCAGACCCTCACAAGCTCACCACAAGGTGGTGATTGGTAGAAAGCTCTGCCCCTTTCTTCACCAGAGTGTCCAAAACATGAGGCCGCAAATCCGATGACACAACTACAAAGTCAATCATGGAACTGCGGCCTATGGTGTCCTGGTGCCAAGTGCACATATGGACACCCTTATGTTTGAAAATGGTGTTTGTCATGGACAATCCGTGACAATCCGATAACAAAGCACCACTTGGGTTCAGAGCCGGGCGGCCATTTTTCCCAAGCACGCCTCTCCAGGTTTCACTGTCGTTGCCAACATGAGCATTGAAGTTCCCCAGCAGAACAAGGGAATCAGCGAGGGAGCACTCTCCAGTATTCCCTCAAGGGAATCCAAAAAGAGTGGGTACTCTGAGCTGCTGTTTGGTGGCTAAGCACAAACAACAGTCAGGACCCGTCCCCCCACCTGAAGCCATGATGTTGTGTGCCAGGCTTCACTAATATAAGAGTAGCTATCAGCTGGCAACAACCCTTGACTAGATAAGGTGAGTGCATTATCATCACAAAACTGTATTAGGTGTCTTGCATTATCAGAGCTGCCATCAGAAATATCAGCATTCCAGTCACCGACCACATAAATACACGTACAGTGATTATCCTGTATAAAAGAATTAATAAAAGCAAGTTTAAACATGGATTCATCCTCATTGTCTTTACATTCATACGGAGTGTACACATTGAGAACAATAAACTCCCTATTGTCGGACTTATACTGAACAGCAATACACTTCGAGCCTAATAACACTAATAACTGCATCGTGCTTTTTGTGCCAGAGCACAGCAACACCTCCCGCTATCCTCCCTCATACAATTCCCATCATTAAAATAATTCAACAGCCCCAGGTCTAGCTTTGGGAGGAATGTCTCTTGTAAGCCTAACATGTCAAAGTGGAGCAGCAGGTTGTCAACAACTACACGCCGAGCCCGGTCCCCGGCGCTGGATATTAGATTTTTGTTTTCTCTTTGGCCTCAGTCTGGATCCCCTCTCCAGGGTCCCAGGCTTAGACTGATTTTTTTTTTCTCACCTCTCCTCCTTTTTACCAGTTTCTCACCTTTTTTTTAAGGGGCGGCGGAAGTTGGCAGACCTGTTCTGTCTCCCTGTAATGTTTGTCTGCTCTTGAATGGGATTGTGCTGAAAATCTTAAATTCTCCTCTGAAATTATTAAAGTGTTTCTGATTCTGATTGTGTTTCTATCAGCCATTTTCAAATATAATTAACTTGCCGGTACAATTTCTTAAATTTTGATTCGCCGAAAGTTTTATCAGTCACAAATACTGCCTCAGTTTGCAATCGGACAACTTTACCGCTAGGAGGCTATTGGAAGAAAGACTTTAGAAAGACAAGACAACTTTGCTAATTAGTACTAATAAACTAGATTGATTGAGACATTGCTGGACAGCAGAGAAGTAACTAAATCCAAACAAACGTTGAAATTATTTTTTTAAGATATCTGGCTTGTATTTTAAGTAGGGATATAAATCGTTAGAAATGTATCGATATGATACCCTAATCGATACCAGTATTTGTCGGTACTTTTTTTGGTACTAAATGTCATTTGTGGAAATAAAAAAGTGGAAAAAGGCATTTTAAATAGCATTCCTACTAGCACAAGAGGTTGAACACCTCCAACATGATGTTCTGTAACATCTCAGAGCAGGGAAGTCTTTTATCAGCAGCTGTTTATTTGAAGTCTTAAAGAAGTCAACTATGTGTGCAGTGCAAGGTGAAATGCAGTTATGTCATCTTCTTCTCAATAACACACACATCAAACTTTGGTTGCTTCCTTATTTGTCATCATTCAAAGCTGATTGTAATGTGTAGCAGCGGCAGCTGAACTCAATGTGACTCAGTCAGCTGGAATTAAAAATACAAATAGTTGTGTCTTTAATCCAAAATTTTCACGGTCCTCATGGACGACATAATTAGGAACCAGTATTAATTAAAAAAATGGTACTTGGTGTACATCCATAATCTTTACCACTAAACCTTTGAAATATGCTGACATATGTGCTGTTAAAGGTAAATAAACAGTAGCCATATTGAATGTTTGCCTTCATTTGACCACGTGAGGTAAGGAGGACGGCCTCTAGGTCACATGGTTACACCCCAGCAATTACACTGTTGATGATTGATGAGCATTCATATTTAAATGGTGGTGTTAAAAAGCAAACATATCTTCATCTTTAGTGATAAATGTGTCCCCCGGATGAACATGTGTCACAAACATTGTATTAGATGATATGTGGATGTTGTGCTTACTTGGACTGTGATGAAGCTGTGAGGACTCAGGTGGTTTGTCTTCATGCTCTTCAGTCTTCACAGAGACAACAGTCAGTGGAAACTTGCTGACATCAGCCTCCTCCTGCCCTACAGGACACTCTCCCTCCTCTTCTTCTTTAAAATAAGAGGGCTGTGGCTCATCTTTGTCCCCTTTAAAATGTGAGGGCTGTGGATACTCTAAAGTGAAACTGTCCCCCTGCAGATGAGGGAGACATTCTTCTTGGTGTCCAATCAGCTGATGGATGTCTACAGGACACAAACAAAACACATTTTAACTCCTACATGCTAAATATTAAATTGTACATGAAATATAGGGCTGTGGCTATTGAAAATGTTATTAATCAAGTGTTCTACTGGAAATGTTTCCGATTAGTTGAGTAACTGAATAAAACAGTGTTGCTTGGTTAAAGACAAATTTAAGCGACTATAAAACATTTCACTTAATAATGAACGGCCAATTGGTTTGAGATGGTATGAGATCAAGATGTCATCTTTAGATCAGGCTTTGTTTTTTTTACAATCACAGCCACGTTAAAAAGTTAAAGTACCAATGATTGTCATACACACACTAGGTGTGGGGAGATTATTTCCTGCATTTGGCCCATCACCCTTGATCACACCCTGGGAGGTGAGGGGAGCAGTGAGCAGCAGCGGTGGCCATGCCTGGGAATAACTTTTATGGTGGTTAAACCCCGATTACAACCCTTGATGCTGAGTGCAAGGCAGAGAAGTAATGGGTCCCATTTGTATAGTATTTGGTATGACTGGGTTGGGGTTTGAACTCACAACCTACCAATCTCAGGGAGGGTGCACCGACATGAAGGAAATAATAGGTCAGTATGCTTTGACGCACATATATAACTTGTCAAACCTGCCAGCTAGCAGGCTAGGTTTACAGCATCAGTAACCATGGTAACTGACTCTGACTTTGTCTTACCTCTCTTATTTTTGGAGGTAAAACTCTCGAGCTTTACATACTCAGGACTTTGCACTTAACCTGCTCTCTGGAATATTCCCCCGGTGACTGTGTGAGTTTTGTGTAAACATGTTGATACACATTGTTACAAACATCAACCTCTCATAAATATTGTGTGTCTGGCACTGTCTCGTTTTTATGAACAATGTAAAACAATCAGTGCATCATCCTCACATGACAATTCATCTTCCTATAGACAATCTATTTAAGAATAGTGTTAATAATGAAATATAAAGTTAGTAAAGATGTGAGAGTAAGAAGTAAACAAACCTGTTCTGTGTAACACAACTTGATGTTTTTCATGTTGTCGCTCCTTCTCCTCTTTTGTTGGACAAAGTTCCTCCTCGTACTCTGCTGTGGTTCTTTGGCACATTTTCACACAATCACAACACTTTACACTCACACTTGATCTCTACTTAGTGATGTGTTTTGATCACTTCCGCCTCTCTTTGTTAGCAGCTAACAAGCTAAACTAACTAGCAGGCTAAGCTAGCTCGAGAAGCATCAAAGTGCGCTCACACTAATATAACCGGATGCAAACAGTTATTAACGATGTTTACTCTATTTACTAGAGTGTAATAAAGGACATATATGTGTACATGGAGGAACAGATTAAGAACATTGAACTGTGACGACTGCAATAACGTCTTCACCCTCAGACGCCATCTTGCTTTATCCTCGCCGTGTTTGGTTCGCGCGCAGTGTTGTCAGATCTCGCGAGAGAAACAAGTAACCAGCTCTTTTCCAAATCTCGCGAGAGAAATAAGTACAACCAGTTTCCCACAACGGTAAAACTATTTTGTTATATACTATTTACTTATTGTGAAAATAAAAGTAAACCTGTCAATTTCAAAATTTCTAAACAAAGACATACAACTTATTTTCGTAAAAATATTCAAATATTTAACAATGTATTGGAATCTAATTTTCCTAGTAGACATAACAGTTTGACAGCATTCTCGAATGGAACATTCTGGAGAACCATCCTGGATTTATTTGGATAGAAATGAATTACAAAGGTAAACTTTTGAATGATTTAACTTCATTTGTGATGATTTATCTCTTATGCTCAGTCCATTTTTTCCCAAATTTAATTTGAGGGAAGTTGTCACCACCTGCTGCCACCTAGTGGTTTGTATTGTCAGTTTTCCTCTTTTAGTGCAGTTGATCTTGTTCTTACATTTCTCCTTCCTCCTAGAGTTCCTGTGTTGCCTTTGTGGGCGGAGTTGTGGGACGTGCACAGCTGCTTCCAATTGACCCTGGTGCTACTTAAGCAGCACCTTGACAGCTGGATGGCACTCAGCGATTCCACATCATGCCAGTTGATTCTATGCTTTGAGTATTTTGCTACCTTGGCCATTCCCAGTGCCATCCATCTTGGTGTTGTTTTGTAGTGTGCACGTCTTGTAACTTCAAACCAAGTTGACTTTATTTGTGTATAGAAGTAGCTTTTGTTATTTTTTCCACAATACACATTTTGTCTTCTCTCTTTCGCACCGTCGCTTTTTGTTTCCTACTGTTTGGATTGTTTTTGTGAGTAGATTTCCGCAGTAAAAAATGTGTTTTACTCAGCGTCCTGCACATCCTTGGGTTCCTCTTTGCAGTGTTGAACAGCACTCTGACAGAAGGAGTTTCTCCAAAACACAACACCCTTTGGCGGACAAGTTTGTGATTAAATGCTATACATAAAAAATGAAAGGGACAAGCGGTAGAAACAATGGATGGATTGACTTTTATTGACTTTTCCCTAACAATCCAAACTTCCCCATGTTTTCTGAAATTGATAATGTTTGAGGGATTCTAAAAAAGGGGGAACAAAATCATAAACAACTTTTTTTTTTAAATTGTCGTGTAGTTTTTAAAAAAAATAAGAAATGTAGATTATTAAAAACAAAACTATCCTTCATAACCTTCCACATATAATGTTGCCATTTTCTGTAATCTACATATTGCATAAAGGGGACATACATATAAAACAATATTCATATTACAAAGGAGAGTAATAAAGATAATTAAAAGAATGGATTATTGAGAGCCAACAAATGATTCATGAAGTCACAGATTTTAAAAGTAAATGATCTTGTATAAAAGACAACTGTTTAAATGATGTATAAAGTAAATAATAATATGCTTCCAGAAGTGGTCCAGAAGATGTTTCAAGTGTGAACCACTAAATTTGAATTAAGAGGGATTTATGTGTATTCAAAAGCAAAGGTATGAACACATGTAAAACAAATATGTACATCATTTAAAGGAGTTACTCTACAACATCATTAAAAATCAAACATGATTTCTGAATATCTCTATACACATAAAAAGTATTCGTAACATGTTTTGTCCTGTTTATTCTCACCATTACAGTCAAAGTGTTGTGTTCATTTTTAAATAAAAGTACACAATGTTGTATATTAAAACATGTACTTGACTGAAAAAAGCAATAATCTGAAATATCTAATCTATAAATGTTAGAATCTATGTGCTGATGTTGTTACAAAGTCGAAGTTAAGATTTGACAGTTTATTTCAAATCCTGCAGTTTCATTTGCTGCTGCTGTTCTCACCAGCACACTTGTGTTTCTTACACTGCTACTTAGAAGACAATCTTTCACCACACACACTGCAACTCAACACTTTCTCTCCTGGGTGTCTTCTCATGAGTCTATTCAAAATACGGACTTTGTATACAACTTTTACAACACACTGAACATGTTTAAGGTTTGTCTGCAGTGTGTCTTGTCATGTGTGCTTTGAAATGGTGCATTTGAGTAAAATCTTTACTGCAGATTGAACATGAAAAAGGTTTTTCTCCAGTGTGTATTCTCATGTGTCTTTTCAAATGCATACTTTGTATAAAACTTCTACAACATACTGAACAAGTATAAGGTTTTTCACCAGTGTGTGTACTCATGTGTATTTTCAAGTAGTTCTTTCGAGCAAAATATTTACCGCAGATTGAACATGAAAAAGGTTGTTCTCCAGTGTGTATTCTCATGTGTTTTTTGAAATGGTCCCTTCGAGTAAAATCTTTACCGCAGATTGAACATGAAAAAGGTTTTTCTCCAGTGTGTGATCTCATGTGTACATTTAAACGTTCATTTCTTACAAAACTTTTACCACATTCTGAGCAGGAAAACGGTTTTTCTCCTGTGTGTGTTCTCATGTGTACTTTTAAACTTTGATTTTTTCCAAAACTTTTACCACATTCTGAGCAGGAAAAAGGTTTTTCTCCAGTGTGTATTCTCATGTGTATTTTCAAAATGTATCTTTGAGTAAAATCTTTACCGCAGATTGAACACAAAAAATGTCTTTCTCCAGTGTGTCTTCTCATGTGTTCTTTCAGACGACTTTGGTATTTAAAAGTTTTGTGAGAGTGAGAAGATGTGAAGTGAGTGTTGTCAGTGTGACATGTCTTATCATCTTTAGAGTCTTCATCATCAGTGTCAGGAGAGTGTGACGTTGTGTCCTCACTATCTGATAGTGGAGCTAAGAGCTTGTCTGCTTGTGATCCTCCACAGTGGTCTCCATCAGCTTCTGTTGTCATGTGTTGTGTTGAGCTGCTGCTTGGAGGCTCCCCCCCTCCCCTCTCCTCACTTTCACCTTTCACCTCATCATCTTCACTCTTCACAGGGACACCAGTCACTGGCATCTTGGTGACATCAACCTCCTCCAGTCCTTCAAGATGCTCTCCCTGCTGACTGATGCTGTGTTCCTCCTCTTCCTCTTTAATGTGAGGGGTCAGTGGGTCCTCCTCTTCCGCCTTAATGTGAGGGCTCAGTGGATCCACCGCTTCCTTTTTAAAATGTGGTGTCAGTGGTTCCTCCATCTCCTCTTTAAAAAAGGGTAGCCATTGGTGTTCCTCTTCATTTTTGAAATGGGGGATCAGTAGGTATTCCTCTTCCGCCTTAATGTGAGGGGTCTGTGGATCCACTGCTTCCTTTTTAAAATGGGGTGTCAGTGGGTCCTCCTCTTCCTCTTTAAAATGGGGGATTAGTGGGTGTTCCTCTTCATTTTTAAAATGGGGGATCAGTGGGTATTCCTTTTCCTGCTTAATGAGGTTGTGCTGTGGCTCCTCCGTCTGCATCCTGAAGCTCCACTTCTGTTGCTCAGGGTGAAGATGTTCTTCACAGACGTCTGCAAGACAAACACAAGTTTGAGAAACATCCATATCTGCTCAGTCACATAATGCATTAAGTACTTTGACATGCACTTAGGAAAAACAAGTTATTGTATCAACTGTCTTGAAATCTCAGTGATGCACAAACACGTTACTCTTTACAACATTTTTCACAGGAAAATAAAAACCAACTAGAACAACAGGACTTTTTACTATGGATAAACGATTTGGTTTAAAATTGATTTTACGATATATTATTTCATATTGAATTACTAACAGAACCATTTTAAAACAGGCTACACAGGCTCCTAATTTAGTTGTTGAAATATGCAGTAAAATATTACATCATTTCCAGTATTATTTTCTCAAATAAAGTAACCAGATATTAACAGTAAATAAACAAGTACATTAAAAATATTTTTTTCAACAAAATAATACAATTATAAATGATACAATATGTTACTGCATATGTCAGCTGCCAAATTAGGAGCTTTTGTAACCCGCTTTAAAATTCTTCTAGTATCAATTATACACCAAATTATATATCGTGACATATATTGTTATTAGGATATAGATTTGAGGTCATATCGCCCATACCAAACATTAGTTCGTCGAATCATTTTGTTTGGCCCACCAAATATATTTTTTAATATTCTTCAGATGTGTGTGTATGTTTAAAATGTGGGACTATTGTTCTACATCACATGGAAGTGTCATGTCATGGGGATGGTGTGTTTTCAACTAAGGGTGTGACGATACGGTCAGCTCACCAAAGGATACTCGATATTGGCTTTAGGAGAACAAGACAATATTTTGGTGGTTAACATGATTCTTACACATGTGTGTACTTCATGTGTATATGAATGTACTTTCCCTTGTGTGCTTAGTTTGACTGTAACTTCATAGTGGATAATATCTATAAACAACCTCAATTGTTTTACATATTTAATTTGAACGACTGTTTACTTATCTGACAAATTCAAAGGAAACTGCACTTTTTTAAATGTTGCCTATCATTCACAATCCTTATGTAAGACATATGTTTTAAACTTTTATAAATTTAATTATTAAATAAACGTGAGCAAAAATCAGCTAACATTGGAGTCAATGGGAGCTCCTCTATTTGACCCACAAAGTCCTCCAAAAAAATTGCCAACAATACACCATTTACATTTTGTGACCTGAATATTAACCAAGTATTAGTGATATTGTTATTATAAGCGCTAACACTAAGGACCTACTTTTAGCGGCGCATTGATCACAGAAGTAACTAGCTTATGCTGCTATATTGACATACTGAGCTGCTTCCTCACCTCTAAGATGGTGAAAGCTAATTCTAGAATATAAATCATGCTTCTCACTTATGTAGTAGAAGGTTGTGGACATAAACCGAGAACTTGGTCAACACTGACATCCAACTTAGACCTGGAGATGGCTAGAAAGATTAAGTAATATGCTCTTTTGCACCCACCCTTTTTAACCGTTTGCGATGATTAATTCTTCATCTAAACGGGAAGATATGAACATCCCATCAGTCGGCATCCCAGTGAAAGCAGACATTGTATGTGTGGAGGGACACAGCCGACGGGCCGACAATGGGCGGAAAGCAGCAGCGCGGGCCCACCTGGAGGCCAGGAGGCGGGGCATGCGGCGGCGAGGAGAGGCATGACACACGCGAAGCGACACTGCAGCGGCAATCTGAGCCAGGTGCGTATATTACACACCTGCTTACAATCTGTCTATCTGCTGCTAGAGTACAAAAAGGGCGAGGGAGGAACGAGCGGGGGAGCAGCACGAAGGAGGAAACAACGGCCAGCAGACAAAGAGCACAACGACCCACACCGAGAGAGCGATGACGCACCCCCGCAGTGGACGCAAGCCCCGGACGCTGTTTAATATAGATTAGAATAGGCCGTGCAACTAATCATATGTCCTGAGTTCCAGTTGAAAGTGGGTGCAAGTTCATGCCCACGCACACACACTCTTATCGCCCACATTCTTCACACTGTTTACGTGGCTTCTTGGCCGAGGTCTGAAGGACAACACCAGATATGAAGTCAGAGTCCAGGGAGAAAAAAAGCACCAGTCAATATCGCACAGAAGGAACCTTCCTGGTGTTACCTGACGGCACGACCACCGAGCTGCGACACCACTACAAAGGCACCTCCGTGCTCGTGCTCGTACCACCTGGCTTGGTAGCCTCGTACCCGCCTACCAAGCCAAAGACTTAGGTCCAATGATGAAATAGGGCGTAACTGCCGCTGATTGGACCGACACGCAAATACCACATTTTCAAAACTCCCCGTTGTCAATTAAAAACATAGTTATGGGCTGCACTTTGGACACACCTGCTGTAAGCTACAAGGAGCGAGCAGCTACACAACAGCTAAGCTAAAACAGCACTTTTAAGCATATCAAATAATTATAGTTGCTTAATACGTACACAAAGTCTCCAAAACAGAAGTCTGATAGAAAGTATCCAGTAACAAACAAGTCTGCGTTAGCCAACATTCTGTGCCATGAGCTTGACTTCATGAATTATTGTGGCCACCAGGTGTTGGGAAAGATCAAATAGAACAATTGCAAAAGCATCCGTCACAAGGTTAGTGTTTTTTATATATTTGTGTCAATATGTAGAAGCATCCTCAGCCTTCCCGGGAAGGTCCATTCAGAAGTACTGGAGAGGAGCCTAAGTCAGACAGTCGAACCTCAGATTTAGGAGGAACAGTGTGGTTTTCATCCTGGCCGTGGAACTGTGGACCAGGTCTATACTCTGGGCAGGGTTCTTGAGGGTGCATGGGAGTTTGCCCAACCAGTCTACATGTGTTTTGTGGGCTTGGAGAAGGCATTCAACCGTGTCCCTCGGCAAGTCCTGTGGGGAGTGCTCAGGGAGTATGGGGTATCGGACTGTCTGATTGTGGCGGTCCGCTCCCTGTACAATCAGTGTCAGAACTTGGTCCGCATTGCCGGCAGTAAGTCGGACACTTTTCCAGTGAGGGTTGGACTCCGCCAAAGCGCCGATTCTGTTCATAACTTTTATGGACAGAATTTCTAGGCGCAGTCAAGGCGTTGAGGGGATCCGGTTTGGTGGCTGCACGATTAGGTCTCTTCATCTGGCCAGGAACTTTAGCTCTAACTGGATTGGTTTGCAACAGAGTGTGAAGCGACTGGGATGAGAATCAGCACCTCCAAATCCGAGTTCAAGGTTCTCGTACAGAAAAGGGTGGGGTGTCATCTCCGGGTTGGGGAGGAGACCCTGCCCCAAGTGGAGGAGTTCAAGTACCTTGGAGTCTTGTTCACAAGCGAGGGAAGAGTGGATCGTGAGATCGACAGGCGGATCGGTGCGGCGTCTTCAGTAATGTGGACGCTGTATCGATCCGTTGTGGTGAAGAAGGAGCTGAGCCGGAAGGCAAAGCTCTCAATTTACCGGTCGATCTACGTTCCCATCCTCACCTATGGTCATGAGCTTTGGGTCATGACCGAAAGGATAAGATCACTAGTACAAGTGTCCGAAGCGGTCTGTTTATTTCAAGTGTTAGTTTTCCCTTATTAGCTCTTGTGTTATTTATTTGACCCTATATTTGTTCCCACTACCGCACCTTTAGTTGGAGTCTTTGATCTTGTTATACGCAAATATAATGACAATCAAGTCTATTCTATTTTAAATGAGTTTCCTCTGCCGTGTGGCGGGTCTCTCCCTTAGAGATAGGGTGAGAAGCTCTGTCATCTGGGAGGAACTCAAAGTAAAGCCGCTGCTCCTCCACATCGAGAACAGCCAGATAAGGTGGTTCAGGCATCTGGTCAGGATGCCACCCGAACGCCTCCCTAGGGAGGTGTTTAGGGCACGTCCGACCGGTAGGAGGCAACGGGGAAGACCCAGGACACGTTGAATAGACTATGTCTCCTGGCTGGCCTGGGAACGCCTTGGGATCCCCCGGGAAGAGCTGGATGAAGTGGCTGGGGAGAGGAAAGTCTGGGGTTCCCTGCTTAGGCTGCTGCCCCCGCGACCCGACCTCAGATAAGCAGAAGAAGATGGATGGAAGGCTGGATGTGTAACACAACTTGATGTTTCTTGAAAACAGCGTCCAGTAGTTGATGTTGTCGCTCCTTCTCCTCTTTTGTTGGACAAAATTCCTCCTTGTACTCTGCTATCGTTTTTTTGTTTTTTTTCTAACATCACAAACATTTCTTCAACAGCAGCATTAGTCGCTGATTCAGCAACACTCACATCATTTGTAATGTAGACATGTTCACACAATAAAAACACTTTACACTTACATTGGATCTCTGCTTTGATGTTTCGATCACTTCCGCCTCTCTTTGTTAGCAGCTAACAAGCTAAGCTAACCAGCAGGCTAGGCTAGCACGTCAAAGTGCACTCAGACTAATGTATCCGCATACAAATAATTAATAAGGACGTTTACTCTGTTAAACGACACACATGTGCACATGTACGTTGTAATTAAGACCTAGAAACCATAATAACCAAAACAACGTATTCTCCGCCAGACGCCATCTTGTTTTGTTCTTCCTCCTGTGTGACGTCATCAAGGGGTTGTCAACGGCGGAACGATTGTTGGCCAAACACGTGTTTCACTGGGACAATAGTGAGTGGTGCACACTTCCTTCAAACACGTGTTTCACTGGGACAATAGTGAGTGGTGCACACTTCCTTCAAACACGTGTTTCACTGGGACAATAGTGAGTGGTGCACACTTCCTTCAAACACGTGTTTCACTGGGACAATAGTGAGTGGTGCACACTTCCTTCAAACACGTGTTTCACTGGGACAATAGTGAGTGGTGCACACTTCCTTCAAACACGTGTTTCACTGGGACAATAGTGAGTGGTGCACACTTCCTTCGCCCGGCCACAGAAGACAAAAAAGAGTTGCTGGTGTAACAATAGGAAGAATATATTCCACTCCTCTCTTGTACACGCGGCTTATGAGGTAATATACATGATATATTTTCTTATTATTTATCTTATTTACCTCATATGTTGTTCGAAGCTAACGTGCTAGCTTTAGCCCGCTAGCAGGCCTTTGTAGCAAATGCGAGCGTTTTTTTTTTGAGGAGTGTATTTTATATGTTCTATGTAAGAATTATATTGACTTATTTAATACTTTTAACAGTATTTTTGTTGTATATTACAGTCACGCTTAACATCATTGAATATTTGTTACTAGAAAGAAACGAACGTCTCGAAATTTAAGTCTGGAATAAGTCACATGGTATAATAATAATAATAATACATTTTTTTGGTATAGCGCTTTTCAGTGTACTCAAAGATGCTTTACAGGATGAAAAAAAATATTATTGTTATTGTAATGACAGCGTAATATAATGTATTATTGCAGTGGTCTGCTTTATGTTGGTGTCAACTTTATTAGCAATAAATACAAATGATGTTTGCACGCACTTCTATTACCTTGATAACATCCATCCATCCATTTTTCTACCGCTTGTCCCTATTTGGTGTTGCGGGGGGGTGTTGGAGCCTATCTCAGCTGCATTTGGTGGACATATCATGGAAATTAAATCAACTGATGTTTGTTATTACGAATACACTATTTGCACAATTGTAAGTGATTAATGCTTATTCAGTCAGACTAAAACAAATATTTATTAAATACATGTTAAATATTAAAAAATAGCTTTAATATACTGCACACAAAATGAATTTGCATCAATATTTTGTTTGTAATCGGAACATGAGGTACCCAAATATTCTAAATATTTGTTTATATTTATAAATGTATATATATATATATATACTCGCTGCCACTTGTTCCACGTGCTTCGCTGCACTTCTGTTTGTTTTCTGTTGGGTTAAAAATGTTGCTTTCGCAGAAGAAAGTTAAAGTAGCAATGATTTTCACACACACACTAGGTGTGGTGAAATGTGTCCTCTGCATTTGACCCATCCCCTTGATCACCCCCCGGGAGGTGAGGGGAGCAGTGAGCAGCAGCAGTGCTGCGCCCGGGAATCATTTTTGGTGATTTAACCCCCAATTCCAACCCTTGATGCTGAGTGCCAAGCAGGGAGGTAATGGAGAACAAGGAGAGGATATTGCGTGTAAAAGTAAAGCCAACCGACCACAGCTCTGTAGACCTGGTCACCGTTGACGTGAGGTGGGACTATTTTGGAGGTGCACGTCAAGGTTGGCTGGTAGGTTGGTAGTGGGAGGAGCCAGTTGGCGTCACTTGATGCTGCAGCACAATGAAACTTTTGTACGTGCAGACTGACTCCATGCAGTCATGACGGTATTAAAATCCCAGCAGGAGGTTTTCTTTAAGTTGTTACTTTTTAATCAGTAATTAATGTAAATGCAGAAAATAGGATCAATGACACAATTCATAATAATCAATAACTGATGATTATTCCATGTGTAGAAGAACATCACCACAAAGTGGTGTCAGTCCACTTGGAAAATATTATCTTTGATAGACTAAAAAATATTTGACACATCTGAGCTGAAGTTTGTTTGTGTTGTCTTGCGGACGTCCAACAGATGAACGCTCGTCAAGAAGAACGTCCCCTTCAGCAGCAGGAGGATCCACAGCCCCCCCACATTAAAGAGGAAGAGGAGGAAGTGTGGATGAGTCAGGAGGGAGAGTGTCCTGTAGGGCAGGAGGAGGCTGATGTCAGCAAGTTTCCACTGACTGTTGTCTCTGTGAAGACTGAAGAGCATGAAGACAAACCACCTGAGTCCTCACAGCTTCATCACAGTCCAAGTAAGCACAACATCCACATATCATCTAATACAATGTTTGTGACACATGTTCATCCGGGGGACACATTTATCACTAAAGATGGAGATATGTTTGCTTTTTAACACCACCATTTAAAAATGAATGCTCATCAATCATCAACAGTGTAATTGCTGGGGTGTAACCATGTGACCTAGAGGCCGTCCTCCTTACCTCACGTGGTCAAATGAAGGCAAACATTCAATATGGCTACTGTTTATTTACCTTTGGCAGCACATATGTCAGCATATTTCAAAGGTTTAGTGATGAAGATAAGAGCTGTATACCAAGTACCATTTTTTTTTTTTTAGTACTGGTTCCTAAAGGCCTACTGAAAGCCACTACTAGCGACCACGCAGTCTGATAGTTTATATATCAATGATGAAATATTAACATTGCAACACATGCCAATACGGCCGCTTTAGTTTACTAAATTGAAATTTTAAATTTCCAGGGAGTTTCGTCTTGAAAACGTTGTGTAATGATGACGTGTACGCAAGACGTCACAGGTTTATAGGAAGTATGAGCGCTGCACACACACACAGCTAAAAGTCGTCTGCTTTAACGGCATAATTACACAGTATTTTGGAGATCTGTGTTGCTGAATCTTTTGTAATTTGTTCAATTAATATTGGAGAAGTCAAAGTAGAAAGATGGAGTTGGGAAGCTTTAGCCTTTAGCCACACAAACACACGGTGATTCCTTGTTTAAAATTCCCGGAGGTGAAACTTTCCTATGGATCAGAGCGCGGTCAAGAGAACATGAATCACAACAGAATGTCAACCACCAGGTTTCGGTGAGATAATTGTGGTTAAAACGTTGCTTCTTACCGGAGAAAAGCTGAGCTTGTGCCATCCATAAAGCTGCCGTCAACTCCTCTGAGACACTGGCGTCAAGACACCCGTGGAGACACACCCCCGACTATCAGGTACTATTTAACTCACTAAAACAATAGCAACACAATAGAAAGATAAGGGATTTCCCAGAATTATCCTAGTAAATGTGTCTAAAAACATCAGAATCCGTCCCAATGCAATCGCGTTTTTTTTTTTCTAGTCCGTCGCTTTCAATATCTTCAACCACAAATCTTTCATCCGCGCTCAAATTAATGGGGAAATTGTCGTTTTCTCCTGTCCGAATAGCACTTTTTGTTGGAGGCTCCCATTAAAATCAATGTGAATATGTGAGGAGCCCCCACACTTGTGACGTCATCGTCTGCGACTTCCGGTAGAGGCAGGGCTTTTCTCTTAGCACCGAAAGTTGCAAACTTTATCGTGGATGTTCTCTACTAAATCCTTTCAGCAAAAATATGGCAATATCGCGAAATGATCAAGTATGACACATAGAATGGACCTGCTATCGCCGTTTAAATAAGAAAATCTCATTTCAGTAGGCCTTTAAATATGTGGTCCATGAAGACCGTGAAGATTCTGGACTAACGACACAACTATTTGTATTTTTAATTCCAGCTGACTGAGGTAACTATGACACGTTGTCACATTGAGTTCAGCTGCCGCTGCTACACATTACAATCAGCTTTAAATAATGACAAATAAGGAAGCAACCAAAGTTTGATGTGTGTGTTATTGAGAAGAAGATGACATAACTGCATTTCACCTTGCACTGCACACATAGTTGACTTCTTTAAGACTTCAACCTCTTCTGCAAATAGGAATGCTATTTAAAATGCCTCTTTTCCACTTTTTTATTTCCACAAATTACATGTAGTACCGAAAAGAGTACCGATAAATACTGGTATCGATAAGGAATATTGATTAGGGTATCATATCCATAAATCTATAAATGTACATCCCTACTGAAGATACAAGCCAGATATTGGTCTCAAGATGGCGGCGCCCTGCTCGGCTGCGGCTGCAGAGGCTCTTGGTAGTAATAGAACATTTTGGCAAATCTACCAGTAATTTCTGTGAATTTCATGGCTGGCTTCCAGCGTGGACACTCCGTAGTAACGTAGGACCGCCAGACAATTTTGGATGTGGATGGATCGGGCAGTATTAGACCGAAAGATGCGTATACGTTGGACCTCCTCGCTATCCTGGGAATACTACGCCGGCTACATCCAGCGGCCTGTGAGGCAGCGGAGCCTAGTACCAGAGGGGACCGCAGACAGAGGAGACATAAGCGGTGGGATCAGAAACAGAAACGGAGATGCCGAGCGGGGCTAACAACAAAGCTAAAGGCTAATCCTCACAGAACGCCGCTTCCTTCCATCCTGCTCTCAAATGTCCGCTCACTGGAGAACAAACTGGACTACCTGACGCTGGATTCATATGCAATACACTGCTGCTGGAATTTTAATTTTCCTGAAGGAACTCTCCTGAAGGAATCAATAAAGTACTATCTATCTATCTATTTATCTATCTAGATGAGAGACTGCTGCGCCATATTTCTCACAGAAACGTGGCTGAAACCATTCGTCCCGGGCGAGGCAGTTAGCATCGAGGAGCTAACTATGTTTCGGTCGGATAGGAGCAGCACTCTCACTGGTAAATCCCGAGGCGGTGGTGTTTGTATATACATCAATAACAACTGGTGCAACAACGGGAAGAACGTCTCATGTCACTGCTCTCCCGATGTAGAAATATTAACTATAAAATGCAGGCCATTTTATTTACCTCGGGAATTCAGTGCTATGATCTTCACAACAGTGTACATTCCCCCCAGTGCTCACACAAAGAAGCTTTGAACGCTTTGTGCTGCTCCATCAATGAACTGCAAACTACACATCCAGAGGAAGTTTTCATCGTTGCAGGGGATTTTAATCAAGTTTACATGAAAACAGTTTTCCCTCATTTCCATCAATATGTGAATTTTGCAACCAGGGATGGAAGCAAGCTGGACTTGGTTTATAGTAATATTAAACAGGCGTATAAAGCTGCACCACGCCCCCACCTGGGCTCCTCAGACCATCTATATGTGATGCTAATTCCTGCATACAAGCAGAAAGCAAGCTACAGTGAAGCAGGTGAGGACCTGGCCAGAGGGAGCAATGGAAGCATTACAAGACTGCTTCGGAACCACAGACTGGGACATGTTCAAGGCAGCCGTCACCGATAATCATAACACATGTGTGGAGGAGTATGCAAAGTCTGTGTCCGCATACATTCAGAAGTGCATGGAGGATGTCAGTGTGATCAGATTAGGGGCGGCATGGCGTAGTGGGTAGAGCGGCCGTGCCAGAAACCTGGGGGTTGCAGGTTTGCTTCCCACCTATTAACATCCAAATCGCTGCCGTTGTGTCCTTGGGCAGGACACTTCACCCTTGCCCGTGGTGCCGCTCACACTGGTGAATGAATGATGAATGAATGATTGGTGGTGGTAGGAGGGGCCATAGGCGCAAATTGGCAGCCACGCTTCCGTTGGTCTACCCCAGGGCAGCTACAGATGTAGCTTACCACCACCAGGTGTGAATGAATGATGGCTTCCCACTTCTCTGTGAGCGCTTTGAGTATCTAACAATAGAAAAGCGCGATATAAATTGAATCCATTATTATTATTATTATTATTATTATCAAGAACATCCCCACACGGGCCGTAGAGAAACTCTGGATGGATGAACAGTGAGGTACTGCGTGCAATGCTGAAGGCTCGGAACAAGGCGTTTAAGTCTAGCGACATGGTAGCAGTAAAAACAGCCAGAGCTAACCTGAACCGTGCCATTAAGGTTGCAAAGGTGCTCACAGTCAGAAAGTGCAGGACTTCTTCCAGAACCCCACGAACACTCGACAAATGTGGCAGGGCATACAGGTCATCACGGACTATAAAGCTGCCCCCCATCCCTGTGACAACAGTATCAGCTTCCTAAATGACCTAAACAACTACTTTGAAAGGTTTGAGGCACTTAACACCCCTCCGGCGAGAAAATCCATCACTCCGGCGAGAAAAAACACCCCTCGCTCTGATGAGCAGCCGCTCAACTTGGACACAGCGGATGTCCTGAAAACCCTGAGGAAAGTGAACCCCCGGACCTGATGACATTCCGGGCCAGGTGCTTCAGGGATGTGCAGACCAGTTGGCGGGGGTTCTCACAGACATCTTCAACATCTCGCAGGGAGGTGGTGAAACATCTGGTGGACTGGTGCAGAACCAACAACCTGGTCCTGAACGTCGACAAGACCAAGGAGATCATCGTTGACTTCAGGAAGCACCAGTCCAGCCACACTTCACTCATCATCAACGGCACAGCGGTGGAGATGGTAAGCAGCACCAAGTTCCTGGGGGTGCAGATTACTGACAATATAACCTTGTCCCTACACACCGGAGGTCTTGTAAAAAGAGCTCAGCAGCGCATGCACTTTTTGCGTCGGATGTAAAGAGCACAGCTCCCTCCCCCCATTCTCAGCACATTCTACAGAGGAACTATAGAGAGCCTGCTGACCAACAGCATCTCTGTCTGGACTGGAGCCTGCAATGGCTCAGACTGGAAGTCTCTCCAGAGAGTGGTGAGGACGACGAAAAAGATTATCAGGTACCTGAGGCAGAGCAACAGTCCCAGAGCATGATTGACCCCCCACCATGCTTAACAGTAGGAATGGTGTTCTTCTCTTTGTAAGCTTGATTTTTTTCTCCTCCAGACATAACGTTGATTCATAGGCCCAAAGAGTTCCAGTTTTGTCTCATCACTCCATAGAACAGTTTCCTAAAACATTTGGGGTTTGTCCAGATGATTTTTTGGCATACTGGAGTCTATTTTTCTTGTGCCTGGTAGTCAGAAGTGGGGTGCGCCTGGGAGTTTTGGCACGGAGGCCTTCATCTCGTAGTGCGCGCCTTATTGTCTGGGACGAAACCTGCGTTCCCCCCTCTGCAATGTCCTGTTGTAGTTCCTCAGTTGTTACCCGGGGGTTTTTCACCACTGTACGCACACAGCATCCTCTTTCTACCACGCCCAGGTAGTGTTTCCACTGTGCCTTTAGCTTTAAACTTGCGAATTCTGCTCCCAACTGTGTCTCTTGGAATGTGTAATGTCTTTGCTATTTTCTTATATCCATATCCTTTCTTATGAAGAGAAATGACCTCCTCTCTTGACTTCTTTGACCACTCCCTGGACTTCACCATGTTGCAAATACACCATTGACCATCTACAAGAAGCTGAGCGTCAGTCTTTTTCAATCACTTTAATTGTTGCTCGTTATGGTTCTAATCACATCTACAGGTGTGTTCAACACCTGATTGAAAAGACCTTATTCAAATTCTGTTCTTAAGAGTTATGATCTGCAAGGGGTTGAATAATTTTGTCAATGAGATATTAAGAAAAATGTCCTTTTTTGGTATTTTGTAAAATACAGTGTTACGATTTGAGTTGCATTTGTCTATTTGAAACATCTTTATTTGATATGACTTCAAACAAAATACGGAATAAATGTCCAACTTGCTAAAACACCAAAATTGTGTGGCGGTTTAATAATTTGGATCACAACTGTATATCTGCACCTTATTGTTTTTTTTATCCTGCACTACCAAGAGATAATGCAACGAAATTGCGTTCTTATTTGTACTGTAAAGTTCAACTTTGAATGACAATAAAAAGGAAGTCTAAGTCTAAATATCTTATAAAAAATAAAATCATTTTTTTATTTGGATTTAGTTACTTCTCCGCTGTCCATCAATGTCTCAACACCTTTGAGAGATGATTTAATCTAGTTCATTTCTACTAATTAGCTATGTTTTGTTGATATCAAACATCAGAATCAGACATACTTTATTAATCCCTGAGGGGAAATAAACATTTTCAGCACAATCCCATTCAAGGTCAGACAAACATTCCAGGGAGACAGAACAGGATCGCTGACGGGTCTGCCAACTTGCGGCGCCCCTTGCAAAAAAGGTGAGATACATACAGGTAAACAAGTGGGGGCAATGTGAGAAAAAATTAAAAATCGGTCTCAGCCTGGGCCCCTGGAGAGGGGGTCCAGACTGAGGCCAAGGGAATAAAACAACTTATAGCCCTAGCATACATCCCTCTTTCATGTGTAAGAGGGAAACATCAAAGAAGACAAAGGACATTAAAAGAGCAGAGCTGATGCAACCAGACACTTCTACATACATACATGAATAAAAAGTAAAAGAAACATATACACTGTGGTGGCTTTTGCGGTGTCCCACGCCATCGTCTGCTGGGGTGGAGGGAGGATGGCCAGAGACGGGAGCAGACCCAACAAAGCAACCAAGAGAGCCGACTCCACCCTCGGCCGCCGACCAAGTCTCGGCCAGTGTCCAGTCCGCATGGATGAGCGAGGATACGTCCAAGGAGACCGAGGTGTCCGATACCTGCTCATTCAGCCAAGACACTGTGAAGCTTTTCCGTCCCGGCGCTCAGTGCTAGCTCCGCAGTCCTGTCTCTTCATCTGCATCTCCTCCAGTCTCTCCAAACGGACTCTGGTGTGGCAGAAACCCAGCAGCTGGTCTCCATGGCCACAAGGCTCCCGGGAGGCGGATCCAGAAGTTCACAAAAAAGCACCGCAGAAGTCACGAAAGTGCCACCCCTTGTCACACAGTCCCAAAGGGTCCGGACCAAAAGGCATGAATATATATATATATATATATATGTATATATATATATATATATATATATGTATATGCATATGTATATAAACACATGAAAAGAAGAGGGAAACACAAAAGGATGACACAAGAGCACAGAGCTCCTGCCAACAGCAGCCACTACAGGGTCGCCATCTTGGGGGGGAATTGCAGCATACAAGCTACAACAACACAGAAATCGTAAAAGTTTCCTAAAGGAAAATGTTCATATTTAAATAAGTAGAGTAAATAAATCATAAACAGGATTTTACAGTTTAAATGCAAATGTTGATGCTCCTCTTAGACACTGTTCTTTGTTCTCTTTCGGGTGTACAAGCAGCTGTCTTGTTTGTATGTAAGTGTTTTACTGCTGTGTTTATTTTTTTCATGAGTTTTTGTATTGCTTCGCTGATGTACCGTATGGTTTTGACATCTTGAAAGTCAACGTGGGGACTGATAAAATCCTCAGAGACATTATCAGAATATATGCAGGACAAAGTGTCATGTGACTGGGTAAATCTGGACTTTTCTTAAGCATTTGTTCGTCTAACTTGTGTATTGAAGAACATTTCCCTGAGCAGCAAGAGTGGACCTCAAGGATGGAGCAGAATCAGTCACAACCCCTTATATTAAAAAGGAAATGGAGGTTCTGCAGTACCCCAAGATTAAAGAGGAAGAGGATTCAAAGCAACCCCACATTAAAGGGAAGGAGGAGCCAGATAGCTCTCACATTAAGTAGAAAAATGAATCACAGCCCTCCCTTACCTTACAGAGAAAGAGGAGTCACAGCTCCACTCACAATAAAGAGGAAGAGTAGGACTCACTGACTCTTTGCTGCGTCAACACAGAAAAAGGTTAAGTGAAATAACTTAGATGTTAACTATCGGTCAATAATGCTTGTCTTTCTCTCAGACAGACAGGGCTTTACTGTCCGTAACACACACACGCACGCACGCACGCACACATCGCAAAATGAGCTAACGTTACGCTAAAAGCTAATCAGCCTTCACCTCGAGGACTGTGAGCGAGCTGAGCTACCGCCTATACCTCCAGATCGTCAACGGGCTCATAGTGATGTTACAAGTAGTTGACTGGGAGGTGTTTATTATGATATGGGGATCGTCCGCTGCATTATGCTCACCTGCTGAACACCTTTCTGCTAACATGCACCGTCTCTCCTCTCTGCCTGCCTCTGCCGTGAGCCCTGATTCCATGCACTCTGAATACGCACTGCTGATTGGCTCTTACCGCTTTGCCTGTAACCAATCAGATGGTTGTGTGGGTGGGACAATGCTGGGGGCTGCAGAGACATAGTGACAGAGACAGAGGCAGTACGAAGCGTACCAGCTTGTTAAGACTTTAGTGTAGCACAAAATGATAATATCAATACGTTTAATGAAGTCAAATACAAATAAGGCAACAAGAGAAGTATCCTACACTTCTCTTTTGTAAAGTAAATGTGAACATGCGATATGGGCATCTACATCGACTATATGATTTGCCTGAGAAGCCGGACAGGACAAAAAAACAAAAAATGTTTTTTTTTTTTTAAGACTTTAGTTTAGGCGGTGGGTAATGTGTTGATGTTGTTAAGGTGGCCTGGCAGTATAGCTCGGTTGGTAGAGCGGCCATGCCAGCAACTTGAGGGTTCCAGGTTCAATCCCAGCTTCTGCCATCTGAGCCATTGTGTCCTTGGGCAAGACACTTTACCCACCTGCTCCCAGTGCCACCCACATTGGTTTAAATGTACACTTCCACGTGATGTAGAACAGTAGTACCACATTTTAAACATACACACACATCTAAAGAATATAAAAATAAATATATTTGGTGGGCCAAACAAAATGACTCGGCGAAACAATGTTTGGTATGGGCCATATGACTTAAAATCTATATCTTATTAACAATATATGTCACGATATATCATTTGGTATATGATTGCTAATAGAAGAATTTCAAAATGGGTTACAAAAGCTCTTAATTTGGCAGCTGACATATGCAGTAACATATTGTGTCTTTTCTAATTGTATTAATTTGGCGAAACAATTATTATTAATGTACTTGTTTATTTATTGTTAATATCTGGTTGCTTTATTTGAGAAAATAATACTGGAAATGATGAAATATTTTACTGCATATTTCATCAACTAAATTAGGAGCCTGTGTAGCCTGTTTTAAAACGGTTCTATTAATAATTCTATAAGAAATAATATATGACAGAATCAATTTTAAACCATCAACCGTCAATCCATTGTAGAAAGTCCTGTTGTGCTGGTTTGTTTTTCCTTTCCTGTGAATAATGTTGTAAAGAGCAGCCTGTTTGTGCGTCACTGAGATTTCAAGACAGTTCATACGATAACTTGTTTTTCCTAAGTGCATGTAAAAGTACTGAATGCATTGTGTGACTGAGCACAGATGGATGTTTCTAAAACGTGTTTGTCTTCTTGTGGCCTGCAGACGTCTGTGAAGAACATCTTCTCCCTGAGCAACAGAAGTGGAGCTTCAGGATGGAGCCACAGCCCTCCCACATTAAAAAGGAAAAGAAACACCCACTGATCCCCCATTTTAAAGCGGAAGAGGATGACCCACTGACCACTCACATCAAAGAGGAAGAGGAGGACTCATTGACCCCCAATTTTAAAAAGAAAGAGGAGAAGCCACTAATAACCCATTTTAAAGAGGAAGAGGGGGACCCACTGACACCCCATTTTAAAAAGGAAGCGGTGGATCCACTGAGCCCTCACATTAAAGAGGAAGAGGAGGAAGAGGGCATCAGTCAGCCTAAATGGTTGGAGGAGTTCCCAGTGACTGGTGTCCCTGTGAAGAGTGAAGGAGATGAAGTGAAAGGTGAAAGTGAGGAGAGGGGAGGGGGGGAGCCTCCAAGCAGCAGCTCAACACAACACATGACAACAGAAGCTGATGGAGACCACTGTGGAGGATCACAAGCAGACAAGCTCTTAGCTCCACTATCAGATAGTGAGGACACAACGTCACACTCTCCTGACACTGATGATGAAGACTCTAAAGATGATAAGACATGTCACACTGACAACACTCACTTCACATCTTCTCACTGTCACAAAACTTTTAAATATCCTCGTAAATTGAAAAGACACATGAGAACACACACTGGAGAAAAACCTTTTTCATGTTCAAACTGCGGTAAACATTTTACTCAGAGGCCAGATTTAAAAGTACACATGAGAACACACAGTGGAGAAAAACCTTTTTCATGTTCTATCTGTGGTAAAGATTTTACTCAGAGGCCACATTTGAAAGTACACATGAGAACACACACTGGAAAAAAACCTTTTTCATGTTCTATCTGTGGTAAAGATTTTACTCAGAGGCCACATTTGAAAGTGCACATGAGAACACACACTGGAGAAAAACCTTTTTCATGTTCAATCTGCGGTAAAGATTTTACTCGAAGGGAAAATTTCAAAAAGCACATGAGAATACACACTGGAGAAAAACCTTTTTCCTGTTCAATCTGCAGTAAATATTTTGCGCAACGACACTATTTGAAAGAACACGTGAGAACACACAGTGGAGAAAAACCTTTTACATGTTCAGTATGTTGTAAAAGTTTTTTACAAAGTCAGCATTTGAAAAGACACATGAGAAGACACCCAGGAGAGAAAGTGTTGAGTTGCAGTGTGTGTGGTGAAAGATTGTCTTCTAAGTACCAGTGTAAGAAACACAAGTGTGCTGGTGAGAACAGCAGCAGCAAATGAAACTGCAGGATTTGAAATAAACTGTCAAGACTTTAACTTTGACCTTCTAAAAACATCAGCACATAGTTTCTAAGATTTATAGATGAGGTATTTTAGATTATTGCCTTTTTTCAGTCAAGTACTACACATGACAAGTGTTTTTTAAAGTTGTTCATGATTTATCCCCCTTTTTTAGAATTCCTCAAACATTATCAATTTCAGAAAACATGGGAACGTTTGGAATGTTTGGGAAAAGTTAATTATGTACATCATCCCACAGAGCTTTACTGTACATCCATCCATTTGTTCTACCACTTGTCTCTTTCATTTTATATGTATAGCATTTAATCACATACTTGTCCGCCAAAGGGTGTTGCGTTTTGGAGGAACTCCTTCTGTCAGAGTGCTGTTCACACTTCTTTTACTGCGGAAATCTACTCACAAAAACAATCCAAACAGTAGGAAACAAAAAACGATGGTGTGAAAAAGAGAAGACTAAATGTGCATTTTGGAAAAAATAACAAAAGCTACTTCTATACACAAATAAAGTCAACTTGGTTTGGAGTTACAAGACGTGCACACTACAAAACAACACCAAGATGGATGGCACTGGGAATGGCCAAGGTAGCAAAATACTCAAAGCATGGAATCAACTGGCGTGGAGTAGAATCGCCGAGTGCCATCCAGCTGTCAAGGTGCTGCTTAAGTAGCACCAGGGTCAATTGGAAGCAGCTGTGCACGTCCCACAACTCCGCCCACAAGGGCAACACAGGAACTCTAGGAGGAAGGAGAAATGTAAGAACAAGGTCAACTGCACCAAAAGACGAAAACTGACTGTTGGAGCCAAATTTCCTTATTTGCTTATATTGTTTTTATTTTGTTTTCTCTGATTGATAGCTGGCTTCAGTTCATGCTGAGTTTCCCTTTCTGCAGATTGCTCCGCCCACTTCCTGTTGAGAACCAGGAAGTGTTGACAGGGATGGGACTGTTGCTATGGTGCGGTTGCCATCATGGTAGCCTCCTTTAATTGTGTTCAGCTGGAAACACTCGGGGGTGATTACATGGAGGACAAACAGTTTTGGAGCGTGTGGTGTGGTGTGTGGTCAGGTCTCACTGCTGTGACAATGTGCCATTCAAGGTCAGCATACATAATGTTCTAGAACCTACTTTTCATTTCATTTTGATAGCTTGGAATAAAGGGATTGTCATATCCAAACACATTTCTACAGTACTGGACATTCAATCATCAAACTGGTCAACACAGTATCAGTATCAGTATCAGCCCAAAGATAAGTGCTGTACAATGAGAATAAAATGCCTCATAGCCGATTATACAAATGTGATCAATTCATCTAGATATTGTCCTGCCACAGTGAATAGGTTTCCCTTTTTAAAAGGGCAAATTCCTCCCAGGGTCTTTTGTCCTAATGACTGTCTGGATAAAGTGAGGAGACTATAATATAGGAAAACAATTAATTGTTACAAATAAACTAGAATAAATAACACATTTTTACAGGAAGCTAAATTGGACAGAACACCTGCATCATCTTCTCAACAACACCCACATTCTTACAAACAACATATTTAAGAATGGTGGTGTTAAATACAAAGTGCATTCAGATACAAACAATTATTTTTGATGTTTACTCTATTAAAGGACATATATGTGCACATGTATGCACTGATTAAAAATACAGAACAATAATGCCCACGTTTAGACTTTCTCCATCAAACGCCATCTTGCTTTCTCCTCCTTTCTATTTCCAGCAGACTAGTAGAACATCTTAGGTGTATTGCTGCCCTCCACAGTCTATTAACAAAATGTCCTCCTCCTTCTGTCCTATGGCCCACACTACAGACTTGGACACAAACAGGAGAGAAAGTAAAAAGCAGCTTTAAGGAGGTCAAAACAAAATGTATGCATTCTTTCCAACGGCCGCTGGGTGGCAGCAGAGGCTCCATGTATCACCTGAAGAAACATTTTGACTTCTGACCTTTCCACATTATTTATCTCATCTTTACTGCTGGAGTTCAGCTCACTGAGGATGTAAGCTACATTTTGGCATTTTAATTATCTTTAATTATTCATAAACAGGCTTAAAACAAAACATTATTATCATTACTGCCTCATTTGTTTCACTCTCTACTAATTAAAACTATTCTAGCATGAAAACATTCAGGATGTTCATACAAAAAATATTACACATCCCCCAAACGTAACAATTTATTATGGTATTCATATAATATTACATTTAATATTCACATGGTCATAACAGTGCTGACAATTTAAATTCCCTGTGGGGATTAATAAAGTATTTCTGATTCTGATCATTACATCACTCTCATAAAGCCTTCAATGCTGAATATGTTTTTTACCATAGCTCAGCTTCACAATGTTGGAATATTGACTGCTGATATTAATATTCTTCTATTGTTTAGAATATTACAGTCTACTCTTTTTCTTTGCTCAAATGAACAGGATGGAAGTGTCTTTAATTGTCACTACTGAGTGTAATTATGTATATAATAATCTTCATTACCGCTTGATTTAACTCTCATTTTATTTTATCCATAGAGAACTTAACCATAAAAAGATGGCTGCACATCAATAAACTGTCACTAAACTTCAATAAAACTAAATACATCATATTTGAAGATTGTAAAAATGTAAAACACAAATTATGATGGATAATATTGAAATTAAAGGAATTAAGGTAATCGCATTTTTCTGAGTTAATATAGATGATGAAGTAAACTGGACACTACATGTAAGTCATATAAAGAAAACAATAAAACAATGGAGTGCAATACTAAAGAGAATAAAATACATACTTACAAATATTAACTACAATTATTGAACCCAACTTCAGTTGAAACATACATTGTTTATTGCATAAAAGTCTGGGGACATACATATAAAACAATCACACAACAATCATCATATTACACAAGAGAGTAATAAAGACAACTAATAGAAAGGATTCTAGAGACCCAACAAATTATTCAAAAAATCACACATTATAAAAGTAAAAGATCTTGTATAAAATACAACTGTTCAAATGATGTATGAATTAAATAATAATATGCTTCCAGAAGTGGTCCAGAAGATGTTTCAGATGTGAAGCAGTAAATATGAACTAAGAGGGATTTATGTGTACTCAAAAGCAAAGGTATGAACACATGTAAAACAAATATGTACATCATATAAAGGAGTTCATCTATGGAATTATCTACAATTAGAAAATAAAATATGTAACACGTCCATCCATCCCATCCATTTTCTACCGCTTATTCCCTTTCGGTGTCGCGGGGGGCGCTGGCGCCTATCTCAGCTACAATCGGGTGGAAGGCGGGGTACACCCTGGACAAGTTGCCACCTCATCACAGGGCCAACACAGATAGACAGACAACATTCACACTCACATTCACACACTAGGGAACATTTAGTGTTGCCAATCAACCATTCTTCAAAAAACATATAAAACACTATTATGAATAAGTATAGAGGTAAATTATGGATATTTACACATACAATGTTTATTGCATGTAACATAATTTTATGTACTGTTTATTCTCACCCTTTCAGTCAAATTGTTCTGTTCATTTTAAAGTACACAAATGTGTGTATTAACTCATGTACTTGACTGTAATAAACACACTAATCTGAAGTGTCTAATCTATAAATGTTAGAATCATATTAACCAGATTGTTAGACAAACAACAATGTCACACATGTTATATGTGCTGATGTTGTTAGAAAGTCAAAATGAAAGTCTGGACAGTTTATTTCAAATCCTGCAGTTTCATTTGCTGCTGCTGTTCTCACCAGCACACTTGTGTTTCTTACACTGGTACTTAGAAGACAATCTTTCACCACACACACTGCAACTCAGCACTTTCTCTCCTGGGTGTCTTCTCATGTGTACTGTAAGAGTGTTTAGGTGACCAAAGCTTTTATCGCAGCTTGAACAGGAGTATGGTTTTTCACCAGAGTGCTATATCATGTGTAATTTTAATTGTCGTCTTTCTATATAACTTTTACAACATACTGAACATATGAAAGGTTTTTCACCAGCGTGTGTTCTCATTTTTACTTTTAAACTTTGTCCTATGACAAAACTTTTACCACATTATGAGAAGGAACAAGGTTTTTCTCCAGTGTGTATTCTCATGTGTGTTTTTAAATGTTGCCTTCGAATAGATTTTTTACCAAAGATTGAACATGAAAAAGGTTTTTCTCCAGTGTGTAGTGTCATGTGTGCTTTGAAATGCTTCTTTTGAGTAAAATCTTTACCGCAGATTGAACATGAAAAAGGTTTTTCTCCAGTGTGTAGTGTCATGTGTGCTTTGAAATGCTTCTTTTGAGTAAAATCTTTACCGCAGATTGAACATGAAAAAGGTTTTTCTCCAGCGTGTGTTCTCATATGTACTTTTAAACCTTGATTTATTACAAAACTTTTACCACATTCTGAGCAGGAAATTTTATTTTCTCCAGTGGTAATCTCATATGTACTTTCAAAGATTGCCTTTGAGTAAAATTTTTGACACAAATTGAACATGAAAAAGGTTTTTCTCCAGTGTGTATTGTCATGTGTGTTTTAAAATTTTGCCTTCGAGTAAAATTTTTGCCACAGATTGAACATGAAAAAGGTTTTTCTCCAGTGTGTGTTCTCATGTGTGTTTTCAAATTATGGCTTTGAGTATATTTTTTACCACATTCTGAGCAGGAACAATGTTTTCCTCCAGTGTGTGTACTCATGTGTGATTTTAAATAGTACCTTCGAGTAAAATCTTTACCACAGATTGAACATAAAAAAGGTCTTTCTCCAGTGTGTGTTCTCATGTGTACTTTCAAATGTTGACTTCGTGTAAAACCTTTACCACATTCTGAGCAAGAAAAAGGTTTTTCTCCAGTGTGTGTTCTCATGTGTCTTTTCAGATTACGACGGTATTTAAAGGTTTTGTGACAGTGAGAAGATGTGAAGTGAGTGTTGTCAGTGTGACATGTCTTATCATCTTTAGAGTCTTCATCATCAGTGTCAGGAGAGTGTGACGTTGTGTCCTCACTATCTGATAGTGGAGCTAAGAGCTTGTCTGCTTGTGATCCTCCACAGTGGTCTCCATCAGCTTCTGTTGTCATGTGTTGTGTTGAGCTGCTGCTTGGAGGCTCCCCCCCTCCCCTCTCCTCACTTTCACCTTTCACCTCATCATCTTCACTCTTCACAGGGACACCAGTCACTGGGAACTCCTCCAACCATTTAGGCTGACTGATGCCCTCTTCCTCCTCTTCCTCTTTAATGTAAGGGGTCACTGGGTCCTCCTCTTCCTCCTTAGAGTGAGGGGTCAGTGGATCCACCACTTCCTTTTTAAAATGGGATGTCAGTGGGTCCTCCTCTTCCTTTTTAAAATGGTGTATCAGTGGGTATTCCTCTTCCTTCTTAATGTGGGAGGGCTGTGGCTCCTCTGTCCGCATCCTGAAGCTCCACTTTTGTTGCTGAGGGTGAAGATGTTCTTCACAGACATCTGCAAGACAAACACAGCATCTCTGCTCAGTCACACAATGCATTCAGTACTTTTACATGCACTTAGGAAAAACAAGTTATCGTATGAACTGTCTTGAAATCTCAGTGACGCACAAACACGCTGCTCTTTACAACATTATTCACAGGAAAATAAACAAAAACCAGGACGACAGGAGTTTTTACTATGGATGACCGATGTGGTTTAAAATTGATTTTGCGATACAGTATTTCATTTAGAATTACTGATAGAACCATTTTAAAACTGGCTACACAGGTTCCTAATTTAGTTTCTGAAATATGCAGTAAAATATTACATTTCCAGTATTATTTTCTCAAATAAAGTAACCAGATATTAACAGTAAATAAACAAGTACATTATTAATAACTGTTTTGACAAAATAATACTATTAGAAACGAACAATATGTTACTGCATATGTCAGCTGCCAAATTAGGATTTTTTTGTACCTATTTTGAAATTATTCTATTCTCAATCATATAACGAATTATATATTGTGACATATTGTTGTTAGGATATAGATTTGAGGTCATATCGCCCATACCAAACATTGGTTCGTCGAGTCGTTTTGTTTGGCCCACCAAATATATTTAATTTTAATATTCTTCAGATGTGTGTGTATGTTTAAAATGTGGGACTATTGTTCTACATCTCGTGGAAGTGTCATGTCATGGGGATGGTGTGCTTTCAACTAAGGGTGTGACGATACGGTCAGCTCACCAAAGGATACTCGATATTGGCTTTAGGAGAACGAGTCAATATTTTGGTGGTAACATGATTCTTACACATGTGTGTACTTCATGTGTATATGAATGTACTTTCCCTTGTGTGCTTAGTTTGACTGTAACTTCATAGTGGATAATATCTATAAACAACCTCAATTGTTTTACATCTTTAATTTGAAGGACTGTTTACTTATCTGACAAATTCAAAGGAAACTGCACTTTTTAAAAAATGTTACCTATCATTCACAATCCTTATGTGAGACATTTGTTTCAAACTTTTATGAATTTTAATTATTAAATAATCATGAGCAAAAAATCAGCTAACATTGGAGTCAATGGGAGCTCCTCTATTAGACCCACAAAGTCCTCCAAAAAAACATCCAAAAACTGCCAACAATACTCATTTTACATTTTGTGACCTGAATATTAACCAAGTATTAATGATATTGTTATTATAAGTGCTAATATTAAGGACCTACTTTTAGCGGCGCATTGATCACAGAAGTAACTAGCTTATGCTGCTATATTGACATACTGAACTGTTTTCTCACCTCTAAGATAATGAAAGCTAATTCTACAAACCCTGTCTCCATATGAGTTGGGAAATTGTGTTAGATGTAAATATAAACGGAATACAATGATTTGCAAATTATTTTCAACCCATATTCAGTTGAATATGCTACAAAGACAACATATTTCATGTTCAAACTGATAAACATTTTTTTTTTTTTTTTGCAAATAATCATTAACTTTAGAATTTGATGCAAGCAACACGTAACAAAGAAGTTGGGAAAGGTGGTAATGGATACTGATAAAGTTGAGGACTGCTCATCAAACACTTATTTGGAACATCCCACAGGTGTGCAGGCTAATTGGGAACAGGTGGGTGCCATGATTGGGTATAAAAGCAGCTTCCATGAAATGCTAAGTAATTCACAAACAAGGATGGGGCGAGGGTCACCAATTTGTAAACAAATTGTCGAACAGTTTCAGAACAACATTTCTCAACGAGCTATTGAAAGGAATTTAGGGATTTTACCATCTACGGTCCGTAAAATCGTCAAAAGGTTCAGAGAATCTGGAGAAATCACTGCACGTAAGCAATGACATCACAGACCTTTGATCCCTCAGGTGGTACTGCATCAAAAACTGACGTCAGTGTGTAAAGGATATCACCACACGGGCTCAGGAACGCTTCATAAAACCACTGTAAGTAACTACAGTTGGTCGCTACATCGGTATGTGCAAGTTAAAACTCTACTATGCAAAGCGAAAATCATTTATCAACACACAGGAACGCCGCCGGCTTGGCTGGGCCCGAGCTCATCTAAGTTGGACTGATGCAAAGTGGAAAAGTGTTCGGTGGTCTGACGAGTCCACATTTTACATTATATTTGGAAACTGTGGATATGGTGTCCTCCGGAACAAATAGGAAAATAACCATCCGGATTGTTCTAGGCGCAGAGTTCAAAAGCCAGCATGTGTGATGGTATGAGGGTGTATTAGTGTCCAAAGCATGGGTAACTTACACATGTGTGATGGTATGGGGGTGTATTTGTGCCCAAGGCATGGGTAACTTACACATCTGTGAAGGCACCATTAATGCTGAAAGGTCCATTCAGGTTTTGGAGCAACATATGTTGTCAACCAAGCAACGTTAACATGGACGTCTCTGCTTATTTCAGCAAAACAATGCCAAGCCATGTGTTACAACAGCGTGGCTTCGTAGTAAAAGAGTGCGGGTACTTTCCTGGCCCGCCCGCGGTCCAGACATGTCTCCCATCAAAAATGTGTGGCGCATTATGAAGCGTAAAATACGACAAGACTGTTGAACAACTGAAGCTGTACATCAAGCAATAATGGTAAAAAATACCACTTTCAAAGCTTCAACAATTAGTTTCCTCAGTTCCCAAACGTTTATTGAGTGTTGTTCTGCCCTCACTATATGTGTTGAGGTTATACAGCTTGGCAGACAGCAAACAACCAATCCAGGACGTTCTAATAAAGTTACAAAGCAGATGAATCCATTTAGGTGTCATGGTCCACGTCTTGGACCATGTCATTGTTCTGTTTTGTTATCACAGCCTGTTTTGTATTTGACGTCTTTAGTTTCTGGTGGTACTTCCTGGTTTGTTTCGGTTGCCTAGTTACGCATTTAGTGTCACCTGTTTGTTGTTTTTGATCACGTGCAGCTGCCTCTGATTATTTCTGCCCCATATATGCCTGTGTTTGTTTGCCTTTTGTTCTCGGAGTTTAGTTTGCTACACGCAACAGATGACGTCACATTTCCCGATTGTAGTAAATTACTTTTTGTTATACGATTAGCTTCCATGCTATATTGTTTGCTTGTCCGTAGTTTATATACTAGCGCTTTTTGTTCCTTTTAGCTTCCACGTTAGTTCTGTTTGTTTTGTTTTCAGTGCCTTGTGCAAGTGTTTTTTGTTCAAAAATTGTTTTTGTAGTGTATAATAAATCATTATCCTTATCCTCACGCTGTGTTCCATCCTCCACTGCACCCACGAGAGAATAACTTTTCACCACGATACCAGCAAGATGTCACAGTAAAGTCCGAGCTAATGAAGCTTCTCTCGCAGCGGAGGTCGAAGAATTCGACAGGATAACGTGGAGGTTAGCCCAAGCGATGCAGGCTGGGACATTCCGCGGCGCGCCGTATGTGATGATCTTGGGGCTTGGAGGTCTCCAAGTCCCGCTTGACTCCACTAGGTCCGGCAACGCCCCGTCTCACCCCACCCCCTCGCATGCATCGGCAGAGGCGGAAGCCGCGGCGAAGGGCATCGCCTAGCGACAGAGACACGCTAACTCCACCATCAACCCTTCACGGACACAGCCACTTTCAACTTGTCCAGGACTCACCATACACGCCTGGTAATCCTTTTGGTTTTTCTACTATTGACTCCCCCGGCTGGTCTGGTAGTCACGGGTACTGCACCCGTGACGTCAGCCCTCTTACGTCCCCAGAACATAGTGGGGATTAAGAATTGTTTTTAGAGCAGGCACTCCCTCAGTCGTCCACAGGGGACATAAATGACAATCTTACACTCCTTAAAGACATTTGTTTTCAATCACAGTATAAGTCTTTATTTTCTGAATTTGATTGATTGATACTTTTATTAGTAGATTGCACAGTTCAGTACATATTCCGTACAATTGACCACTAAATGGTAACACCCCAATAAGTTTTTCAACTTGTTTAAGTCGGGGTCCACGTTAATCAATTCATGGTACAAATATATACTATCAGCATAATACAGTCATCACACAAGTTAATCATCATAGTATATACATTGAATTATTTACATTATTTACAATCTGGGGGTGGGATGAGGAGCTTTGGTTGATATCAGTACTTCAGTCATCAACAATTGCATCAACAGAGAAATGGACATTGAAACAGTGTAGGTCTTATTTAGTAGGATATGTACAGCCAGCAGAGAACATAGTGAGTTCACATAGCATAAGAACAAGTATATACATTAGAAGTACATTTGATTATTTACATTAGGTTATTTATAATCCGGGGAGATGGGATGTGAATGGAGGAGGGTATTAGTAAAGGGTTGAAGTTGCCTGGAGGTGTTGTTTTAGAGCGGTTTTGAAGGAGGATAGAGATGCATTTACTTTTACACCTGTTGGGAGTGCATTCCACATTGATGTGGCATAGAAGGATAATGAGTTAAGACCTTTGTTAGATCGGAATCTGGGTTTAACGTGGTTTGTGGAGCTCCCCCTGGTGTTGTGGTTATGGCGGTCAGGAAGTAGTTGGACATGTACTTCGGTTTCAGGGAGGTGTAGCGGATTTTATAGACTAGGCTCAGTGCAAGTTGTTTTACTTTGTCCTCCACCCTGAGCCAGCCCACTTTGGAGAAGTGTGTTGGATTGAGGTGTGATCTGGCGTGGAGGTCTAAAAGTAACCGGACTAGCTTATTCTGGGATGTTTGGAGTCTAGATTTAAGGGTTTTGGAGGTGCTGGAGTACCAGGAGGAGCAAGCGTAATCGAAAAAAGGTTAAATGAGAGTTCCCGCTAGAATATTCAAGGTGCTTTTGTTGACCAGAGAGGAGATTCTGTAGAGGAATCTCGTTCTTTGGTTGACCTTTTTGATTACCTTGGTTGCCATTTTATCGCAGGAAAGATTAGCTTCTAGAATGGAACGTAGGTAGGTGATCTCATCTTTCCTGGTGATAACAATGTCACCCACTTTTATAGTGAAGTCAATGACTTTCTTAAAGGGGAACATTATCACAATTTAAAAAGGGTTAAAACCACTAAAAATCAGTTCCCAGTGGCTTATTTTATTTTTCGAAGTTTTTTTCAGAATTTTACCCGTCCCGGAATATACCTAAAAAAAAGCTTTAACGTGATTGATTTTCGTTATGTGCGAAGCCACTGTTCATTTTCCTGTGACGTCAGATAGCGATGCCAATACAAACAACATGGCGGTTACCATAGCAAGATATAGCGACATTAGCCCGGATTCAGCCTCGGATTTCAGCGGCTTTAGCGATTAAACAGATTATGCATGTATTAAAATGGATGGTAGGAGTATGGAGGCAGATAGCGTAAATGAAATTGAAGAAGAAACTGCAGCTATTGAGCGAATAGCTATTGACGCTATTCGGCCATGTCTGCGTTAGCATCGCCGGTAAAATGTGCGGACCAAACGATCAGGACTTTCGCATCTTGTGACACTGGAGCAACTTAAATCCGTCGATTGGTAAGTGTTTGTTTTGCATTAAATGTGGGTGGAAGGAAACGCTGGATGTAAATATGGTTTCAAATGTACATACAGCTAGCCTAAATAGCATGTTAGCATATGTTTGATTAGCACATAAGTCAACAACATCAACAAAACTCACCTTTGTGATTTTGTTGACTTTATCGTTGGGAATGCATCTGCTTTGAGTGTCGCATGATATCCACACATTCTTGCCATCTCTGTCGTAGCATCGCCGGTAAAAACCAAACGAGGGACTTTCGCATTTCTTGACACTGGAGCAACTTAAATCCGTCGATTGGGATGTGTTTTTTTGACATTAAATGTGGGTGGAGGGAAGGGCTGGATGTAAATATAGCTACAAATGAGGCGTAATGCTGCAATATGTATACACAGCTAGCCTAAATAGCATGTTAGCATCGATTAGCATGCCGTGCTAATCGATGCACATTCTACATAAATCAACTAGAATCATTCCCTGATCGTGTTGTTACACCCTCCGACAACACACCGACGAGGCATGATGTCTCCAAGGTACCGGAAAACAGTCGAAAAAACGGAAAATAACAGAGCTGATTTGACTTGTGTTTGTAATGTGGTGGAGAAAAATGCTGTTCTCTACCTAGGTGACGTCACGTTCTGACGTCATCACTCCGAGAGCGATAAACAGAGAGGCGTTTAATTCGCCAAAATTCACCCATTTAGAGTTCGGAAATCGGTTAAAAAAATATATGGTCTTTTTTCTGCAACATCAAGGTATATATTGACGCTTACATAGGTCTGGTGATAATGTTCCCCTTTAAGGTTGATATGGGACCCATATAGGATAGATTCCGTTTTACCTAAGTGTATGGATAGCTTGTTGTCAGAGAGCCAGGTGCAAATATTAAGTAGTTCAGCACTGAGGATTTGTTCCACCTGTGACTTGTCCTTGCCGGATACCAGCAGGGCCGAGTCATCCACAAACAGGAAGAATTCACAGTGGCATGCTGATGGCATGTCATTTACGTATATTAGGAACAGTAAAGGTCCTAGTATACTGCCTTGGGGGACTCCACAGCTTACTGAGAGGGGAGGGGCACCTCTACCACCTGTTTCTTCCCCTCCAAGTAAGATTGCATCCAGCTTGATGAGGTTTCATCGAATCCGATTGCTCTGAGCTTATCCAACAGTATAGCGTGGTTAACGGTGTCAAAGGCCTTCTGAATGTCCAGCATGACCATGCCGCAGTATTTGCCCGCCTCCACCTCATGTTTGATGTGGTCGCTCTGATAGAGAAGGCATGTGTCAGTGGAGTGGTTAGTTCTGAAGCCGGATTGGAATTTGTACATTAGTTTATTAGTAGCAAGGTATCCATCAACCTGTTCATAAACTATTTTTTCCATTACTTTCAAAATGGAACTGAGCATAGAAACAGGTCGGTAGTTACCAGGTTCTAATTTGCTTCCTTTTTTTATAAAGGGGGGTTACTCTTGCTATCTTGAAATCCTTGGGTAACTGGCCTTGTTTGATTGAGAAGTTTATTATATGTGTGATTATTGGGGCAATGGTGGTGGCAGAGTCCCCTCTGAAACCCCTCCACCTGTGACTTTTCCTCCCACCCTGTCTACCTCTTTCAGTTCCTACCCCCACTCACCCCTAGAGGTAGTTTTAGACCGTAGAGAGAGCGTCTGGCATCCGCTTGTGGAAGGGGGGGCTCGTGCTGGAGGTAGCACAGCGGCGTTCAGCCGAGTCTCTTCTCCTAGTTTGTATGGTTGACAGGTATTCTTGTTTCCATCGCTTCCAGAATCTATCAGAGAGAGATTGGACTTTCCGCCATTGTTGCGAGTGGATGTCTTTCACGTTGAAGTCTCCTGGCGGTGCAGATATGACGTCTCTCTTCAGTGTCAGCAAGGTTGCAGGTGTTAGTATTGCTGGCATCTCTGGTTTAGTTGAAACTGGAATGAGAGGTCTTGCGTTTATAATTGCCATGACCTCAGCCATGAGAGTGGTGAGCACCTCATGAGAAAGGTGAGAGCCTCCCTCCTTAAGGAGCAATGCATCCAGGATACGGCGCATGATGCCAATTAGTCTTTCCCACACTCCTCCCATGTGGGAAGAGTTTGGCGGATTGAAGATCCAAGTGCACACTTAGTCCTGCAGGTAAGTTTTCAACTCTTTTTCCAACGACTCTTCCTCTTTTTCCGACCACTTGTCCCTCGCCGTCACCTTCTCTTCCTCGCCATGCTTCTCGTCGTCTGTGCTGGAGTCCATGACGATGGCCTTGGACTTGCTCCCCGCTCTGGACTTCTTGGGGCTGGACGAGGAGCGTCCTGCTTGGGCGTCGCTCTTCTTGCCCTTGGCGGCGGACTTGTCGGCCGACACTTTTTTCTTGGCCCTCTTCTTTTTCTTGGCGTTGACTTTCAAGATGTCAAAACCATACGGTACATCAGCGAAGCAATACAAAAACTCATGAAAAAAATAAACACAGCTGTAAAACACTTACATACAAACAAGACAGCTGCTTGTACACCCGAAAGAGAACAAAGAACAGTGTCTAAGAGGAGCATCAACATTTGCATTTAAACTGTAAAATCCTGTTTATGATTTATTTACTCTACTTATTTAAATATGAACATTTTCCTTTAGGAAACTTTTATGATTTGTGTGTTGTTGTAGCTGGTATGCTGCAATTTTTTTTTTTCCCCCCAAGATGGCGACCCTGTAGTGGCTGCTGTTGGCAGGAACTCTGTGCTCTTGTGTCATCCTTTTGTGTTTCCCTCTTCTTTTCATGTTTATATATATATATACATATATATATATATATATATATGTGTATTATTATTTTTATTTTTTTTGCCTTTTGGTCCGGACCTTTTGGGACTGTGTGACAAGGGGTGGCACTTTCGTGACTTCTGCGGTGCTTTTTTGTGAACTTCTGGATCTGCCTCCCGAGAGCCTTTTGGCCATGGAGACCAGCTGCTTGGTTTCTGCCACACCAGAGTCCGTTTGGAGAGACTGGAGGAGATGCAGATGAAGAGACAGGACTGCGGAGCTAGCACTGAGCGCCGGGACGGAAAAGCTTCACAGTGTCTTGGCTGAATGAGCAGGTATCGGACACCTCGGTCTCTTTGGACATATCCTCACTCATCCATGCGGACTGGACACTGGCCGAGACTTGGTTTGGCGGCCAAGAGTGGAGTCGGCTCTCTTGGTTGCTTTGTTGGGTCTGCTCCCGTCTCTGGCCAAGCTCCCTTCACCCCAGCAGACGATGGCGTGGGACACCGCAAAAGCCACCACAGTGTATATGTTTCTTTTACTTTTTATTCATGTATGTATGTAGAAGTGGCTGGTTGCATCAGCTCTGCTCTTTTAATGTCCTTTGTCCTCTTTGATGTTTCCCTCTTACACACATGAAAGAGGAATGTGTGCTATGGCAATGAGTTGTTTTCTTCCCTTGGCCTCAGTCTGGACCCCCTCTCCAGGGGCCCAGGCTTGGACCGATTTTTTTTTTCTCTCTCATTGCCCCCACTTTTTTACCTGTATGTATCTCACCTTTTTTGCAAGGGGCGCCGCAAGTTGGCAGACCCGTCAGCGATCCTGTTCTGTCTCCCTAGAATGTTTGTCTGACCTTGAATGGGATTCTGCTGAACATTTTAATTTCCCCTCGGGGGTTAATAAAAATGTGTCTGATTCTGATGTTTAACATCAACAAAACATAGCTAATTAGTAAAAATAAACTACATTAATTCATCTCTCAACGGTGTTGAGACATTGCTGGACACCGGAGTAGTAACTAAATCTAAATAAAAAATGATTTTATTTTTTTAAGATATCTGGCTTGTATTTTCAGTAGGGATGTAAATTTATAGATTCATGGATATGATACCCTAATAAATATTCCTTATCGACACCAGTATTTATCAGTACTCTTGTCGGTACTACATGTCATTTGTGGAAATAAAAACCTGGAAAAAAGGCATTTTAAATAGCATTTCTATTAGCACAAGAGTTTGAACACCTCCAACATGATGTTCTGTAACATTTTAAAGCAGGGAAGTCTTTTATCAGCAGCTGTTTATTTGAAGTCTTAAATATATAGATAGATAGTACTTAATTGATTCCTTCAGGAGAGTTCCTTCAGGAAAATTAAAAGAAGTCAACTATGTGTGCAGTGCAAGGTGAAATGCAGTTATGTCATCTTCTTCTCAATAACACACACATCAAACTTTGGTTGCTTCCTTATTTGTCATCATTCAAAGCTGATTGTAATGTGTAGCAGCGGCAGCTGAACTCAGTGTGAAAATGTATCATAGTTACGTCAGTCAGCTGGAATTAAAACTACAAATAGTTGTGCCGTTAGTCCAGAATCTTCACGGTCCTCATGGACAACATAATTAGGAACCAGTACTAAAAAAATGGTACTTGGTGTACATCTCTTATCTTCACACTAAACCTTTGAAATATGCCGACATATGTGCTGCTAAAGGTAAATAAACAGTAGCCATATTGAATGTTTGCCTTCATTTGACCACGTGAGGTAAGGAGGACGGCCTCTAGGTCACATGGTTACACCCCAGCAATTACACTGTTGATGATTGATGAGCATTCATATTTAAATGGTGGTGTTAAAAAGCAAACATATCTTCATCTTTAGTGATAAATGTGTCCCCCGGATGAACATGTGTCACAAACATTGTATTAGATGATATGTGGATGTTGTGCTTACTTGGACTGTGATGAAGCTGTGAGGACTCAGGTGGTTTGTCTTCATGCTCTTCAGTCTTCACAGAGACAACAGTCAGGGGAAACTTGCTGACATCAGCCTCCTCCTGCCCTACAGGACACTCTCCCCCCTCTTCCTCTTTGAAATAAGAGGGCTGTGGAACCTCCTTGTCCCCTTTAAAATGTGAGGGCTGTGGATACTTTACAGTGAAACTGTCCCCCTGCAGATGAGGGAGACATTCTTCTTGGTGTCCAATCAGCTGATGGATGTCTACAAGACACAAACAAAACGCATTTTAACTCCTACATGCTGAATATTAAATTGTACATGAAATATAGGGCTGTGGCTATTGAAAATTTTATTAATCAAGTGTTCTACTGGAAATTTTCCGATTAGTCGAGTAACTGAATAAAACAGTGTTGCTTGGTTAAAGACAAATTTAAGCGACTATAAAACATTTCACTTAATAATGAACGGTCAATTGGTTTGAGATGGAAGGAGATCAAGATGTCATCTTTAGATCAGGCTTTGTTTTTTTGCCAATCACAGCCACGTTAAAAAGTCAAAGTACCAATGATTGTCACACACACTAGGTGTGGGGAGATTATTCCCTGCATTTAGCCCATCACCCTTGATCACACCCTGGGAGGTGAGGGGAGCAGTGAGGGGAGCAGTGAGCAGCAGCGGTGGCCATGCCCGGGAATAACTTTTATGGTGATTAAACCCCAATTACAACCCTTGATGCTGAGTGCAAGGCAGAGAAGTAATGGGTCCCATTTTTATAGTATTTGGTATGACTGGGTTGGGGTTTGAACTCACAACCTACCGATCTCAGGGAGGTTGTGAAGGAAATAACAGGTCAGTATGCTTTGACACACATATATAACTTGTCAAACCTGCCAGCTAGCAGGCTAGGTTTACAGCGTCAGTCACAATGGTAACTGACTCTGACTTTGTCTTACCTCTCTTATTTTTGGAGGTAAAACTCTCGAGCTTTACATACTCAGGACTTTGCGCTTAACCAGCTCTCTGGAATATTCCCCTGGTGACTGTGTGAGTTTTGTGTAAACTTGTTGATACACATTGTTACAAACATCAAACTCTCATAAATATTGTGTGTCTGACACTGTCTCGTTTTTATGAAGAACATAAAACAATTCACGGTGGCAGAGGGGTTAGTGCGTCTGCCTCACAATACCAAGTTCCTGCAGTCCTGGGTTCAAATCCAGGCTTGGGATCTTTCTGTGTGGAGTTTGCATGTTCTCCCCGTGAATGCGTGGGTTCCCTCCGGGTACTCCGGCTTCCTCCCACTTCCAAAAACATGCACCTGGGGATAGGTTGATTGGCAACACTAAATGGTCCCTAGTGTGTGAATGTGAGTGTTAATGTTGTTTGTCTATCTGTGTTGGCCCTGCGATGAGATGGCGACTTGTCCAGGGTGTACCCCGCCTTCCGCCCGATTGTAGCTGAGATAGGCGCCTGCGCCCCCCGCGACCCCAAAAGGGAATAAGCGGTAGAAAATGGATGGATGGACAAAACAATTAGTGCATCATCCTCACATAACAATTAATCTTCCTACAGACAATCTATTTAGGAATAGTGTTAATAATGAAATATAAAGTTAGTAAAGATGTGAGAGTAAGAAGTAAACAAACCTGTTCTGTGTAACACAACTTGATGTTTTTCATGTTGTTGCTCCTTCTCCTCTTTTGTTGGATAAAGTTCCTCCTCGTACTCTGCTGTGGTTCTTTGGCACATTTTCACACAATCACAACACTTTACACTCACACTTGATCTTTACTTAGTGATGTGTTTTGATCACTTCCGCCTCTCTTTGTTAGCAGCTAACAAGCTAAGCTAACTAGCAGGCTAAGCTAGCTCGAGAAGCATCAAAGTGCGCTCAGACTAATATAACCGGATGCAAACAGTTATTAACGATGTTTACTCTATTTACTAGAGTCTAATAAAGGACATATATGTGTACATGGAGGCATAGATTAAGAACACTGAACTGTGACGACTGCAATAATGTCTTCACCGTCAGACGCCATCTTGCTTTATCCTCGCCGTGTTTGGTTCGCGCGCAGTGTTGTCAGATCTCGCGAGAGAAATAAGTAAGCAGCTATTTTCCAAATCTCGCGAGAGAAATAAGTAAAACCAGCTTTCCGCCACCGGTAAAAATATTTTATTATATACTATTTACTTATTATGAAAATAAAAGTAAAATTGTCCATTTCAAATTTTCATAGTAAAGACATAAAACTTATTTCCGTAAAAAAATGTCAATATTTAAAAATATATTCAAACAAAAGTAGCATAAGGAATGACAAAAAAGAAACAAAATTAATATTACATTAATGATATTATTTTCGTTTTTGATGTTAATCATTTTTATAATGTAATTTAGAATGTAGTCCTGGGTTCAAATCCAGGCTCGGGATCTTTCTGTGTGGAGTTTGCATGTTCTCCCCGTGAATGCATGGGTTCCCTCCGGGTACTCCGGCTTCCTCCCACTTCCAAAGACATGCACCTGGGGATAGGTTGATTGGCAACACTAAATTGGCCCTAGTGTGTGAATGTGAGTGTGAATGTTGTCTGTCTATCTGTGTTGGCCCTGCGATGAGGTGGCGACTTGTCCAGGGTGTACCCTGCCTTCCGCCCGATTGTAGCTGAGATAGGCGCCAGCGCCCCCCGCGACCCCGAAAGGGAATAAGCGGTAGAAAATGGATGGATGGATTTAGAATGTGGGAGGTTTTCATGTTCTTTTCAAATTTCCTTTGAATAGAATAGAATAGAATAGAGTTTTATTGTCATTATTGCAGTGAACAGGTTCAAAGAACAACGAAATTGGAGCAGATCCCCTAAGGTGCATGTACAATATGGTAATATAAATAGTACAAAAAAAAGGTAGATAGAAATAAGAGATGTATCTATATATGTATATATATCCACACAGATGCATACATGCATGCATATGAATATATATACACACATGCATATAACATTATTGCTTATTACAGTCCGAAAAAATTGAAAGAAATTAAAAACATGACACATGAGGACATGAAGGACATATTGTGCTACTATGGCTCTTGGGTAAAAGCTGATTTTTAGTGAATTTGTACTAGCTTTTAGCACCCTATACCGTCTGCCCGAGGGTGGCATTATATATATTATATCCATCTATCGATCGATCGATAGATAGATAGATAGATCTATCTCTCTTTCCATTTTCTACCGCTTATTCCCTTTTGGGGTTGCGGGGGGTGGGGCTGGGAGGGGGGATGCTGGTGCCTATCTCAGCTACAATTGGGCGGAAGGCGGCGTACACCCTGGACAAGTCCCCACCTTATCGCAGGACCAACACAGATAGACAGACAACATTCACACTCACACTCACACACACACTAGGGCCAATTTAGTGTTGCCAATCAACCTGTCGCCAGGTGCATGTCTTTGGAGGTGGGAGGGGCCTATCCCCAGGTGCATGTCTTCTGAAGTGGGAGGAAGCCGGAGTACCTGGAGGGAACCCACACATTCACGGGGAGGACATGCAAACTCCACACAGAAAAATCCCGAGCCCGGGATTGAACCCTGACTACTCAGGACTTTCGTATTGTGAGGCAGACGCACTAACCCCTCTTCCACCGTGCTTCCAGATATAGATGTATAGATATAATACATGTAATGCCAATTGAAATTTAAAGAGGACATGAAAACCTCCCACATTCTAAAATACATTATGAAAACAAATGATCATCAAAAACAAAAATAATATCATAAGTGTAATATTTATTTTGTTTCTTTTTTTCTTTCCTTATGCTACTGTTGTTTCAATACATTGTTAAATATTTGAATATTTTTACGAAAATAAGTTGTATGTCTTTGTTTTGAAAATTTAAAATGGAAAATGTAGATCATTTGGTGAAATGACTGTTTTGTTGTTGTTTGTGGTTACCCGTTGGAAGAACTGTGCCGAGCTGCATGAATAAGTTGGCTTTAATTAAGACTTCAGCAGGACAGTAATTGTACATACGCACTGCATGAGAGGGTGGTAGTAACTGACTCCTCGATGTGCACACCCTGGTGGTGTGTTCGAGAATTACAACATGAAAACAGCTGCAAGAAACACAATGTCTACAAAAAATGCTGCAAGTCAAAGCCACAGAGTCAGTCCAAGTTTACCACAAACAAGTGCTATGGACAGTCTGTGCATGATGTGACAGTGGATCAACACAGCCAAAGTGAAAATGACACATTCTACGTGGATGGCTTGGAAACAGAAAATTGCATTGACTCTGTAAATCCACAACAAAGAGACCAAGATGAAGGATTTGTCACAGTGTGCATAAACGACATGCCAACCAAAATGAAAGTGGATACAGGTGCTAAATGCAATGTAATGTCACTGAAGACTTTCAATAGAGTAAACAGCGGCGTGAAACTCGCCAAACAACACAGAAGCACAAATTTGGTGGCTTACGAAGGAGCCAAAATGGAAACACAAGGTGAAGCTACGCTGACATGCTTTTTAAAGGGACAGCGCCACTTACTGCCATTTTTCACAGTGGATAGAATGTGACATCACTGTTGGGCTTCCGTGCATGCCTGCGTACGGGGCTAGTCGAGTTGAGTCCCGATGTGCACCATGTCACCACAGAGAACACTGGAGAGTTCAGCGCACGGATCCTCACACAATACCAAGATATTTTCAGTGAAGAGCTCGGAGAACTACCAGTTGTTTACACAATGACAGTGGACCCCAATGTGCCGCCAGTTGTTAGGCCGGCCCACCGCATCCCAGTAGCGATGCAAGACTGTGTGAAAGCTGAACTTAAATCCATGGAAAGCATAGACGTTATTACTTCAGTCACCGAACCAACAGCTTGGGTGTCATCCATGGTCGCTGGGCACACAAAAGTCAAATCAGAAATCAGATTGTGCATCAACCCCAAATATTTAAAGACCTAGTGAAATTAGATTTTCTTATTTAAACGGGGATAGCAGGTCCAATCAATATGTCATACTTGATCATTTCGCGATATTTCCATATTTTTGCTGAAAGGATTTAGTAGAGAACATCCACGATAAATTTCGGAACTTTCGGCGCTAAGAGAAAAGCCAGAAGTCGCAGACGATGACGTCACATGTTTGATGGCTCCTCACATATTCACATTGTTTTTAATGGGAGCCTCCAACAAAAAGTGCTATTCGGACCGAGAAAACGACAATTTCCCCATTAATTTGAGCGAGGATGAAAGATTTGTGTTTGATGATATTGATAGCGACGGACTAGAAAAAAACAAGTAAAAAAAAAAAAAAAACGTGATTGCATTGGGACGGATTCCGATGTTTTTAGACACATTTACTAGGATAATTCTGGGAAATCCCTTATCTTTCTATTGTGTTGCTAGTGTTTTAGTGAGTTAAATAGTACCTGATAGTCGGAAGGGTGTCTCCATGACTGTCTTGATGCGCAGTGTCTCAGGGGAGTCGACGGCAGCTATGGATGGCACAAGCTCAGCTTTTCTCCGGTAAGAACTGACTTTTTAACCACAATTTTCTCACCGAAACCTGCTGGTTGACGTGTGGTCAGGATCCATGTTCTCTTGACCGCACTCTGATCCATAGGAAAGTTTCACCTCCAGGAATTTTAAACAAGGAATTACTGTGTGTTTGTGTGGCCAAAGGCTAAAGCTTCCCAACTCCATCTTTCTACTGTGACTTCTCCAATATTAATTGAACAAATTGCAAAAAATTCAGCAACGCAGATTTTCAAAAAAACTGTATAATTATGCTGTTAAAGCAGACGACTTTTAGCTGTGTGTGTGTGCAGCGCTCATACTTCCTAAAAACCTGTGACGTCTTGCGTACACGTCATCATTACACGTTTCGAAGACGAAACTCCCGGGAAATTTAAAATTGCAATTTATTAAACTAAAAAGGCCATTTTGGCATGTGTTGCAATGTTAATATTTCCTCATTGATATATAAACTATCAGACTGCATGGTGGGTAGTAGTGGCTTTCAGTAGGCCTTTAAATGAAGCACTAAAACGGCCCCACCACCCCATGAGAAGTGTGGAGGAGGTAGCAGCACAAATGTTTTCAGTGCTAGATGCAAAAAATTCATTCTGGCAGATCCGCCTGGACAAGAAGTCCTCAATGAAGACAACATTCAGTACTCCTTTTGGACGTTACAGATTCCTTTGCATTAACTCAGCAAGTATTCCAGCGCACAATGGATCAGCTCTTTGCTGGATATCCATGCTCAGTCATTGTCGATGACATCAAAATCGGAGGCCGTGATGTGGCGGAGCATGACGCCAACCTAAAAAAGGTGCTAGAACGTGTGAAGGAAATAAACCTCAAACTCAACCCGCAGAAATGCAAATTTCGACTTGACCAAGTATGCTACGTTTGTCATATCTTCAAAAGTAAAAGTGTGAACGTTGACCCCTCCAAAACTGCTGCTATCACAGACATGCCATTTCCCACAGATGTCACTTCACTTCACCGTTTCCTGGGAATGGTTAACTATTTTGGCAAGCACATTCCAAACCTCAGTGACATCGCAATGCCACTGAGGAAGCTGACTCACAAAGAGACCGCATGGTGCTGGTTCCAGCAACACCAAGATGCTTTCGACCGCCTGAAAGCATGTCTCTCCTTTCCACCAGTATTGGCCTACTAAGATGTCAAAGAGCCAGTCAGGCTGACCTGTGAGGCGTCATGCTTTGGACTAGGAGCTGCCTCATGCAAAATGGAAGGCCAGTAGCCTTTGCATCCCGCACCCTTACAGAAACAGAAACTCGGTACGCTCAAATTGAGAAGGAGCTTCTAGCTGTTGTGTTTGCATGCACCAAGTTCAGAGACTATGTGTATGGCAAGGCCACCACAGTAGAAACTGACCACCAACCGTTGGGGACTATCTTGAAGAAACCAATTCACAATGCCCCGGCCCGTCTTCAGCGGATGCTGCTACGCTTGCAAAGCTATGACATAAGCCTAATCTACAAAAAAGGAAAGCACATGTACTTGGCTGACACTCTTTCAAGAGCCCCTAATGCAACAGACAGTGAGAGCCCATCTGATAGTAGTTCTTTCGACGTCATGTCTGTGAGCTACATTTCTACAGCCCGCCTGGAAGAGCTCAAGAAGCACATGGAGGAGGTTGAAGTAATGCAGACTCAGTGTAGTTATCCAGCGTGGATGGCTTGCCAGAAAGACTCAGCTGCAGCCTGCCATTGAAGTTTTCTTCCCCTACAGAGACGAACTCACTGTGGAAGATGGAATTGTCATGAAAGGGCAGAAAGCAGTCATTCCAACGTCACTACAAAAGAGTACATTAAGATTGTACACAAAGGTCACCCAGGCATTGAAGCAACCAAACGCAGAGCAAGAGGTATCATCTTTTGGCCATCAATGTCACGAGACATCACTAAAGAACTACTTTTTTGCACAGTGTGCAACAGCACAAAACCACATCAGCAGAAAGAACCACTTCATCTCCATCCAGTTCCAGACCTTCCGTGGTCCACAGTTGCTACAAACATTTTTGAATGGCGTGGACAACACTACCAGGTGATAGTTGATTCCTATTCTGGATGGTTTGAAATTGACCTACAAAACATCACAGCGACAGTTGTAATTTCCAAAATGAAAATAACATTTTTCATTGCACGGTACACCACACACACTGCTATCTGATAATGTAAGACAGTACAAGTGTGAGCAATTCAGGAAATATGCTGAGGAGCGGGACTTCATCCACACCACCAGTAGCCCAGAGTTTCCCAAGTCGAATGGACTTGCGGAAAGAGTTGTCAGGAGTGACAAGCAACTGATGGAGAAATCCCACCGGGACAAACCTTTTTTTTTTCTTTTTTTTTTTTTTCTTCTTTGTCATGAAAAAGGGACGTTTTTGTCATGAAAAAGGGAGTTTTTTGTGGTTGGTGCACTAGTTGTAAGTGTATATTGTGTTTTTATGTTGATTTAAAAAAAAAATACAAAAAAACATTATTATTATTATTTTTTTTTTATAAAAAATTATTCCGCGGCCCGGTGGTTGGGGACCACTGTTCTAATGTACATACTTGTTCTTATGCTATCTGAACTCACTATGTTCTCTGCTGGATGTACATATCCTACTAAATAAGACCTACACTGTTTCAATGTCCACATTTCTCTGTTGATGCAATTGTTGATGACTGAAGTACTGATATCAACCAAAGCTACTCATCCCACCCCCAGATTGTAAATAATGTAAATAATTAATTGTATATACTATGATGATTAACCTGTGTGATGACTGTATTATGCTGATAGTATATATTTGTACCATGAATTGATTAACATGGACCCCGACTTAAACAAGTTGAAAACTTATTGGGGTGTTACCATTTAGTGGTCAATTGTACGGAATATGTACTGTACTGTGCAATCTACTAATACAAGTATCAATCAATCAATCAATCAAAAATGATATTTCAAATATATAAACCGTATTTTACTTTAAATCATGTATGTATGAGAATAATTAACTAGTACTGTTTTTAATGCATTTATTGTATTGTCTGTCTAATTGTAATAAATGCAGACGAGGCGTGTTCAACGTTGACTCACACAGCGTGCTCATAACCACATTCTAGCTGTCCGCATGACGACATACGACACCACTTCACGGGGCTACCGCGCATGCTCGTCACTACTGTTGCATGCTGGGTAGTGTAGTTCTTATACTCCCTAGCCCAAAACATCACAACTATGACTCTTTGGCCCCGCCCCTACGGACGCATGCTTGGAAGACATGCGCTTTGCGGCAAAGTCCTCCTTTTCTCCACACACGCTTCTAAGCCTCGGCACATCTCCTCACATCGCTACTAACTACACTTTATTCATCTTCCGTGTCAGGGTAAACTCCACTCGTCTCAGCCAAATTTGGAGATTATTAGGCCCGCTTAGCTTGATAGTTGTTTGAGTGCGCCAATTAGCTTAGCATGCTAGTTAGCTTAGCTTGTTAGCCGCTAACAAAGAGACGCGGATTTGATCAACACATCGCTTAGTTAAGATCAAGTGTGAGTGTAAAGTGTTGTGATTGTGTGAAAATGTGCGAAAGAACGATAGCAAAGTATGAGGAAGAACTTTGTTGTGTGAAAATGTGTGAAAGAACGATAGCAGAGTACAAAGAGGAACTTTCTCGGACAAAAGAAGAGAACGAGAGACTACGTCAACTATTGGAAGCTGTTTTCAAGAAACCTCAAGTTGTGTTACACAGAACAGGTTTGTTTACTTCTTACTCTCACATTTTTACTAACTTTATATTTCATCATGAACATGACGTGTTTGCAGCAGTCATTTCCATTAGATCAGGGGTGTCCAAACTTTTTCCACAGAGGGCCGAACACGGAAAAATGTAAGCATGTAGGGGCCATTTTGATAATTTTCATTTTCAAACCATAACAAAATATATGGATTTTTTTTTAATACTTTGGGCTCCTGCGGAGCATAGAGGGTCTCAATCACTAAAATGTTAAAAAAAAGGTCAAATTATTATTATTATTTTTTTATTTAATGCTTACAGTAAATCTCTATATCAACTTGAGGTTGATATAAAGTAAAACAAATAAGGTTTTGTGCCTTTTCAGTCAAAGACAACTTGTTTTTTCATCGTAAAACTGAAATATGCAGTATTTAGATAGATAGATAGTACTTTATTGATTCCTTCAGGAGAGTTCCTTTATTTAGCAATTCAAGCCCTCAAAGATCAATAATGCAGGACATCATTGATTTTAATTATTTAATATTTTTGAGTAATCACAGTGAAAAGTTAAATAAAATCCTACTAAATATATTTGAGATCCGAAAGGTTCCCCACTCATAAAGTGATTCATTTTTATTAGATTTTTTTTTTTTACTTTTAACACTTAAATATAAAGATAAACTTCGGATATATCTGTCGATTTTAAGTTTGAACTATTATTTTGTTTATTTTATGTTCTTTTGTCCGAATTTTGATCTTTTTATATGGCAACCACACAACATATGCAATATTTTTCTACATAAAACATGGAAAAAAAAACAAATAAAGACACAAGGAAAAAAAAAACTGCCTGCATGGCAGCTTTGTGTCAACATTGCCACGTTTTCTCATTATATTTCACCTCATTCCACTTTTTTTAAATGTGTTTTTGAATTTTTGCTATACTATCAATTTTGCAATTTTTGCAGAATGTGTGGCGGGTCGGTAAACGATTAGCTGCGGGCCGCAAATGGCCCCCGGGCCGCACTTTGGACACCCCTGCATTAGATAATGTCCAAATAGAGGTGATTTGGCACACTTATAATTAAAAAAACTAAAATAATGTTGTTTTTCATCAGATATGTAGTAGTATTGTATATGTCAGTGGTTCTCAAACTTTTTTTGTCATCCCCCACTTTGGACAAGGGGGAGTTTTCAAGCCCCACCTGCCCCCATCGCCACAACAGAACGCTAATGGGGCGGCATAGCTCGGTTGGTAGAGCAGCCGTGCCAGCAACTTGAGGGTTGCAGGTTCGATTCCCGCTTCCGCCATCCTAGTCACTGCCGTTGTGTCCTTGGGCAAGACACTTTACCCACCTGCTCCCAGTGCCACCCACACTGGTTTAAATGTAACTTAGATATTGGGTTTCACTATGTGTGTCACTAGAGAAAAGCGCTATATAAATATAATTCACTAATGCCAAGCTTAACATTTTCAAATGTATTGAACATCAAGTAACATTCATGTCAGGGTTTCCCACACATTCATTTATTTGTGGCGGCTCGCCACGAAAGAATTACGGCCGCCACAAATAAAAAAAAAACATTTTCGGCTTTTGACTCGCTTAACCGCTCATAAAAGCAGTGGGACTCTGTCTGTGAATGGAGCTTGTAGTTACATATTATGTAAATATGATATAAATATGTACATAAAGTGTTGTAATTATATTCCAACTCCGCGCTCTTCTTGGTCATTGCCGCCGCAAGAATATAATAATGAAAAAATGTTTTTAAGTGAAATTCCCTCCCGTTCCTCGCGCCCCACCTGTCATGTCTCTATTCCCCACAGGTGGGGCCCGCCCCACACTTTGAGAAACGCTGGTATATGTGGACGGGGGCCCTGCTTTGGTAATAATGTGTACCCCTCTCAGAGATCATATTTAGTTCCACTTCCAACATTCACATGATGGAAAATAAGATGAGATGGTAAAACGTGAACAGTTGTGGAACCTTTTTACTCGGGGGGTGACGGGATCTCGTTGGAAGCGCGATGTATGAGCAGACGCCGTTTAGGTAAAACAAAAAGGTGTCTGCCAATTTAGTTTACAATGTCATTACGTCAGTAGTTGTCAAACTTTTTTAACCAAGTACCACCTCAGAAAATACTTGGATTTCCAAGTACCACCATCATGAACAGCATTAAAATACAGTAGCATAGTAGGCCTTAATTATTCATTAAAAACAAGGAGGACACATTATTTAACGAGTATATTTAATAATTTTAAATACTGTTGCATTACACACAGTTTGAACAGTAACACTGTGTTTGCATGTAGGAATTGATTGAATGATTGATTGATACTTTTATTAGTAGATTGCACAGTTCGGTACATATTCCGTACAATTGAACACCCAAATAAGTTTTTCAACTTGTTTAAGTCGGGGTCCACGTTAATCAATTCATGTTACAAAATGAATTGATTGGAAAATAAAAGACTGTACTTAAATATTACATAGTGCACACTAGATAGATTCTGGTGCGCACCAGATAGTTTCTAGGATGCAGCTTCCTCAGTTGACCTCTGACCTGGTCCACAAAGATGACTAATGTCTGGTGGAGGAATAGGGGGTTGCAACCATGGCTGGGGGGGAGAAGACGAGGGGGTGGCTGTGATGAGGAAAGGGCTAAAAAGGCAGTAAAAACTTTTTAAACAAAGTGTTTGCTCGTGACGTTTTCTGAAATTTGTAGGTATATTCTTGCTATCGTTTTCAGAAGGTATAATATTGTGTTTCAGAGATATGCTTTGACATTTTTGCCGATGACATCTATTAAACAAGACAAGGAGCAAAGAAATCAAACACAGACAGGATTCAATTTAGCTCATGAGGAGAAACGTCTTGGCTGCAACTTCGTACAGTTTCCCACCACGCTCTGACGAGGGAGTTCCACGCGTCCTCTTTCCTTTGGGGCTTTTCTGATTACATAGCTTCAGATGTTTCTAAAGGGAGGGGGGTCGTAAATGGCTGTCGCACTCGATCATAAACAGTTAAAAGAAAAGGTGCCTTGTGCTGCGTCAGGTCTGCTCCCTCTCCGCTTTGTAGCTCTCGGGTCAAGAAAAGGTCTCCTGTGGCTGTCAATAGATCAAAGAAACCGACACCTCCATGTTGCATCCCATCGCAGATAGTGGAGTTTTACAAGCCTTTTGTTTGATAAGATGAAAGACAGTTTTGGTCTTCTCGCAGGGGACCTGAATTCAATGGAACACAAAGTTGTTTTATAACTTATATACAATTATTCTGACAATTTTGTTATTATTGTTGATATTATCTGGAATCGATTATTGGTCGCAGTAAAGTAGCAAATTGGGTAGTTTTTAGCTCTAAATGGGGTATTTCAACAAGTAAACAGTACAGTAGGTACTAGGTTTATACATGTGTAATGCCCATAAGGGTATTCCAGTACAATATGCCGAGATGAGATGTGTAAATATCAAAATATTACTTGAAATCAATTTTTGGCAGCAGTAAAGTGGTTGTTTTGGTATATTTTAGCTTTGTAAAGGGTATTTCTACAAGTATACAGTAGGTAATTGATTTATATATATGTCATGCCCATAAGAGTATTTAGTAAAATATGCAGAGATGAGATGTGTCAGTATCAAAATATTACTTAAAATACATTTTTGGCAGCAGTAAAGTGGCCATTTGGGTAGATATTTGCTCTAAAAATGGTATTTCAACAAGTAAACGGTACAGTAGGTACTTGATTTTGATACATGTAATGCTCATAAGGGTATTTTAGTAAACTATGCAGAGATGAGATTTGTCAGTATCAAAATATTACTTGAAATCAAATTTTGGCAGCAGCAGAGTGGTTGTTTTGGTATATTTTAGCTTTGTAAAAGGTATTTCTACAAGTATACAGTACAGTAGGTACTTTATATATATATGTAATGTCCATAAGAGTATTCTAGTAAAATATGCAGAGATGAGATGTGTCAATATCAAAATATTACTTAAAATACATTTTTGGCAGCAACAAAGTGGCCATTTGGGTAGATATTTGCTCTAAAAAGGGTATTTCAACAAGTAAACAGTACAGTAGGTACTTGATATTGATATATGTAATGCTCATAAGGGTATTCTAGTAAAATGCGTGTGTGTAAATATGCGATGTGTAAATATCAAAATATTACATCAAATCACTTTTTTATTCAAGATTGTTTATTGTCATATGCACAGTTAAACACACAGTTTGCCGTACAATGAAAATCTTACTTTGCTAGTCCACCCTTCAACAAGTCACACGGTACTTAGCTAAAAATAAAAAATAAAAATGTATATACAAGGCACAGTAAGTAACATAACATTATTGCACATTCTGATTGACAGTCAACAGTATAAATATGGAGGTGACCTTGGGTCACAGCAGCAGTTAAAGTGTCTTTAGTGATCAACGGTGAAACGTGTCTACAGTGATGGTTCACAGTTAGGGGGTGGTCAAGGTAGCTGTCTTTTGTTCAAAAAGACAAAAGTAAAAACGGGGAGTTGGAGGGAGCTAGCATTCAAAAGTTAGCATTCACAAGCCTGATGGCCTGTGGGAAGAAACTGTTTGTCAGTCTGGTAGTCCTGGATTTCAGGCTCCTATATGGTCTGCCTGATGGTAGGAGGCTTAAGAGACTGTGTACTGTCCTTGATGATGATGTGTGCTCTCCTGGTGGCCCTGGTAGACTACATGTCCTGTAGTGAGGGGAAGGCTGCTCCTGATATGTACTGAGCAGTTTTAATCACTCGCTGGAGTGCCTTCCTGTCTTTAGCAGTGCAGTTTCCATACCAGACCGTGATTGAGCTGGTAAGGACACTCTCAACCGTACTTCTATAGAAGTTGCTGAGAATTTTGGGTGGCATGCCAAATTTTCTCAGCCTTCTTAGGAAGTACAGTCGCTGCTGGGCTTTCTTTATTGTTTGTTGGGTGTTGTGTCCCCAGGTGAGGTCCTCGCTGATGTGGGTCCCGGGGAATTTACAGGTTTTCACCCTGTCCACCTTTGTCCCCCCTATGTACAGAGGTGTGTACTGTGCACTCCTTCTCCATGGGTCAATAATCATCTCCTTGGTCTTGTCTGTGTTCAAGAAGAGATTATTATCCTGACACCAGGCCACCAGTTCCGCTACCTCCCTTCTGTACACTGCCTCAGCTCCCCCGGTGATCAGTCCGACGACCGTAGTATCATCTGCTAACTTGATGATAGTGGTGTTGTTCTGGGAGGCCACACAGTCGTGTGTGAAGAGGGTGTACAATAGGGGGCTCAGCACGCAGCCTTGGGGGGTCCCAATGCTTAGAACCTTTGTGCCTGATGTCTGGTTGCCGATACTGACTGACTGGGGCCGGTTTGTGAGAAAGTTCAGGACCCAGTCACAGAGAGTTGGTGTCAGACCAACAGTGAGGAGTTTAGCAGTGAGTTTTTGTGGGATGACCGTGTTAAAAGCAGAGCTGTAGTCGATGAATAATAGCCTGGCATAGGTGTCCTTGCCCTCTACGTGGGTGAGGGTGGTGTGGATGACGGGGTTGACTGCAACCTCAGTGGACCGGTTCTGCCGGTAGGCAAACTGTAGAGCAGGGGTCACCAACGCGGTGCCCACGGGCACCAGGTCGCCTGTTAGGACCAGATGAATCGCCCGCTGGCCTTTTCGAAAAATAGCTCAAATAGCAGCACTTACCAGTGAGCTGCCTCTATTCTTTAAATTGTATTTATTTACTAGCAAGCTGGTCTCGCTTTGCTTGACCTTTTTAATTCTAAGAGAGACAAAACTCAAACAGAATTTGAAAATCCAAGAAAATATTTTAAAGACTTGGTATTCACTTGTTTAAATACATTCATTTATTTTTTTTACTTTGCTTCTTATAACTCTCAGAAAGACAATTTTTTGAGAAAATATACAACCTTAAAATTGATTTTAGGATTTTTAAACACATTCACCTTTTTACCTTTTCAATACCTTCCTCTTCCATCCATCCATCCATTTTTCTACCGCTTATTCCCTTTCGGGGTCGCGGGGGGCGCTGGCGCCTATCTCAGCTACAATCGGGCGGAAGGCGGTTTCTTTCCTGTAAATTTAAATCAATGTTCAAGTATTTTTTTATTTTTATTGTAAGGAATAATAAATACATTTTAATATAATTCTTCATTTTAGCTTCTGTTTTTTCGACAAAGTATATTAGTGAAATATTTCTTCAAACTTATTATGATTAAAATTCTAAGAAATTATTCTGGCAAATCTACAAAATCTGTAGAATCAAATTTAAATCTTATTTCAAAGTATTTTGAATTACTTTTAAAATTTTTGTTATGGAAGATTTAGAAGAAATAATGATTTGTCTTTGTTAGAAATATCGCTTGGTCCAATTTATTATATATTCTAACAAAGTGCAGATTGGATTTTAACCTATTGAAAACATGTCATCAAAATTCAAAAATTAATATTAATCAGGAAAAATTACTAATGATGTTCCATAAATTATTTTTTTTAATTTTTTCAAAAAGATTCAAATTAGCTAGTTTTTCTCTTCATTTTTTTCGGTTGAATTTTGAATTTTAAAGATAAACTATTTTTAAAAATTTTATTTTAATTTTTTTCGTGTTTTCTCCTCTTTTAAACTGTTCAATTAAGTTTTTTTTTCATCATTTATTCTCTACAAAAAAAAAAATCCGTAAAAAGAAAAAACATTTACGACAAAATGACAGACAGAAATTGTGTTGGCCCTGCGATGAGGTGGCGACTTGTCCAGGGTGCACCCCGCCTTCCGCCCGATTGTAGCTGAGATAAGCGCCAGCGCCCCCCGCAACCCCAAAAGGGAATAAGCGGTAGAAAATGGATGGATGGAAATACCCATTTTTTATATATATAGATTTATTTATTTAAGGTAATTTGAGCAAATTGGCTATTTCTGGCAATTTATTTAAGAATGTATCAAACTGGAAGCCCTTCGCATTGATCAGTACCCAAGAAGTAGCTCTTGGTTTCAAAAAGGTTGGTGACCCCTGCTGTAGAGGGTCCAGTGTGTCTGGGATGGTCTTCTTGATGTGTGACATGACTATCCTCTCGAAGCACTTCATCACTATTGGGGTGAGTTGTCTAGTATGTTTACTATTTTATTTAGGAAAAACTTTGAATAAGAATCATATGTTTAATGTACCCTAAGATTTTTTGTTAAAATAAAGCCAATAATGTACTTTTTTGTGGTCCCATTTATTTAGAGAAGTATTGAAAAGTATCGAAATACATTTTGGTATAGGTCCCGGTACTATAATATTGGTATCGGGACAACACTAGTAAGAACAGAATTAATTGGTTTATTCTTTGACTACCTTAGTAGTCATTTTTTCACTGGAGAGATTAGTCTCTACGATGCAACCAAGATAGGTAATCTCATTTTTGTTTGTTATAATATTGTCACCCACTTTGAGTGTGAAGTTATCTACTTTTCTGAGGTTAGGAATTGACCCAAAGACCTGTGTACTTGCAAGTACCGAGGCAAGTCTTATTTCGGCAGTTTGTCATTGAAAGCCTTGCTAGTCTAGGTCTTGAGGATTCTAGCTTCTCTTGTTTTGTGGCCGTTAGCCTCGGTTCTGTTCTTCATGGGTACAGAAAATGATGGAATGATCACTTAAGCCTAATACAGTAGTTCCACTCGTGGTGATCTGAGACTGGTCAGAAGTAACAAGGAGGTCTATGAAGGTTTAAAAGGACTCACTCACCCTGGTAGTGTGCTTAATGAGCTAAGTGAGACAATGTTGGTGGCACAGCTTAGTGAAGGTTTTAAAAATGGGTGCATCCTTTCAGGACATATCTGTGTTCCAGTCCCCAAGAAGTAAACCTGTATCAACATGTTTACATAAAACTCACACAGTCACTAAATACATTTTATACTGTAAACAAATCTAATTAAAGTTATAATTTCACTTCCTAAATCTGACTTACAAGTATCAATAAGTGAACATAAACAATTATTTTCAATAACTAAAGTAGTCAAAACTTGAATTATTAAGGTGACTGACTTTCCTTCAGCTTGTCGTAGATGGTCTCCAATTCCTAAAGAGGAATTGTTGATGGAGATAGTCCATAAAACAGCACATAGTAAAACATGTTTTTGTGAAAGTTCCTTTTGGCCCAGGCAACAAAATGACCACCAAAAAATATTTTGCATGATCACAAAAACATACCATGAATTTTATTGCAGTGATTTTGGAATTAGATTTTTTGAATTTCCAGGATATTTTAGTTATAGTAATAACTATGGCATTAAAATAATATGGTTAAGTTTACAGATAAAGTTTAGGTGTCATAGACCGTATACACAAAACAATATTTACCCACTTTACATCAGTGAAGTTAAGAGTGCTTCAATCAATGCTGCCTCGTACTTATAAAAACTTTTCAAATTGCCCCTCATTAAATTTCCAAGTCTGTTTTTGTACTCACTGTACCACTTTTGAATTAATTTTAGGAAAAAAGGAGGTATTTCCTGTGTTTTTATTGGTTGTTTTGCTACACACTTTTAACACAACACACAAAAGAACACAAATAATGTCATTGTGTTAACAGTGTCAGTTCAAAACTATTTCTATTCTCTCTTTATCTTATTTACTTATTTACCCAACAGATGTCCAGCAGCCCCCTCACATAAAAAAGGAAGAGGAGGATCCACAGCCCCCCCACATTAAAGAGGAAGAGGAAGAAGTGTGGATGAGTCAGGAGGGAGAGTGTCCTGTAGGGCAGGAGGAGGCTGATGTCAGCAAGTTTCCACTGACTGTTGTCTCTGTGAAGACTGAAGAGCATGAAGACAAACCACCTGAGTCCTCACAGCTTCATCACAGTCCAAGTAAGCACAACATTTTATTCTCAGGGCATTCAATCCATCACAACTGGACTCTTCACTTTGTCTTACAAGACCTTTGTCCTCTCATCCAAGTAGGCTTCATCACTTCATGCTCATACATTTCAAGTCTTGAATATAATCACTGGAATTTAGAGGTGAACTGCACTTTTTGGGGTTTTTTTTCTATTTTTCACAATTATTATGAAAGACACAACGGTTGATATATTCACACAAAAAAAATCACATTCTAACTGGGCTGGGCGATATGGCCTTTTAATAATATCTCAATATTTTTAGTCCACATCACGATACAGCATATATATGTGGATATTTTGCCTTAGCCTTGAATGAACACTTGATGCATATAATCACAGCAGTATGATGATTCTATGTGTCTACATTCAAACATTCTTCTTCATACTGCATTCATATATGCTACTTTTAAACTTTCATGCAGAGAGGGAAACCACAACTAAGTCAAATTAGCAAAAGTGTATTTATTAAACAGTTATTAAACAGTGGCACAAACATTCATGTCATTTCCAAACAGAAAGTGCAAGATTGTCAGAGACATTTCAAAACAAGCTATGAGTGCACTTTTGTGCATGATGTCACTAAGATGACATCAAAACAACACTAAATTACAGTGCTCTTTGTGTACTGAAGGCCACTACAATAGTTTAAAACAAATAAAGTGCACTTTTCTGCATGATGTCACTAATATGACATCAAAACAACACTAAATTACAGTGCACTTTGTGTACAGAAGGCCACTACAATAGTTTAAAACAAATAAAGTGCACTTTTCTGCATGATGTCACACAAGCTATTTCAATAGGTGTCAAATAAAAATGTGCTGCATAATAGGAAATCAAATAGTGTATGTCCTTCGCTATGTGGTAGGTTCCTACGGACGTTATCTCCTTCTGTTGTTGACCAATTTTTTAATATGGGGTTGATGTGGAAATGGTTGCTTGGGCATTTTGTGGGTGTGGCACCAAACTGAGATGTTGACATGCAGAGTTTCAAGGACTCCTCATTCTTTAGCGGGTGACTTTTCAAATGATGCTACACATTAGCGGTGCTGCTACTTTTTGTAGCAACACTTTTGCCACATACTTTGCGGGCTGGGCGATAAAACAATAACAATATATATCGCGATAGACATGTGATCACTATCAATAGAAAATGGGGTCGATAGAACGTTCGATAATTTCATTGAGTTCTGTTAGAAAAAAAATAGGAAGTAAGGCCCAGCTGGAACCGCACGGCACTTTGGGAGGTGTAGGCAGAAGAAAGGCTTTGGCCTCTCGACCTATCACGGCTGAGCCTGAACCGCAAGGCATTCTGGGAAATGCTAACAGGAAATAAAAAAAAGCAACAACGTCTAGCTGACCACGAGGAGTGAAACGAAATGGGAATATGAGTACGGCAGCACAAGAGGAAATTGTAAATACAAAGTGAAGCGATGGTTGAGTAGTTGCTTGAGTTATTTTTTTTATATGCTGAAGTTGGTTTGATTATTCCATAAATGACTGAAGAGGGTAAAAGGTTTGTTTTGTCACAGATGTTCAGACGCAAGTTTATTCCGATGTTTACAATATTCTGTAAGACATGTTTGTTTCTGCTTACTTAATTTGACTGTTATTTATTTGCATATATCGTTACCAATATGGCTTCAAAGCCTGAGTTGTACACTACTAATTTCTTAATTACAATACTTTGCACATTTTGTTAGATTAAGCATTTGTTTAATGTCAATATTTTGCACATCGACCAGTATTTTCATTTATAATGCTGACATCGTTTGAAAGGTTAAAGGTTAAATTTAAAATAAAAGTATTTAATTTCAGCCTTTTTTCTCCTGGTCTTTATTTAAAACAGTTGGGTTTTTTTTATATCAATAATTATCAATATCGACTGGTATGAAACAGTTATATCGTGATACATTTTTTAGTCGTATCGCCCAGCCTTACATACTTGACATATTACGGTTGTCTCGATATATGGAGTATATTCCATATATCGCCCAGCCCTAATTCTTACTCATAAATGTAAATAAAAGTCCACTTGCAATGGAGCCAATGGGAGGTCCTCTCTAAAATGAATGAGCTTTTTTTCAAAATGACACCATTTACACATTTTTCAACCGATTCAAACAATTCAACATATTCCACTAATTCTGGAAATTGAAATTACAACATTTTTCAACCCACCTTAACCGTTCCACCGTCAAATCAATCCTTTTAATCAGGACAGAAAACAAAGCTGTTTTTGAATTGGAAAAATTTCCAGTGTTCCCGAAATTAAAGAAATTCCATAAAACCATTTCTCAATTAAAAATGTTACGACTTCAACATTTCTAAACCGATTTGAAAAATTCCAACACCAACCATTTCAACTCATTCAGAACATTCACATTTTTTAGCATGTCCCAAAAAATTCCTGCTTTCCCCGAAATTCTCCAAAATTTCCATGAAATTCCCATTGAAAGGAATAAAATAAAAGTTCCAGAACTCCCACATTTTTCATCTGATTCAAACCGTTCCAACTTCAAAATATTCAGTGTGTTCAGGAATTGTGTGCTCCCTTTCAACACTTATTAAAAGAAATTCCTGGATTTTCTGGAATTCCCGGTTTTTAGGGACATTTTCCCCATTCAAAACGAATTATCCATGTTTCAAATTTCCACAATTCCCACATGTTTCAAACCATTCTACCTTCAACACATTCAATTCATCCTGGAAATTCAAACAACCAGTTTTCCACATTCAACAAATTTACAGGAATTCCCGTTTTTTTCTAACCTTATTTCCAACCTTCTTTAGTGCGATGACTCCTTTCACATTGTTCAACCCATTTCAACCGTTCCACTGTCAAAACATTCCTCTGAGTCAGGACAAAAAAGCATGTTGGTTTAAGAACTTTAAAAAATCCCGGTTTTCCCGAAGTTCAAAGTCTTCAACATTCAAACTATTCTTACATTCATACTACATTCTGTCAACCTTTCAGTTCAACTTCAGCATTGGAGAATTCACACAGAATTCTTTCAGGAATTGCTTCATCTAGTTAATATTATTATAATAATTAAATGTAGCTTACCACATTGAATGTGTGGACTGCATGAATGATGTCTTCTCAGTTCTCACTCTAACGCAATTTGAGTGTCTAGAAACACTTTAAATTAATTCAATATTACTATTATTAATAAGGTAAACAAGTTATCTTTTGAAGGAGTAGTCAGTAATCTGATTACTTCTTCCCAGTTTAACTGTGGCGACATTATCTAAATGAAAGCAAAACAGATGTCATCTTTTTTGGCCAACATGCTTGACCTCGAACAGTACAGTAGAAAATGGATGGATGGATGTTGACTATGCTCATGCTATTTTTAGAGCAGACGTGTCTCTAAAGATAAATGTGAAAATGGCAGTAATTATTGTCCACCAGCAGGGGGAGCTCTTTACTAGTACTACTGCGTGGAGGCTGGCATGTGGTACATTATTTCCTGTGTGTGTGTATGACTTATTCAGAGGGAGAACAGCACACTTTCATGTATGGCGTCTACCATTAAGGATTGCAGGAAGGACTTTTAGGATGTTTTTATATGAATAAGGTGGATTGGACGTTGGCCTGGGAAGGCATTCCCCTGAAGGTCTTCTTCATGTGTCAGCTGGAAGTACCCTGACTGCTGTGAGGGGAAACTGATGAGATTGTGAGATCATATGTTGGTGCAGGACAATGTCTCATGTGACTGAGCAAAGCTGGACTTTTCTGAAGAATGTTTGTTTTGTCCTGTCCCGCAGACCTCAATGAAGAACATCTACCTCATGAGCAGGAGGTGGAACCACAGTACCCCCACATACACAAGGAAGAAGAGGTACCACATTCCCAACACATCAAAGAGGGAGGAGAGGAGCCACATCCCCCCCACATTAAAGAGGAACATGAGGCGCCACAGACCCATAATGTTAAACTGACCCTTCACATTAAAGGGCAAGCGGAGGACCCACTGATCTTACACATCAAAAAGGAAGAGGATGATCCACTGACCCCTCCCTTTAAGGAGCAAGAGAACCCACTGAACCCTTACTTTAAAGAGGAAGAAGAGGACCAAGAGCCGCCGCACATTAAAGAGGAAGAGGAGGAAGAGGGCATCAGTCAGCCTAAATGGTTGGAGGAGTTCCCAGTGACTGGTGTCCCTGTGAAGAGTGAAGATGATGAGGTGAAAGGTGAAAGTGAGGAGAGGGGAGGGGGGGAGCCTCCAAGCAGCAGCTCAACACAACACATGACAACAGAAGCTGATGGAGACCACTGTGGAGGATCACAAGCAGACAAGCTCTTAGCTCCACTATCAGATAGTGAGGACACAACGTCACACTCTCCTGACACTGATGATGAAGACTCTAAAGATGATAAGACATGTCACACTGACAACACTCACTTCAAATGTTCTCACTGTCACAAAACCTTTCAATACCATTGTCGTCTGAAAAGACACATGAGAGCACACACTGGAGAAAAACCTTTTTCTTGTTCACTCTGTAGTAAAGGTTTTACACAAAGTCACAATTTGAAAGTGCACTTGAGAACACACACTGGAGAAAAAACATTTTCTTGTTCAATCTGTGGTAAAAGTTTTGCACAAAGTCAGGATTTGAAAAAACACTGGAGAACACACACTGGAGAAAAACCTTTTTCCTGTTCAATCTGTGGTAAAGGTTTTGCACAAAGTCAGGATTTGAAAGTACACATGAGAACACACACTGGTGAAAAAGCTTTTTCCTGTTCAACCTGTGGTAAAGGTTTTACACAAAGTCAGAATTTGAAAGCACACAAGAGAACACACACTGGTGAAAAATCACATTCCTGTTCAATCTGCAACAGAAGCTTTGGTGACCAACCAACCCTTGTAGCACACATGAGAACACACAGTGGTAAAAAAACTTTTTCTTGTTCAATATGTGGTAAAGGTTTTGCACAAAGTCAGGATTTGAAAGTACACATGAGAACACACACTGGTGAAAAACCTTTTTCTTGTTCAACCTGTGGTAAAAGTTTTACACAAAGTCAAAGTTTGAAAAGACACATGAGAACACACACTGGTGAAAAAGCTTTTTCCTGTTCAACCTGTGGTAAAGGTTTTACACAAAGTCAAGATGTGAAAGTACACATGAGAACACACACTGGTGAAAAATCACATTCCTGTTCAATCTGCAACAGAAGCTTTGGTGAACGATCAAGCCTTGTAGTACACATGAGAATACACCCGGGAGAGAAAGTGTTGAATTGCAGTGTGTGTGGTGAAAGATTGTCTTCTAAGTACCAGTGTAAGAAACACAAGTGTGCTGGTGAGAACAGCAGCAGCAAATGAAACTGCAGGATTTGAAATAAACTGTCCAGACTTTCATTTTGACTTTCTAACAACATCAGCACATATAACATGTTATTGTTTGTGTAACAATCTTTTTTAATATGCTTCTACATTTATAGATGAGATCGTTTGGAATATGGAAATATTACATATTTGTATTTCTAATGGTAATAATCCCATAGATTAGCCCCTATTTATTATATACATATGTACTGGTTCACATCTGAAACATCTTCTGGACCACTTCAGGAAGCATATTATTATTTACTTTTTACATCATTTGAACAGTTGTCTTTTATACAATTTTGAAATGTTAAGTTTTATTAATCATTTGTTGGGTCTCTATAATCCATTGTATTAATTATCTTTATTACTGTCTTTTGTAATATGATGATTGTGTTGTGATTGTTTTATATGTATGTCCCCAGACCTTTATGCAATATAAAAAAATAGATGAAATGGCTGAATTGTTTGTGGAAGGATGGTTTTGTTTTTACTAACATACACTTGTGGATAAAACACAAATTTCAATTATTGTGTTTTAAAACATTTTAATGTTTTTTTTTGTTGTTATTTTTTTAACATCCTCCAAAACAATATCAATATCATTCAAAGTTTGGAATGTCAGGCAAAAGCCAATTCTGTACATCATCCTACAGAGATTTACTTGGCATAAATTCATAGAGCTTTTCCGTTGGCGAGGGCAGAAATTGGCGTTTTATCCGATTTTGAGTCACAAATATATCAGATTGTAATCAGGGTGCCAATGCTGGATACTTTTATGGACACTTTATGGACGATTTTAAAGTGATCAAGGCGTATTTGTTTGTCTAAAAGACATATCACCGACCGTCAGCGAGCTTGGTGTGTCTTTAGCCAGGTGGCTAGCTAGCCAGTCCCTTCCGCTAACCTCCAGCTCGCCTTGAACTTTAAAGTTTGCTATTTTCGCCACAATTTTATCCACTTAGTTAATCGCTTTTGATGTTTGTGAGTTAACAACTGTTGTTTTGTCGAAGCTTGGTATTTTAACAATTTGCACATTTGAAATGCTGTGTCTATAGGCCTCCTAGTGCTGATGCTTTTGTATCTGAAGGAGTTATGTGAGATGTTTGACAGGGAATAGAGAAATCTATTTACTGGGTGATATGAATGTTGACTAGCTGGGACAGGGGCGTACAAACACAAATAATTGACTATCCATTTTAAATGCTTGCAATTGTCATGATCTGTGGTCTAGATCATGTGTTGTTTAGTTATGTTCTGTAAGTTTTGGACTCCATTAGTTCCTGTATTTGTGCACCCTTGTTTGTTTTAGTTAACAATGGCTACCTATTAGGTTCACCTGCCTCGTGTGTCCGGTACGCACCTGCTCTAATCAAGAAACTTTTATTTAAGCCTGTCTCTGCCAGTTTGTCGGCCTGGTTTCATTGTTTGCGTCACACCTTTTCCAAGTAAGTTTTTGTTCCATGCCATAGCCTATGCTAAGTCTAAGATGTACGTTTGTTAGGCACGCTTGCCTTTTTGTTGTTTGCTGTATGCTGCGGACTGTCTGTATTTTGGTAGTTGGGAGATTTATATTAAATAAATCTAATCCAACCTTCACGCCTTCGTCCGGAGCCGTCAGTCCTGCATTCCTGGGAGAACAGTCCTCGCATAAAGATGCGACCACGCCATGACAGCAATCTGTCCCATATTGTTGCCCCTCCCACGAGAATAGGTGTAGATAGTGATGGTATTATTTTAGCTACATGCATTGATCATATTTATACAAATGTCCGTGACCAATGCTGCAAAGCAGTCTTGGTTCCTGGAAGTTTTACTGACCACAATACAATAGCAGTCACTAGAAAGACAAGGGTTCTTAAACCTAAAGCAAAAATTATTTTTACAAGGTCTTATAAGAGATTTGATGAGTGTATTATTGATGAAATATGCTGTTTAAATTGGAAGGAGGTGTGCAGTGAGGGAGACCCTGAGGCTGCACTGGATTTATTTATGTTAATTTACATGAGTGTTGTGGACAAGCATGCCCATTTGAAAAAGTTTTCAGTCAAGACTAAGTCTGCCCCATGGATTGATAATGGACTTGGGAGTTTAATGACAGAAAGAGACATGGCTAAGAAAGCTTCAGTCAACTCATTTTAATAGCTTTGCTTCTTCCTACTCCTTTTCGGACATGATGTAATGTTAAATGATATGAAATTGTCTGATGTATTATGTTGTATGTTCCATCCATCCATTTTTCTGCTGCTTATTCCCTTTGGGGGGGCGCTGGTGCCTATCTCAGCTACAATCGGGCAGAAGGCGGTGTACACCCTGGACAAGTCGCCTTCCCATGGCAGGGCCAACACAGATAGACAGACAACTTCACACACTAGGGACCATTTAGTGTTGCCAATCAACCTATCCCCAGGTGCATGTCTTTGGAAGTGGGAGGGGCCTATCCCCAGGTGCATGTCATAGGAGGTGGGAGGGGCCTATCCCCAGGTGCATGTCTTTGGAGGTGGGAGGAAGTCGGAGTACCCGGAGGACACCCCCACAGTCACGGGGAGAACATGCAAACTCCACACAGAAATATCCCGAGCCCGGGATTGAACCCCCGACTACTCAGGACCTTCGTATTGTGAGGCAGACGCACTAACCCCTCTTCCACCGTGAAGCCCGTAAGTACGTTCATATTCGAAATAAACTAAAGAAAGAAAGTAATGATTGATTGACTGAGTTTATAATGCAATTTTACCAAGTGATAAAGTAACAGCACAAAGCACACATCAGTCATATTAAATGATGCATCAAGGACAATACTGTAATGACATCAAATAGATATTTTTAATTTCACCAGAGTACCTGGTTGGTTTCACATCTTGTTCAACCACTTACCAGAGGGAACAACATACCTCTTTTTTCAAAAATCATCATCAAAAAAGTACAGCTTGATGAAAGGGTATGGTGCCATGACCCGGAGTCACACCAGGGTTGCTGCAGCCACAACACAGAGTACTAACCACTATACCATCACAGCTGTAACAAACCATCCAGACTGATAATGTGTTTGCTTCCCTGTTCATGTTCATAGACAGAATAGTCACAACTACTTTGAATGCTAGTGACCAAGCCCCAACATGTTTTACTCTAACAAGAGGAAGCCGTGCTCAGGCAAGATTTGTTTTGTTTCACCTTTTTCCTCATCCACTTTATTCTGATTGAATGTCCCGAGTATACCAACAGATACATCTTCCAGTTATCTATTCACAATAAAAAAGACAACTTATGCATGTTCCAGTTAGTAGATATTTATTTTAAAAGCAAAAAAACAGTCCCTAAGAAATGGTACTGACTTTTGTTTCAGTTCAATTGACAAATAACAACAAGATAGACAGAAGTTGAAACTAGAATCTTCTCATCTGTAAACTCGAATCCTCTGATCCGTAGTCAGACGCGTTATCCATTGCACCACTAGCCCTATGTGAAGCCTGATTTTACTGTAGTACAAGTTGTATATTGTAAACATCTTAGGCCAAAGGAACACACAGTTTACATTAGGCTTACTACCAAAACAGGGCTTTACTGACTGCTTATGTTGGACTTTAAAATCTAGTGACCTTCTATTTGTTGCAGCCTGGGCCTTCACCAGCTCTACCTGTTGCAGCTAACCTCCACTAAAAATTGAAGTAAAATGCTTCTGGCAAGGGCTACACGGTGGAAGAGGGGTTAGTGCGTCTGCCTCACAATACGAAGGTCCTGCAGTCCTGGGTTCAATCCCAGGCTCGGGATCTTTCTGTGTGGAGTTTGCATGTTCTCCCCGTGAATGCGTGGGTTCCCTCCGGATACTCCGGCTTCCTCCCACCTCCAAAGACATGCACCTGAGGATAGGTTGATTGGCAACACTAAATTGGCCCTAGATTGTGAATGTTGTCTGTCTATCTGTGTTGGCCATGCGATGAGGTGGTGACTTGTCCAGGGTGTACCCCGCCTTCCGCCCGATTGTAGCTGAGATAGGCGCCAACGCCCCCCGCGACCCCAAAAGGGAATAAGCGGTAGAAAATGGATGGATGGATAATTGCCACCTTGTCACTGAACATGCTGACTGATTCACCTTCACCTTCACCTTCACGCCGATAATATAATCATAATGAGGGACTTTAATATCCATATGAATACCCCATCGGACCCACCGTGCGTAGCGCTCCAGACTGTAATTGATAGCTGTGGTCTCACACAAATAATAAATGAACCCACGCATCGAAACGGTAATACGATAGACCTAGTGCTTGTCAGGGGTATCACCGTCTCCAAAGTTACGATACTCCCGTATACTAAAGTATTGTCCGATCATTACCTTATAAAATTCGAGGTTCAGACGCATGTTCGTCAAACTAATAATAATAATAACTGCTATAGCAGCCGCAACATTAATACAGCCACAACGACAACTCTTGCTGACCTACTGCCCTCGGTAATGGCACCATTCCCAAAGTATGTGGGCTCTATTGATAACCTCACTAACAACTTTAACGACACCCTGCGCGAAACCATTGATAACATAGCACCGCTAAAGTTAAAAAAGGCTCCAAAAAAGCGCACCCCGTGGTTTACAGAAGAAACTAGAGCTCAGAAATTATTATGTAGAAAGCTGGAACGCAAATGGCGCACGACTAAACTTGAGGTGCACCATCAAGCATGGAGTGATGGTTTAATAACTTATAAACGCATGCTTACCTTAGCTAAAGCTAAATATTACTCAAATCTCATCCACCGTAATAAAAATGATCCTAAATTTTTGTTTAGTACGGTAGCATCGCTAACCCAACAAGGGACTCCTTCCAGTAGCTCCACCCACTCAGCTGATGACTTTATGCAATTCTTTAGTAAGAAAATTGAAGTCATTAGAAAGGAGATTAAAGACAATGCGTCCCAGCTACAACGGGGTTCTATTAACACTGACACAATGGTATATACGGCGGATACTGCCCTCCAAAATAGTTTCTCTCGTTCTCTCGTTTTGAGGAAATAACATTAGAGGAATTGTTACAACGTATAAATGGAATAAAACAGACAACATGCTTACTTGACCCTCTTCCTGGGAAACTGATCAAGGAGCTCTTTGTATTATTAGGTCCATCAGTGCTAAATATTATAAACTTATCACTCTCCTCGGGCACTGTTCCCCTAGCATTCAAAAAAGCGGTTATTCATCCTCTTCTTAAAAGACCTAACCTCGATCCTGACCTCATGGTAAACTACCGACCGGTGTCTCACCTTCCCTTTATTTCAAAAATCCTTGAAAAAATTTTTGCGGAGCAGTTAAATGAACACTTAGCGTCTAACAATCTATGTGAAACCTTTCAATCCGGTTTCAGGGCAAATCACTCCACGGAGACAGCCCTCGCAAAAATGACTAATGATCTATTGCTAACGATGGATTCTGATGCGTCATCTATGTTGCTGCTCCTCGATCTTAGCGCTGCTTTCGATACCGTCGATCATAATATTTTATTAGAACGTATCAAAACACGAATTGGTATGTCAGACTTAGCCCTGTCTTGGTTTAACTCTTATCTTACTGATAGGATGCAGTGTGTCTCCCATAACAATGTGACCTCGGACTACGTTAAGGTAACGTGTGGAGTTCCCCAGGGTTCGGTCCTTGGCCCTGCACTCTTCAGCATCTACATGCTGCCGCTAGGTGACATCATACGCAAATACGGTGTTAGCTGTCACTGTTATGCTGATGACACCCAACTCTACATGCCCCTAAAGCTGACCAACACGCCGGATTGTAGTCAGCTGGAGGCGTGTCTTAATGAAATTAAACATTGGATGTCCGCTAACTTTTTGCAACTCAACGCCAAAAAAACGGAAATGCTGATTATCGGTCCTGCTAGACACCGAACTCTATTTAATAATACAACTCTAACATTTGACAACCAAACAATTAAACAAGGCGACACGGTAAAGAATCTGGGTATTATCTTCGACCCAACTCTCTCCTTTGAGGCACACATTAAAAGCGTTACTAAAACGGCCTTCTTTCATCTCCGTAATATCGCTAAAATTCGCTCCATTCTGTCCACTAAAGACGCTGAGATCATTATCCATGCGTTTGTTACGTCTCGTCTCGATTACTGTAACGTATTATTTTCGGGTCTCCCCATGTCTAGCATTAAAAGATTACAGTTGGTACAAAATGCGGCTGCTAGACTTTTGACAAGAACAAGAAAGTTTGATCACATTCCGCCTGTACTGTATATACCTTTATATACATATATACATACATATATACCTATACTGTATATACCTTTATATACATATATACATACATATATACCTATACTGGCTCACCTGCACTGGCTTCCTGTGCACTTAAGATGTGACTTTAAGGTTTTACTACTTACGTATAAAATACTACACGGTTTAGCTCCATCCTATCTTGCCGATTGTATTGTACCATATGTCCCGGCAAGAAATCTGCGTTCAAAGGACTCCGGCTTGTTAGTGATTCCCAAACCCCAAAAAAAGTCTGCGGGCTATAGAGCGTTTTCCGTTCGGGCTCCAGTACTCTGGAATACCCTCCCGGTAACAGTTCGAGATGCCACCTCAGTAGAAGCATTTAAGTCTCACCTTAAAACTCATTTGTATACTCTAGCCTTTAAATAGACTCCCTTTTTAGACCAGTTGATCTGCCGCTTCTTTTCTTTTTCTTCTATGTCCCACTCTCCCTTGTGGAGGGGGTCCGGTCCGATCCGGTGGCCATGTACTGCTTGCCTGTGTATCGGATGGGGACATCTCTGCGCTGCTGATCCCCCTCCGCTTGGGATGGTTTCCTGCTGGCTCCGCTGTGAACGGGACTCTCGCTGCTGTGTTGGATCCGCTTTGGACTGGACTCTCGCGACTGTGTTGGATCCATTGTGGATTGAACTTTCACAGTATCATGTTAGACCCGCTCGACATCCATTGCTTTCCTCCTCTCTAAGGTTCTCATAGTCATTATTGTCACCGACGTCCCACTGGGTCATTATTGTCACCGATGTCCCACTGGGTGTGAGTTTTCCTTGCCCTTATGTGGGCCTACCGAGGACGTCGTGGTGGTTTGTGCAGCCCTTTGAGACACTAGTGATTTAGGGCTATATAAGTAAACATTGATTGATTGATTGATTGACCCGAGATTGCCAATATGGATGTTATCTCAGATGTTGGACAAATCAGCATTGACAAGGTCCTGGGTAGCTCAGTTGGCAGAGCATCAGACTTTTAATTTGAGGGTCCAGGGTTCAAGTCCCTGTTCAAGTGGCTGATGTTAACCTCTTTACACTTCTTAAAATACATCCCTTTGCCCCGTGGTAGCAGTCCTTGTACCTGTATTAAATTTGAACAGTTTTTAACAGTGATTGCTTTTTCTCTATTTCATTTGAAAAACTGAAACCAAAAACCTCCCTCACATCCACTTTAGTTCAGGTGGGAGAGCGTTAATGTGATCATTTGAAGGATTAAACGCAATACTTTAAAGTCAAATTGTTAGACAGTGTAACTGTATGGAAAAAGTTGTAGTTAATATTTTGCTGTAGGTGTGTTAGATGCACCCTCACATCACACTGAGCTCAGCTTTATTACTCTCACTTTCAAGTTATACAGTCCAAGACAAACCCTTAAGACAACAAATTTGTGTTTGAAACAGCCCGATGAAAGCGTCAGTTAAATACCAAACATTGGCATGAGGAAAGATACACCGTTAAACAAAATAACAGTTCTTGGAGCCTATTTATATTTATTTATTAAGTGTTTTGACAATGGAATCCAATGCCAATGATGATGTTGATTATTGGATGTTTAGATGAATTATTATCGTGTTCAGCTGCTCACACTCCTCCTGGTGAGCCACTTCCTCCTCCTATAATTAAGAAGACAGCACAGCTGGGCGCTGCCTTGGTCTGTCCGTCATGCTGAAGGAGTGAGGAGTGATATAGTTTGTTTACACTAAATAAGTTATTTCCATTATATAGAAAGTCAACCACGGAGAAATTGTTTCGTTTGAGAAAATAAATGATCAACATTTTGAATCTGGAAGTATCTTATTGAAGAATTTAGTGCGTCATAAACCTCCTCCTCAAGGCAACTCTGCAATCTTTATTTTTATTTTTTTGTAACTTTTTGGAACAACAGAATAGCCGTAACAACGGTTGTCCAAATTAAAAATGACGGAAAGTTGTGTGACAACTGATGCTAAGATTCCTGGCAGCAAGCTTAAGGTTTATGGTATTTATAAATGTTGTTTTTTAAAAATAGAATCAAACTACAGGCTAGTCTTTCAGCAACTGTCATCCAACACAATTCATGATGCATGATCTCAATGCCGGTCCTAAATGAGCAATGGAGAGCTAGTCTGGCAGCTCTGTTTTGGGTAAGCTGGATTTGATTTAGATCTCGTTTAGATGCATTAGAGCAGATTGCTGGGCAGGAGTCAAAATGAGACAATACAAGGGATTGTATCATTTGCTTCATAGTTGTGTTAGTTCAAAAATAGACACTTCTTCTTATGATTGAAATGCTTCTGCTCATTTTTGTTACTATTTTTTGAAGTTTTGCTTCTGAGTATGTATGTTATTTTTTATTGAACAATTAAACATACATAAACAATGTATAGACACATTAAAGGCCTACTGAAAGCCACTACTAGCCACCACACAGTCTGATAGTTTATATATCAATGATGAAATATTAACATTGCAACACATGCCAATACGGCCTTTTTAGTTTACTAATGAGCAATTCGACATTTCCCGGGAGTTTTTTCATGAAAACCTCGCGTAATGATGACGTGTACGCGTGACGTCACGGGCTGTTAGGAAATATGAGCGCTGCACACACACACACACACACACACAGCTAGAAGTTGTCTGCTTTAATCGCATAATTACACAATATTTTGGAGATTTGTGTTGCTGAATCTTTTGCAATTTGTTCAATTACTATTGGAGAAGTCAAAGTAGAAAGATGGAGTTGGGAAGCTTTAGCCTTTAGCCACACAAACACACGGTGATTCCTTGTTTAAAATTCCCGGAGGTGAAACTTTACTATGGATCAGAGCGCTTTCAAGCGAACATGGATCCCGACCGAATGTCAACCAGCAGGTTTCGGTGAGAAAATTGTGGTAAAAAGTCGCATCTTATTGGAGATCAGCTGAGCTTGTGCCGTCCATAAAGCTGCCGTCGACTCCTCTGAGAGACTGGTGTCAAGACACCCGTGGAGACACACCCCTCTGACTATTCAGCACTGTTAAACTCACTAAAACACTAGCAACACAATAGAAAGATAAGGGATTTCCTAGAATTATCCTAGTAAATGTGTCTAAAAACATCTGAATCCGTCCCAATGCAATCGCCTTTTTTTTTTTTAACTTGTTTTTTTTTTTCTAGTCCGTCGCTATCAATATCCTCAAATACAAATCTTTCATCCCCGCTCAAATTAATGGGGAAATTGTCTTTTTCTCGGTCCGAATAGCATTTTTTGTTGGAGGCTCCCAATAAAAACAATGTGAGGATGTGAGGAGCCATCAACATGTGATGTCATCGTATGCGACTTCCGGTAGTGGCAAGGCTTTTCTGTTAGCACCGAAAGTTGCGAACTTTATTGTGGATGTTCTCTACTAAATCCTTTCAGCAAAAATATGGCAATATCGCGAAATTATCAAGTATGGCACATAGAATGGACCTACTATCCCTGTTTGAATAAGAATATCTCATTTCAGGTACTTTCAATACAATTGGAGTCAATGTTTTTTCAATATTTTCAAACATCACATTAAATCCAATCCTCCAATAAACAAAACCCGTTCAAATAAAAGTAAATATGAGACCATTTGAAAAAGATTAAAATAAAAAAATATATAAATAAATAAACTTACACCTGCTTATTTAAAACCACTTAAATAATTCCAATAAATATAGTCATTTAAGGGCTTTTTCTATTTTTTACAATCTTCCAAGAATGAATTAATAAATTGAAATCATGAACACAAAGTGAGAATTTGGATTTAACGTAAAAAAGAGACTTTTGTGCATTAGAACTAATGTTTCACACTTTTTAAAAATTAAAATTAATTCATGACACGATAAATCCACGCATGCGCAAAGACTACATCACTTCCTGGACTTACGATTTGTTTTAATGACAGAGCTCATGCGACATCACGTTCTGTGACATCTGAATGTTTTATTCATGTTTTTTTATATAAAAATACAGGACTGTCTCAGAGAATTAGAATATTGTGATAAAGTCCTTTATTTTCTGTAATGCAACTAAAAACATGAAAATGTTATACATTCTGGATTCATTGCACATCAACTGAAATATAGCAAGCCTTTTATTTTAATATTGCTGATTATGGCATACAGCTTTTTTACTTGGTCTGAGGAAATATTAAAATTTTTTGAGATACGACTTTTGAGTTTTCTTAAGCTGTATGCCATAATCAGCAATATTGAGATAATAAAAGGCTTGCAATATTTTAGTTGATGTGTAATGAATTCAGAATGTATGACATTTTCAAGTTTAGAAAATAAAGGACTTTATCACAATATAAAAGGGAACAACAATAAAAACACGTGGAAGGGTACATTTAAATAAATCAGGCAGTAATATCGCTACAATTTCTAGCACTTTCACTCTTGTCATTGCAATGAATGTCGCAGGGGGGCGCCACTGAACCCCAAAATAAAGCTTTGTTTGATATACTTTGAATTTACTTTTAGAAACAAAACACTCTTTTATATCACGTTGATATTCAAATAAATATTACGTAAAAGAAAAGCATGGTAACAGTGACAGCAGGCAATATCTTATATAGAGCTACCTCTTCGTCCACCCGGCTGTGACGTCATTCCCAGCTTCCGGGGTAAACGGAAGACATCAGAAAGAGCACATCGAATGAGAAAGACGCTAATAAGTCAGTCCTATTATTTTTTCTCCAGTTTGAAATATTTACGTCGTATAAAATACATATTTGATTCTTTATTTAAGGATAAAGTGGTCTGGATGCGCTAGAAGCACTGTGCTGCTTCTCGTGCTATCTTTGCTTGTTAGTTAGCTTAGCTCGCTAGTTAGCTTAGCTTGTTAGCTGCTAACAGAAGACACAGAAGTTATCAACACATCGCTAAGTAGAGATCAAGTGTGAGAGTAAAGTGTTGTGATTGTGTGAAAATGTCTACATTACAAATGTTGAGAGCGTTGGTGGATCAGCGACTAACTGCTGCCGTTGAAGAAATATTTGTAGTGTTAGAAAGAACGATAGCAGAATACCAGGCGGAACTTTCTAGAACTAAAGAGGAGAACAATCAACTACTGGACGCTGTTTTCAAGAAACATCAAGTTGTGTTACACAGAACAGGTTTGTTTACTTATTACTCTCACATCTTTACTAACACTATATTTGAATAATTACAAGAAAATGACATTTACATTTTATAATATAATCAGGATGAACAGTGGTGGAACAAGTCAGAGCTGGGCCGGGGGCGGCCCCCATGACGGGGCCCCCTTAACTCAAATAATAAAGCTAATTCTAACATCGTTTTACAACATGCACATGCCTCTCTGGGTTTACCGCCAACAATCTTTAACCAGGTTTTAAAACTTTTTCCAGCCATTTTTGCTGACATTTGCATTTTCCTGACATGTATTTATTTTCTCACGTTCACCACAGCATCAGCCCGTTCACAGGATGTAGAAAAATTATCAATGGGGATCTGATTTTTTTTATTTATTTTGCCTGTCTTTCACAATCCTTATGTAAGACAATAATATGTTTTTATTTTGTATGCATTCTAAGTTGGAAACAAACGTTAGCAAAATCTTAACTATCCTAATTCTAACAATGGAGTCAATGGGATCACCTCTATTCCGCTCACTAAGCCCCCTAAATAAGAATGAGTTGATCAATATAATATACCCAGAAGTCTTTTTCTTAAATGCTATCCCTTTAAAACATGCTGTAAAAATGCATATCCTCTAGAAATATTCATTATAATAGCCACAAACTGGAGGGTATATTTTTTAATTAGGATAACATTTAAAACATTGTTTCAAGTTTTTATGGAATTTTCCAGGGTGTAGCCCACCTTCCGCCCCCCGTGATCCCAAAAGGGACAAGAGGTAGAAAATGGATGATGGATGGAAAAAGCACATCATGGAATGATATTTATATTCTTGAGATGCATGAAAGATAAATTTGAGTTAATGAAATATGGAGAATAGATTGTATTGTGCACCCTTTGTTTAAAAAGGGTACAGTTAGGGCTGGACCATTGTGGGAAAAATAATAATCGCCATTATTTTGATTGATATTGTAATCACAATTACACAATTATTCATTCATTTGAAAACACCAGTATTTGTTTTCATTACCAAAACTCAACGTTAAATATAGTTTAAAAAACGGATATGAGTTAGTAACTAATCAACCACAAGTAAAAAAAATAGTTCACATAAATTTAAGTAACAATGGCAATAAAAAAAGACAGTAAAATTTTGTTTTATGTTTTAATTGTTTTTAGTTCCATTTTTTACCTTTTACACTTTTTTTTTTACTACCATTTAAGTGTGTGCTTTTTTTGTCAAATAAAAATGTATACAATGTTTATTAATTAAATGCAGAATCTCTCACATTTATTGGTGAAATACATCGTTGGACAAATTTGACCCGTACTTTGGGTCAATGCATGGATAAGTTCATCATGCTTGTGTGAGGTGCTTTTTTGAAACCTTTGTTAGCGCAGTCAGACCTATTATTGTGAAGGGGGAAGTGTGCTGCTGTTCTCAGCTTGAAGTGTGGAGGCCATTTGAGGCTGGTTAAAAAAAAAAAGGAGGGAGAGACTCAAGTTGCGACTGCTGTGCTGTTTGTACATTAATCCTACATGGATGATGTCGTTCACAACAACACAAGCAGATGAGATGTGTTGTGGATTATGGATTTTCCAACTTTAACTTCGTAGTTTAGTCGCTATTTCAAATGGGCACCTCAAGGACGGGACGGTTGCATGTTTCACAGTAATAGTCGTTGTGACGTGTAGAGGACGAGGAAGTTTATTACCATTGTGGGGGAGTTTTCTGTGTCTACGTACCTTGGACACATCCGTACACCCACCGGAGTGACGCCACGCTCTCTCCGCCGTGTGTTTGAGGAGCCTGCAAAAGACTTGCACATACATGTAACAATCTTGTTCAATCAACAATACGGTTTGGTATAAACCTAAAAAAAAACAAAAAACAATACAACCATAAAGGAAAAAAGTTGGCTTTTGCGCCACTAGCTTAATGCTAACCTACAATGGACGACCACATTGATAGGCTAACAAAAATTAGCATTGCGATCGTTTTAAATTTGTACAAAGGTTTAACAAGTAATATTTTAGTTTAACAAAAGTGACATAAGACAACAGTCAACAGATGAATTGTTCTTCCATCCATCCATCTATTTTCCATCCGGGGGTCGCTGGAGCCTATCTCAGCTGCAATCAGGCAGGAGGTTGTCACGTTCGGAACACATTGTGATGCGTGGGGATGTCAACTCAAGATGCACGGGACCAGACAAGCAAGTTAGCAGGTAGGAGCTGGATTTAATATATAAAATAATAAAAGAACACTGATACAAAGGCAAAAGAAAGCGCGTGCAACTCACCGGGAGCTAGGCTAAACGCTAACACTGAGTAAAAAGTCCACAGAAGCGCGTGTCGAGCGCACAGAAGCTAAGGAGGAACGTAGCAAGCCAGAACAGGACAAACTTAACCAAACGTGAGTGTTGCATAAAGCAAGTGAAGAACTCAGACCCAACAAAGGCAGGTATAAATACAGAAATGGTCATCAAAGACAGGTGTGCGCCGGGCGCCAGTGCAGTTGGAACAAATGAAGTCGCTATGGTGACCAATACAAACTAGGAAGTGCACTAACTAAGAATCGGAAGAATCAAACCATAAACAAGAAACACAAAAGACTCAAATATAGACAAAAGATGTGATCCAGGAATCGGATCACAACAGAGGTGGTGTACACCCTGGACAAGTCGCCACCTCATCGCAGGCATTTTTACTTACATACATATATTCACCAAACTGTGTAGAAACTAAACTTTGTACTACTAGGCCTTCATGCCCATCAAATCTTAAAACCCCGATTTAGTATGGGACATTATTGCCAGGTCTTTTTGTGTCGCGAAATTGTGAAATTACATTTTTTCCACTCACAAAGACCCCAAACGTCCAGATTTTTAACCGCTGATTTGTATTTTTGATGTTCAGTTGGCCGAGCAGAGGAATTAGTTGTCACGACAGCAAACTGTGTCTTCTTCCATCACACCTTCAACCATCCTCCATTGCAGCAAATACATTACATTTCCTACATGTATTATTATCACTGAAGGACTGTAGAACAAGGCTAAACATAGCTTGAAACATGAATAAGTAAGTGCTTAGTCATTTTTCCCATTCAAAATAATTTGGCTGTTTTTCAAACTTCCACCATTTCCACTTTTTTCAAGTGATTCAAATCATTCCATCTTCTACATGTTTCACTAAACCTGGACATTCAAACTATCATTTTTCCAAGTTCAAAAAATTTTGAAGAATACCCAAAATTCTCATTTTTTTCAATCCCTTTCTTCACCCTTTTTTGTGTCGACCACATTTTTCGACCCACTTCAACCGTTCCACCAGCAAATCATTCCTCTTAAAGAGGACAAAAAACAAAGTTGTTTTTTTCTCTGGAAAAATTCCTGGTTTTCCCAAAATTCCAGGAATTCTACCATACTATTTCTCAACAAAAAAAAGTTACTACTGACCGATTTGAAAAATTCCAACTCATTCAGAACATTAACATATTTTAGCATTTTCTAAAAGAATTCTGCTTTTCCCAAATTTCCAAAATTTTCATGAAATTGTCATTGAAAATAATGGTACATTTTTCAAAGTTCCCCAACTAAACATTTTTCATCCGATTCACACCGTTCCAACTTCAAACTGTTCAGCCTATTCGGTAATCACAGGGTTTCCTTGACAAATTCCAAAAATTGCCAGAATTCCACGTTTTGCGTGACATTTTTCCCCATTCAAAATGAATTAGCCATTTTTCAAAGTGCCACCATTTCCACATTTTTCAACCAATTCAAACAATTCCACCTGCAACATATTCCACTAATTCTGGAAATTGAAAATATAAAATTTTTCAACCCACTTCAACCGTTCCACCGCCAAATCATTTCTCTTAATCAGGACAGAAAACAAATGTGTTTTTTAAATTGGAAAAATCCCGGTTTTCCCGAAATTCAAGGAATTCCATAAAACCATTTCTCAATCAAAAATGTTACGACTTCAACATTTCTCAACCGATCTGAAAAATTCTAACACCAACCATTTCAACTCATTCAGAACATTCACATTTTTTAGCATTTTTGAAAAAATTCCTGCTTTCCCCGAAATTCTCCAAAATTTATATGAAATTCCTATTGAAAGGAATAAAATGAAAGTTCCACAACTCCCACATTTTTCATCTGATTCAAACCGTTCCAACTTCAAAATATTCAGTGTGTTCAGGAATTGTGTGCTCCCTTTCAACACTTATTCAAAGAAATTGTCTGGAATTCCCAGTTTTTAGGGACATTTTTCCCCATTTAAAAATAACTATCCATTTTTCAAATTTCCACAATTCCCACATGTTTCAAACCATTCTACCTTCAACACATTCAATTCATCCTGGAAATACAAACAACTAGTTTTCCACATTCGACAAATTTCCAGGAATTCCCAGTTTTTTCTAACCTTATTTCCAACCTTCTTTAGTGCAATGACTCCTTTCACATTGTTCAACCCATTTCAACCGGTCCACTGTCAAAACATTCCTCTGAGTCAGCACAAAAAAAGCATGTTGGTTTAAGAACTTAAAAAAATCCCAGTTTTCCCGAGATTCAAACTCTTCAACATTTAAACTATTCTTACATTCATACTACATTCTGTCAACTTTTCAGTTCAGCTTCAGCATTGGAGCATTCAAACACAATTCTTTCAGGAATTTCTTCATCTACTTAATATTATTATAATAATTAAATGTAGCTTACCACATTGAGTGGGTGGACTGCATGAATGATGTCTTCTCAGTTCTCACTGTAACGCAATTTGAGTGTCTAGAAACACTTTAAATTAATTCAATATTACTATTATTAATAAGGTAAACAAGTTATCTTTTGAAGGAGTAGTCAGTAATCTGATTACTTCTTCCCAGTTTAACTGTGGTGACATTATCTAAATGAAAGCAAAACAGATGTCATCTTTTTTGGCCAACATGCTTGACCTCGAACAGTACAGTAGAAAATGGATGGATGGATGTTGACTATGCTCATGCTATTTTTAGAGCAGACATGTCTCTAAAGATGAATGTGAAAATGACAGTAATTATTGTCCACCAGCAGGGGGAGCTCATCACTAGTACTACTGCGTGGAGGCTGGCATGTGGTACATTATTTCCTGTGTGTGTATGACTTATTTAGAGAGAGAACAGCAAACTTTTACGTATGGCGTCTACCATTAAGGATTGCAGGAATGACTTTTAAGATGTTTTTATATGAATAAGGAGGATTGGTTGTTGGCCTGGAAAGGCATTCCCCTGAATGTCTTCTTCATGTGTCAGCTGGAAGTACCCTGACTGCTGTGAGGGGAAACTGATGAGATTGTGAGATCATATGTTGGTGCAGGACAATGTCTCATGTGACTGAGCAAAGCTGGACTTTTATCAAGAATGTTTGTTTTCTCCCGTCCCGTAGACGTCGAAGAACATATTTTTCGTGAGCAGGAAGAGGAACCACAGTCCCCCCACATTAAAGAGGAAGTTGAGACGCCACAGACCCATAGTGTTAAACTGACCCTTCACATTAAAGGGCAAGCGGAGGACCCACTGAACTTACACATCAAAAATAAAGAGGAGGACCCACTGACCCCTCACATTAAACAGGAAGAGGAGTACCCACTGACCCCTTACTTCAAAGAGGAAGAGGAGGACCAAGAGCCGCCGCAGATTAAAGAGGAAGAGGAGGAAAAGGGCATCAGTCAGCCTAAATGGTTGGAGGAGTTCCCAGTGACTGGTGTCCCTGTGAAGAGTGAAGATGATGAGGTGAAAGGTGAAAGTGAGGAGAGGGGAGGGGGGGAGCCTCCAAGCAGCAGCTCAACACAACACATGACAACAGAAGCTGATGGAGACCACTGTGGAGGATCACAAGCAGACAAGCTCTTAGCTCCACTATCAGATAGTGAGGACACAACGTCACACTCTCCTGACACTGATGATGAAGACTCTAAAGATGATAAGACATGTCACACTGACAACACTCACTTCACATGTTCTCACTGTCACAAAACCTTTCAATACCATTGTAGTCTGAAAAGACACATGAGAACACACACTGGAGAAAAACCTTTTTCTTGTTCACTCTGTAGTAAAGGTTTTGCACAAAGTCACGATTTGAAAAGACACATGAGAACACACACTGGAGAAAAACCTTTTTCTTGTTCAATATGTGGTAAAGGTTTTACACAACGTCAAAATTTGAAAGTACACATGAGAACACACTGGTGAAAAAAACGTTTCTTGTTCAATCTGTGGTAAAGGTTTTGCACAAAGTAATAATTTGAAAAGACACAAGAGAACACACACTGGAGAAAAACCTTTTTCCTGTTCGACCTGTGGTAAAGGTTTTACAAGAAGTACATATGCGAAAGTACACACGAGAACACACACTGGTGAAAAATCACATTCCTGTTCAATCTGCAACAGAAGCTTTTGTTGACGATCAACCCTTGTAGCACACATGAGAAGACACCCAGGAGAGAAAGTGTTGAGTTGCAGTGTGTGTGGTGAAAGATTGTCTTCTAAGTACCAGTGTAAGAAACACAAGTGTGCTGGTGAGAACAGCAGCAGCAAATGAAACTGCAGGATTTGAAATAAACTGTCCAGACTTTCATTTTGACTTTCTAACAACATCATCACATATAACATGTGTGACATTGTTGTTTGTCTAACAATCTGTTCAATATGCTTCTACATTTATAGATTAGACAGTTTGAAATATAAAAGTATTACTTATTTGTAGTTGTAATTGTTGATAATCCCATAGATTATCACCTTTATATGATATAC